>NC_086330.1:105177500-105552500 GCF_032445375.1 Bacillus rossius redtenbacheri | reverse complement strand
TGAAAGCAGTCATAAAATCAGTGTTTTGCAGACTTTTAAGTCAGGAATTATGTAAAAGTCAAAATGAGTTATTTGTGTATATTTCACCACACACAGGATAATATTTTCTACAATTTTTCTTATAATATTTCCTCAATGCAGACAACATGGTGGTATACTGGGATCACATCTGGTTTCGCCCCATGCCAGGCTGGTTTCCTTGGGTAGTCTGTCACCTTGTGAAGAAAGAGAGCCATTTTTGTATGCCTAGAGTTGCTAAGAACGTTGCATGTTAAACACTTGTTATCAAAATTATAAATTCCAGAAATAACATTGTGTTTTAAACTAAAGTTAGCAATTTACACTTAAATAGGACTGTGCGGTTCTGGGGAGTTTTTTTTTTTTGTTTTTTTTTTCCAGTTTTATTTCGGTTGTAATGTTTGCAGGCTTTCTCTGCCATTTTCTGAAGTAGCTTGGCTTCTGGGTCGCATCCTTGGCGAATAGTTCACCGACGTTTCGGTCGACATTGCAGTCGCCATCGTCAGGGAGCAGTTACATACTGATTCCGGTTCTGTTTTACATCAGGAACCTTGCTTTCAGTTTCATTCTGATTCTTATCAGAACAAAAAACATAGTAATATTTCCAAGTGTTAAACTAAAAATATGAATGTGGTTTGTCATTCTGCCTGGTTCATTAAACCATTAAACGATTATTGAAAACAATTCTCTAACATAGAAAAGAGGACAGACAGACAGATAGATACTCTTTGCAGTAGCCTGGATTTTTTTATATTTATATACATATATTTTTATATATTTATATATTTATATATACATAATAGAGAGATATATATAGAGGGCTTCAAAACATGAATAGGCCAATCGCTGCTGGCTTCCAAATTCTGGAGGCGAAGAGACATTCTTAATTTTTAGTTCAGCGTTATTGGTATTTGTATATATTTTTCTAGTGTAATATGCATCTTAATAGTCAACAGTTTTTGACATGCTTTGTTTATATACTTAACCTTTAATGTGCGTAACTACCAAAAATCATAACTTTCCAACTGACAGCACTCTTAATTCAATAAATACATGTAGAAGTAAATCCTATACATTGTGACAGATAAACCATACTCTTATGGCATAAGTGTCTGAATGATTAATTACATCCTAAAGCGCAGGTAAAATTGAAAGATTGTGTTTACCTTTTCTGCAGGATAAATCTTACGTAATTTACATTACGGGTCATAGAGTAAAAGAAACATACAAAAATACTTGAAACTGAAATAAAGATTTCAAAATTATTTTTTTTTGGGTTGGGTACTTTAAAGGAACCAAAACCCAAACTAAAAAATTGGGCACCCGCACAGGCCTACTTTTTTAACAGGAAATTGTAGTAAACTGCTTTTCCTATAGTAATGAAGAATTTAGTTTTTATTGCTCAAAAATTGGTAAGACATAGATAACACAATTTTACTCATAGTATCGCAATGGCACAGCTAGTAGCATGTAAGGTTTCCAGCATGTCAGTTATGGCTGTGAAGATTTATTTTTGGGGAAGTATAACATTATTCATGAATTTTAAAACATTTTTCTTACTGGATGTGTACATACCTGTATGTTTATGAACATTATTTTTTTTTACACATTTAGTCCTTTTTGTTGAAACAAAAAAAATTAACTTTAATTTGAATGCGTCGATGCAGCCCTGCCACAGCGATTTCCAAGCATTAAAGGCGTCACGGAAGGCATTCTCCCGAATAGCCTTGAGAGCCGCGGTGCAAGCTGCTTGGATCCCCTCTGTCGTCTCAAAATGCTCGCCTTTCATTGGCCTTTTCAAGCGAGGAAACAAAAAGAAGTCCGGGGGGGCCACATCTGGGCTGTAGGCCGGCTGCGGAAGCATTGGGATGCCGGCCTTGGTCAGGTAGCTGTTCACAAGAAAGGCGGTGTGAGCCGGGGCGTTGTCGTGGGGCAACTTCCAGTCAGCTGCGATGTCTTGTCGGACCCGATTGACCCTTCGTTTGAGTCTCTTGAGCACTTCCACGTAAAACTTGGCGTTGACGGATTGTCCAGGAGGAACAAATTCATGGTGGACGATGCCTTTAATGTCAAAAAAGACAATGAGCATCGTTTTCACTTTAGATTTGCTCATTCTTCCCTTTTTTGGGCGAGGAGATGCCGGTGTGTGCCACTCGGAAGATTGCCTCTTTGTCTTGGGATCATACTCAAATATCCATGACTCGTCACCTGTGATTACGTTATTCAAAAATTGGGGGTCACTTTCACACATGTTCAAATTTTCTTGGCACACTTCCACTCGCCGCAATTTCTGGTCATCAGTGAGCACTTTTGGGACCATCTTCGCGCACACCTTGCGCATGTTCAAATGCTCCGTCACAATGTCATGAACCACAGATTTTGGTAAATATAACATCTGGGCAATTAAACGAATACTCAGTCGACGGTCTGAGTTCAAAACTTTGCGCACATGAGTCACATTGTGGGGGTTTGTCGAAGACGAAGGTCTTCCAGCACGGTCTTCATCGGCGATCTCTTCCCGGCCCTCCGAAAAGGCCTTCTGCCACCGAAACACATCACTTCTTGCTAAAGCATCATCTGAGTAAGCCTGCTTGATCATATCAAACGTCTATGTCGCAGATTTACCGAGTTTCACACAGAATTTAATCGCGTACCTCTGCTCTAACGAACGCTGCATTTTCGGCTTGCACCACTCACAGAAACACGTCGCGCCAAAAAGCCTGTCCTGACTCTCCAGCTGCTCGGAGACAACTGACCAGCCGCTCATTCGTTAGCTAGGAACCCCCTCTACCGAATCCAGTCAGTGTGCGCACACTCCGAAGTACAGTCGCGGCAGAAGAAAATCAGTCCTATTACTTTCTGGACAAACCCTGTACTTATGGTAAATATGCAAAACATTATTTTAAATTGCTTTATGATGCTAATGCATTTTCTTAATGTTGTGTATTGAAAGAACCTATATCAGATTTACATTTGTAACTGCACAAATTTTCAATTTCAATAAATAAAAACATGATTATGATGTACCAAATTTTAAACCTGCAGTTTTTTTTTAGCAGAACATTTTTTAATTAAAATTGTAAAATCAGTGATAAAGAATAATTTGCTGATGTATAAAATATATTAATATTTCTAAAAGTTTAGTATCTGGGTTGAAAATAAACAGTTTGTTTTAGTGAAACTTGCAGGTGTTGCTTGTAACATATGAAAAAATAAATTTCTGTATATTTATCTTTCAAAAATTTTTATTTCATTTTTTTCCCCCCATAAAATAAAAATACAACTTATTTCTAGAAAACAATTAATTGTTCATAACTAGAAGGAATGAACGAACTCATGCAGCTTGTAACCATTATTATGTGAACCTGTAGCTTTATGAAATGGGCTGCATTTAACTGCCGCCTGTTATTTTCTGCTGTTGCGTGGCACATTAAATGATACTGCTTAACGCTGCTTGCCACCATATTGATGTGCCTCTTCCTCGGAATGGTATATATGGTTGATTGGGTGGAAACCTTCAAAAACTAAACTTTGTGGAACGTGCTTCCAGATTCTTTCTAATGGGTGAAGTATATTGCATGAATATACAGCAGACTGAAAGGTCACACTACCAGTTAATTGGTTATTCACAAACTGCTTCCAGACTAGTAAAATTAATTAAGTTGGTACCTGTGTTATACAATTTTTTTTATGTAAAGTAAATATCAAATTGAATTTTTAATATTCACAAAGTCAAATTCTAATTATTCTCAGCAATACTGGATCAAAGCAAAAAATATTTTAACAATTGTAATGTTTGAACTGATTAACAAATTCGGCCTATAAATAACACTGAACAATAAGAATAATAAACCATGCATAATATTAATATTAAGCATTAATTTAAGCAAACCTGAGTGCCAGATTTTAATTTTTTTAAGTAACCAACTTTATTTGTGCTAAACAATTAAAACACAAAAAAAAAGGCTAAGTATTGACATGCACGAATCTTAGGCTTGCATGTTTTAAAGCTTTGCAACAAATGCCTAGCTTCACATCATACACAAAGCTTTGAATCACAACCGAAGCTTCGAATAACATGAATAGCATTTTTCTGGCAAAATAAAATCAAATATTAAAATGTGCTTTGATTGATTCGCTTAGCTGTAGCTTCACACAGGCCTTCTGTGTAAACTATCTCTCATTTGGCCTATTGGCATAAAGATTGGAAAAATTAGTGATTAGAATCATACTGGTATGCCACTACTCAGCTTGGCCTAGGAACTCCCAGATTATTTAACTACCAGCGACTAAATCAAAACCCTGATATAACGAGGTGGCTCAGTGATAAATGCTCTGTTTCAGCCACAACCTTGAATATATGAGCGATTATACGAGCTGTTCACATCCTGGAAAATCAGGGAAAAGCCATATATATTTCCCAGCGATAGTAATTTGAGGGAAAAGATCATGCTGCAGTTTGATAGGGAGAAATATTCTCACAGCCTAGAATTATTATCTAATTGTTTTTCTTCTTTCTTGTTGAAAGCTCATAGAGTATTGCCAGGTTGTACTACTGATGTTTAATAGCCTTTGGAGTAACCTTTACTATGAAAACTATATGAACATACTTGTTATATTGAAATTTACTTGACCTATAAATTTTTTTTTTTTAAATTCACTATTTAATATTTTTAAATCACGTAAATAAACTTACTGTGAGTGGGAGCAACCAAAAAAAAAAAAACATTATGTTTGGAAGCTTTAGTTTAATTCTAACTTCTAGTGAACAAAAAGGTTTTGTACATTTTGATAGAGAATTCAAGTAGTTATGCTTATAGGTAGTTTATACAAGAATTATAAAGAAAGAGCACGAACATTAATTCTATGAGCGACTGTTAAAGAACCATAATTGTTTGTAAAACAAACCTTAAGAGTGAATTATTCATTAATACTGGATTCTGGAGTTATTCAAGGTATATACTCCACCAACAAAATTCTACAGGACATGTGGATAATAAAGTCAAGACCAAATTGCCGCACTAAACTTGAACCACGAGATTCTGGGAAACAACAGCGACAACATTCCAAGTATCGGAGTTTTTCAACAGTTTCTTTGAGAGAACTCTTCATTCCCTGCAGCGTGAAGCCGTTTTTGAATCATCTTCAGTTTTGTGAGTGCCCCTCGTCAAACATCTATTGCGAGTTGCTTTACTTGTTTCTGAGTTTTTTGTAACTAAGTTTTTTTGGTTGGGTCATTCCATGCCAAATCATTCAACCAAGATACACATTGTCCACCCCACCATCTCAGATTTGGATGAAATTTGATACATTTGGTAAATGGTATCTTCAGACAAATAGAAGAACCTGTATTTTTCATTTTTGGAATATTGGCTCTGGTTTGGAATTTAAAGCCCTTCAAAGTTTTGCTTTGTTTGGTGGAATTTTTTTTTAATTTGCAATAAAAGTCTAGTGACACATCCTGTTTCAACTTAAATTTGTAATAACAGTTATTAATGTAGAATTGTAAAAATTCACCATACTTAATCAGAATTTTATGTAGAATTCAAATATCACTCGTAAAATGTAATTAAATGCTTAGAAGTACGTGCAATTCATGGTAGAAGTGGAAAAAAATGAATTACCAAAAATAGTAAACATCAGTTCAGTAAATTTATTATAACTTTTATCTATTTATCTTTATGATCTTGGGCTTGGTACCATCAGAAAGAGCACAAAATTTGCTACAAAATGATGAAATAAAATTTGTGGATATTTACCTTCTCACTTTCAATCTACCTAAAGAAATGTTTTGGTGGATAGAATTTTTGTTAACTGTAAATACATACAATACATAGGTTTACATAAATAAAATAAAATTACAGAATTACAGTATTACAGTTGAAAGTTAGGCCTGCAAGCTGTGCTCAAAAAATTGAATTTTTTACAATACCGGTGTCACTTAATGTTGTACATACCTGAAGTAGGCCTACTTTAAGTTATTTATCAATGTAATATATGAAAAAGCTGATTCCATTTTGATGAATTTTTTCTCTCAGTCTATAATGCAACCATCCAACCAGTGTCTCAAGTTCCGAAACATTAACAGTGCAAAGATTGTTGACTAATGGCACCCAGCAGGAATCTTCCTGGACATAATTACGATGTTCTGACTAGTAAAATAATTTAGCTGGCCATTGAGGATGCATAAACTCAATCATTGCATCTTCATCTTTCTCAAGCACCAACCTAAAATTATCATCATAAACTGAACACAAATGCAAATTTTTATAATTTTGAGGCTCCCTTTTTTTACTTCTGGGTATTTAATTAAATTTTAAGAGTGATATTTAAAATCTACATAAAATTCTGAATAAGTATGGTGAATTTTTACAATTCTACATTAATAACTGTTATTACAAGTGTAAGTTGAAGCAAGAAGTGTCACTCGACTTTTGGTGCGGATTAAAAAAATTCCATCAAACAGAGGGAAACTTTGAAGGGCTTTAAATTCCAAACTAGAGCCAATATTCCAAAAATGAACAATACTGGTTCTTAAATTGGTCTGATGGTACTGTTACGGCCGTCGACTTACTCTTATCGGTGTCGACCGTAAAGATGGAAATGAAGGGAATATGTATATGAAAAGTTGATAATGAAATGAATCTTGAAGGATGATGGGGAAAGGGAATGGAAGGGAATGGAAGTGAATCTACTGGGATCGTCTGTGTTCCTGATATCGTGACGGCCCTGTCATGAGTATCAGGTTCTGGGGGCGGTTCCACCACTCGTGTTTTTCCTTAATAATCCTTAAGGTAGGGTGACGAGTGCCTATTTGCAAAACATTTTAAATAAAGAGGTTAAGGGTGAACGTTTCCACAAGAACATGTTTATTTCCGCAGTTTCAGCTAACAGTTTATTCAACACATATATCAAGTCTCTACTTTCTGGGTCTTTATAATTACAATTTATAACATTCTATTACTAACACATAATTACTGAACCATAGTCGTGCCTATAAGGGATACTGTCATTAATAAATAAACCGTGCTGTCGGCCATTTCCTAGAGCTTATTCTTATCCTCATTTGTTCCGTTACCAACTGTTGCAGACTAATTTCTCCCAAGTTACATGACGGGTTTAAATTAATTTATTATTCATAATGCAGACCTGCCAACTCTCACGATTTTGGTGTGAGGCTCACGATTTTAAGGTCCATCTCACGCCCTCACGCCAAAATAATGTTTCCTCACGATTTTTCGGGGCCCCAAGATTTTGTTTGTAAAAGTTACAAAACAAGTTTTACGAAAGCTTACAGTAACGAGTTTCCATCAATACTCGAGTCACGTATAGGAAGAAATTTTGCGTTTTGTAGCGTGTGCCGTGCTGATTTTTCTATCTCGCATAGTTGAAGAGGAGACATGAAACATGTCGCTACAAAAAAACACAACTAACACATGAAGTGTATTGCTTCCAATAAAAAAATAATTTGGCTGTGAACAGTGATAATAGTGTTACACGAGCAGAATGTTATTTTACATCTTTTATAGTTGCGGCCCTGCATGATCACTACACGACAGCGCTAAATTATGTTCAACTAAATTAAATCTGCAACCTATAATTTGTTTAAATAAATTTTGAAGCAGAGACCATGTAACATATATACAGGTATGTCACTTAAATTTAAAGATTCTCATTTGTTGTTTTTCATATCTAATCTGTATTTATGGGCCTGAAAATTTTTATCGAGGACCTCATGATTTTTTAAATTTGAATGTTGGCAGGTCTGATAATGTCTACCGCGTGATTGTTAAACTATGTATTCTTAGTTTTTGAAATGAGAGTGAGAGTTATCGAATATTACCAGCTACATGGGCATAAGGCCGTTGTGCTGCTGTCTAGTGTTAAACCATCGTCGCATCGTGACTGGTGACTCACCAATCGTCGTCTCGGCGGCGGAGTAGCGTGGCTTCCAACTGACTCTGTGACTCTCCCTTCTCGAATAAAATCTCCTGGTATATGAAGCCCGTCCTGACCCTGTTTGCGTGTGTTTGTTAATAACATAAACAGTTCCGCTTTAGCGCCGCTCATTACACACTCCCCCTCTTTCCCTGTGCCTATGACCGAGTTTCGCTGCGCTGTGACCAAGGTTGCACCAGCTGAGCGCGAGTGGCAACCTCCCTGTTTGTTTCCGCGGCCGTGTTATGCTATCGTTTGCAAACTTTCTCCAACTCCCACTTCACCTGTCCTTCAATGTTTCCTGCTGCGTTTGTCATTTCCTCATCGTGTCCCGCTGTTCCTGATCGTCTGGCTAGCTATTAAAAACAAAAAAGCTTTCCCTTGTATCCTACAGTATTTTTGGCTGTTACAATACCATGTACCAGTGGCGTCTTGTTAGGGCAAGCAAGGCAAGCAGTGCTTGCCCAGGCAGTTTCCAGACAATGTATTTTTTAAATAAATATTTTATTCAGAATAGTATTTTACTTTGGCTTATGCAGTTAGGTGTATGTATTTTTTTACATTATCTTCTTGGGACCCAATACTGTGCGCTGTGCGCTATAAGAAAAGAACTCGACACACAAAACATGCTGTTTTAGAAGCGTTGCTAGGTTTAGAAGCGCTGGTAGGACCGCTTTCAGCAGGAATGCTGCCGCAGTAGTTTCCTTTAGGAAGGGGGGTGGCATGGTAACAAAGGTTCGAGGAAGAGATTGGCTGTAAAAATACGTGGTAGAAGCTACGAAAGTAACACTTTCTTGCCAAACTGAAGCGAACATGGCCGAAGCAGACGGTTGAATTATTCCGCCGACTGCTTCGGCTATGTCCGCTACAGTTCAGCACGGCAGGTGGCGAAGTGGCGTTTCAGGAATGATTGACGTGCCAGTGTGTTGGTACGAAAAATACCAACATTTTATTTTTACTATTCTAGTACATTTTTATGAGGTTCTTATCTTTATTTTAAGTACTTACTTTGCCATGTTTTGTCTGTTTATATATTTTGTACCAGATATCGATGATACTACACTCCCACTTAGTATATAAATAATGTAGAGTAGGTATTTATTATCAGAATAATGTAAGTCAATCATTATTTTTCAAAAATAATTTATAATTTTAAAAAAAATGTCAATTTTTCTACCTGTGGAATAGTCAATGTTCAGTTAAGAAAACTACTTATTTAGCACCCTTTTGTACCTTGAAATCCATATTTTCCCGGGGAGGGCCCCCCCCCCCCCCCCCCCCCGGCATGTTTTGGGGTGAACGGAGTTGTTGCTTCCCCTCATGTAAACCTCACGCCTCGCCAATGCCATGTACCAAATTTCAACCAAATTTGAGATGGGTGGACACCCCTGGATGATCTGACATGGAATGCCCCTGTTTGGATGAACTGCGAGTAGCATATGCTGGCTGATATCTAATTGTCATTTTTTTTAAGAATATATAGTTAAACTAATTTTTTCTGATGTTTTTAATCATTTCTTTGATTTGAAAGTCCAATAGTAGTTTGATTTGAGCTTGGTGTGTACATATCAATTTTTTTATGGCACCCAGACTTAACAAATATTACTGTTTCCTTTAGAGTGATGATAGTAGTTCTATCCTTTGAAAGTTTGATGACTTGAAATTTTGAATTAAACTAATTTACGATGGTGGAATATACGGGTGAGAAGGTATTTAAATGAATTATGTGTATTATATTGTATAGAAAGTGACTCTAGTTTTCTTGAGGTGTGAGAGTGTTTATTTAGATTTATAAGAACGTAAGTTCTACGATGAGCGGCATAAGCAACAAATTTTTTACTTTAAACTGCCATCACTCATATTGTGAAAGCAATTTTTTTATGGATGCTGTTTTCATGCATAATCATACACATTAAAAAATGTAGTATTCAAGGTTCTGTTTTAACTAGGCCAGGATGGTGGAGGCTAGATTTTTCGTTATTTATTTCAGTTAATCCTAAGTAGTTAAATTATTAATTTTTTTTAAGTGAAATTTGTAATATTGGCCGTGAAAAGCCAGGGAAATTTAATTATGGATTTGTTTGGACACCTTTTATAATAGTAATATCGTATGCATAACGCAGTTGCAGAAACCCTGAAAGTGAACTTAAAATTAATGACCATGATGTAGTTTTTAAAACAAAAATTCTATTTATGGAAATTGGTCTGACTTATGAAATGCACAGAAGTAGAATTTATATGGTGACAGAATTTAATAAAGAACAAGAATGCAATGCTTGCCTAGTAAAACATCTGAGGAAATTGTTCTAAATAAAAAAAAATGTCAATACAAATGCTATATAACTCATGGCAGGTGAAGAACCCAGCCTGAAACATTGGTCACCTATTAGGAGGACCTGGGTTGAAATCCTGGTGTAACCATCCTGAGTTTTGTTTACAGTGATTTTCCTGAAATCACTGCAGGCAATGCTGGGTTGGATCCAAACTGTAGGCAATCAGTTATTCCTTCTCCAGTTTCCGAGACGTAAAACCATGCAAATTGTCACCCAGATGTGCATCACTGTCGATTTCAGCCATCTGACACTGTTATCTCTAGTAACTGCCAACCAAGCGCCCAATCAGATGTTGTTAATGGAGCTACGGCACACCCGTAGTCGCAGCGAAGAGAATGCTACCCCCGTAGCTTCGCTGCAGCACCATGAACTGTCGCCACCTCAAGCCAGGCTTCAGCAGTGTCCTGTGGCTCTGTTCCCCAGCCTGCCGGGACAGTGCCAACCACCTTGAGTGGCTACATCCTTGCCGGCACCCCTAATCTTTGAAAGTGAAGATTCTGTTATCATTGCATGCATTTCCCACAAACTTGATCAATAAGAACAATTTTATACTGCCTTAAGTAAACCTGAATGAGAAGGATTTGGTAAAATATGTATACTTCCAGAGTGAAAAATACAAATTTTGATCCAGTTGTTTCAAAGTACAGGCTAAGCCACACTCACACAGTCATGCCAAGAAAAGTGTTAAAAACACACTGTTTCAAACATGTAGATTGTGGATGAGTTTATGTACAGGATGTTGGGAAATAGATGGGCATAAATTTAATGGGTGGCAGGGAATGCCAAAACAAACCATTGTGTTATGGAACGTATTTCCAGAAATGTGAGCCTGCAAAATTACAAGTGCACGTGGTAGAGTGCAAATTTTCAAATACATGCGCACCAGAGCACCGCTCCACTGCCTGAGAAGATGCGTGATTGCAGTGCCGTAATTTTTAAATGCTCTCCGGAAGCAGGCGACAAGCCGGGTGCAGACGTGTAGTTAGCCATGCACATACACACTAGCAACCAGCTGTCTGGTGTGCAGCATCCTTTGTGTATGAAACTCCCAGTCTGGCAGTCGCTGGTCAAGACTGTACACGTCCTTGTTATATACAAACTCTTGTTTGTGTGTTTCTTTTTGCCTCCCTGTATACTATTAACATTCTGCCAATTCTGTGAATGTAAAGTCTGCTGTGCTATTGCTGTTTGTGAAATCTGTAATTGCATCACTGTACTCAGAATCAACATCGCGATAATCGCCTGAAGCCAAATGTGTAAACGTATCACAACCTTCCACTGTGCTGTACACCAGAATGCTGGTTGCTAGTATGTATAGCTAACTCTAAAAAACTGCACTCAGTTTGTCACTTGCTTACTGTCACTGCATTACAATTGTGCATCCTCTCAGCCAGTGGAGTAGTGCCTGGATGCTCGTGAAATTCAAATTTGTGCCCTGCTGTTCATGCCTGAAACAAAAAAAATTGTTTTGGTATCGCCTGCTACTCATAAATTTTATGGCTAGCAATTTAAGAACATGGTGTATAAAGAATGAAAACTTCATACAATATCAATTTATTATTTCAATGGTAGTAACTATTTTTATACTGTATTGTGGATCCAGAGGGATTGGGGTGGGTGGAGGTGAAAGCCTCCCTTCTTCCCTCTGTTTGCAAGCTGAAATTTTTTTTTTTTCATTATTTTCTCATCTTTCATTCTTCATCATTGTCTTCCTTCTGAAGCTTTTGAATCCACCACTGTTTGTAGTTACTGCTGAAGTAATAGTAATCCCATCAATTTTATTTTGCCACATTACGCGCAGATTTAAACAAATATTTAATGTGTGTTTAAAATTAAATATATTTGATGTGAGGTCATGTTTCTACTGTATAAATACATGGTCATGGAGAAGGATTACCAGGATTCTAAACTGTTGTTATAAAAGATTTACTGCATATTCTCGTGGAACATCTTAAAATTAAAATTTCCATGTCGTGCCAAGCAACATTTCACACTAAAGCGGAGTGAACAGGTAGTCCCACAGCCCCACTCTCGCTTCTCACGCATGCAGCGTTTAAGCCTCTTGTTCACAAAGTCTCATGAAAGCTTTATACTTTTCTGTGGGATATGTTAAAAACATTGTGTACCCTAGGAAGAGAAAAAAAAATTCAGAACCTTGTAGAGAGGTTCGTTGCCTTATATACGACTAACTATAGTCATGATTCAGAAGACTTCTCAGGAGATTCTATACGGTCTAGAGTCACCAAAGCTAAAATGGCACCCATGTTGAATTGTACTTAACTAAGTCTTAAACTTTAAACTTTTATGAGTATTTTAAGATGCCCCATTTGTATACAGAAATTCTTCTTTTATAATAGCAGTTCAGAATGCTGGCAATCATTCTCAGTTAAGCTGTGTACCTGTATACAACATATTTTGTGCATGCTGTTGTCTATTTTTGAAGTGTTGATGTAATAACATTATGCCAACAATAAATTATTATACTTAAAGTTTTGTGCAAGTGTATAAAACTCCTCTTGTAAAACAAATTCTGCAGTAATTTATTCTTGTTAATGTTTCAGAATAATAACAGCATTTCTGAGTAATGCTTACACCAAAATTGTTGTTTGAAATCAAATTTATAATGGTAATGAACATCTTAACTATTACCAATGCCTAGTATGTTTCTATCTTTCTTCTGTGTGTGTTTTTATACTATATTTCAGACTGTCGACCAGTTTAAATCTTTAACAGACACAGAAGTGTTAGTTGATACACTTAATGAAGAAGGGTGTGAGGAGTAAAAGTTGTATGAGGCAGTGCCAAGTTTTAAACCCCTCCTCTCCCATCCCACACCAAAGGCTGAAAGAAAGTTACAGATTCTCATGTAACATTCAACGTTAATTCGTCATCTCACATTTTTAGAAAACTAGTAACAACTAGTTTTTAGAACAGGCTCACAATACCTAATGTAATGTCTCAATGAACCACTTGCATCAGTAACATAGTGGCCTTTTGCTCATGTGTTAGGTAATAGGTGTCTCTTCATGGTGGTTTCACAATGCAGCATCTTGATTTATGCTAAACTACTAAAAGTTAACAAAAAAATTATTTCTCTACCCAGGAGGTAATGGACAAGACACAAATTTGTAATTTTTAGGAGAGCAAGTTTTTAATTAGCTTTAACTTTATTTTCAGGTTTCACTAGTAATAGAAATTGCTTTATGAAAGTTAACCACATTATTCTTGGTATTCTTTTTGAGATGAAAATACTACATGCACTATAACAGTTTTATTTTTTATTTGTGTCAACTCTATTGCATACAAAAATGAACATAGTGTATTTTACCTCTGGGGAAATGGTTTGTGAATTGTTACTAAAATATGGTAAGGATCAATTCATCTTTAAAAATGTCAACTTTGTTTTATCACTTGTTTCAGTATTTTCTTTCTTTACCTTTTAATTAGAGAAAACAGTGATAACTTGAAGATAACTCCTACTCACGATGAACATGTCGGAACACTGTAACTGGAATGTTCATCAAGGCTTATTTTCATTTGTGGCTGTAGTTGATATACCAACTAGAGTATGGACTAAAGTTTAGAGGGTTACAGTATGTAAGTTTGTGTTCTTAAAGTATACTATGTACTGGTAGAGCATTGGTAATTGTCACTGTCCTTTCAAGAAAAGTGGCAGCTTTAGTGTTATTGATGAATGACCTTCTAAAATAGTCTTTGTCTTCCTTAATGTCAAGCGCTCCATACTATTCAACCATGTGGTTCGAAGGCCAACTGCTGGGTGAAATATCCTGGATTCAAATCTTGGTCTGGGATGTGTTACTTACGGAAAATACTTTTATTGGGTTCAATACTAGGTACAGCGTTGTCCCTTTACCTCCATAATGTGCATAATGTGTTGTAATTTCTCCTCTGCAATGGGTGGGGATCCCAAGCCAGCGATTGTCATTAGCTTGTTACCTCTCTAATATTATATTTTATCTAAAATCACATAGTTACATATATTTGATGAATTTTGTAACTGTTTTGACTTTTTTCTCAGGCCCTGCGTGAGATTTGTAAGGAGAAGTCAATAGAAGCTGTGATGAGCACATTGTCGACCATCCATAGTTCTGCATCTAACACGGCATTGTCCAGCCCGGGTGTGGAGACGGAGAAAACGCAGTTGAAGTACGTCCGTGAAAAATTCAGTGCAATATGGGTGCACTTGTTAAACTTGTGGTAAGCAACATACTTATCATAGAATACTTCTCTTATGATTCAAAATATTTTACATATTTAGTCACGATAACGTTTAACTTACCAAATGCTTGGCTTAAGTTATTTTGGCTGATAGTGACCCAAGCATTCTTTAAATGTAAGATGTCATGTCAAATTTTGTAAGTGATATTATTTTTATCTACAATAATAAGAGACAAAATACTGGTTTCTTTTAAATGTATTTGTAGGGATGATGCAACGATCCCGCTTACTAACAAACAGTAAAGCTGTGCAATTATCTTGATATGTAGGTCGTTACAATGGCTTTCAGAATTAAAGAATTTAACGCAAAATGCAAAATGTATCATACTGATATGTGTTGGTCAGATTGTTGAACTGTTAAGACTTTTTATGTTAAATGTTTCAGTGGCTCGCTTTGTGATCGTTTCAAGATCAAACACAGCTTTAAATATGGAACGAAATATGATTTGAGTATGCAAACCATTCGTGAAGTGATTTCATACATTTGGCCACATTTGAAGGAGCTGAACAAGTGTTACAAGAGGTAAGCTACATCTTCTGCTTCTTTAATCCTGCTTTACAATGTATGTAGACTGTAACACTCCAAATCCGACTAGCTCAACATTGTTCAAGATTGCACATTCATGAACACTTGAAGAAATTTGTTGGGCACTTAATATGATATTTAAGTTCCCAAAATAAATTTTACTGTTGATTTAGTACTGAAATATAGTTTCTCTGACACAAACTGATTATAAATGTTTTTTTATTCATCCTTCACTAACATTCACTAGTGCTAGTCGTCATGGCCGCCCTCTTCCGACTACAAAATAATTACATGTCAGAAATACAAACAGGTTGCACAAAACATCTTCACTGACTCCAAAACACAAATTTGCTGTTTACAGGTTCCAAAAAAAAGAATATTAAATACTATTCGCTAATAAATCCCGTGGTTGCTTGCAACTCGCTGTACAAGGCTAAGGACTGAGTCCTGGGAACAAATACGAAGTTACTCTATTTAAAAATTTCAATTTAATGTCCAAAAAGGTTAAAAGCTGGCTGTGGCCCTAACCAGGCTGCTCTTCACAATATTAACATATTATTTGTGAACCACCACCCATACATGCAACCTAACAGTACCTTTTACAGATGCTGTCTAACACTATGACCTCTCTTTGTCCTCCAATAGGAAAAAGGGTGCTCATTTGGTGTAATTTTCACCCAATCACAAAATTACACAGTAAAATAACAGCCAATTTGGCCCATGACAACGACACTTTGACTAAATCCAGAGTCTGTTTCTCACTCTTACAGAGAAAACACACACATTCTCTCTTTCTCTCTCTCTCTATCTATATATATATATATATCTATCTATCTATCTATCTATCTATCTATCTATCTATCTATCTATCTATCTATCTATCTATCTATCTATTACTTAACTGGCAAATATTGCACCAGCAAGAACCATGCCAATAACAAATAAAATATAACAGTAATACTTAAAATAAATTTGAAAGCTCATAAAAATGTAACTACACAAATGAATGGTAAAAATAACTTTAAGTGGCTTATTCACCATAAAGCAAGCAAATCATCTGGACCACTTAAAAAGTGTGAAAATGTTGTAAATTATGTACATGACACACATGTAAAACTACATCTCAAGAAGTATAAATATGTGTTCTTTAAATCATACCAGAAAACCTAACCAAGTATTACACAGGCCAACAAGAAAAATATATTTTTTTTAAGCCTAGGATTTATGAACTAATTTTAGCTAAATATGAGATTAGTTTTTTTTTTCTATGAGCTCTACTTTTTGAGATAAGTGTAAAAAGAAGAAGTACAACCGCCTGCTTGACTCAAGCCACTTCGTCACAGGGATACCCCAGGCCGGGAATCTCCACTTCGCTAATGGGAATGAAGGATAGGAATCCCATCCTTCATTTCAACGTTTAACTAAATTTGAGGTCAGTTTGTGAGTTTTAGCTGTGCAGGATGGATCGAAGTTGGTAAAAAATGAGTTCCAGTAGATGAAGTTGTGTAAATCATCCTGATGTATTTTGCTACATATGCAGAGAATACACATTAAAAAATAACAGAAAGACTGTTAGTGACCTTTTGTGTTAAGCTCGGTGATCAGGATAAATCCTGGTTACCGCATCAGGTTTGTAAAACTTGTAGAGTACATTTACGCCAGTGGACTAGTGAGAAAAGAAAAAGTTTGATATTTGGCATACCGATGGTTTGGAGAGTACCCAAAAACCACATTGATGACTTTTATTTCTGACTAGTAAATACTACTGGAATCAATCGAAACAACCTTAGGAAGTGGACTTATCCTGATTTAGTCTCTGCAAGATGCCTGGTCCCTCACTTGGAGGAAGTACCGATCCCAGCATTTCACCAGCTTCCAGAGCTTTCTGAAGACAAGTGCTGTCCCTACAACCACCCTTATGATACTTATGAAGGTGACAGTGTTTATGAGGGGATGTCAACAATTCCTCAACGTTTCAACAAGGATGAGTTAAATGATCTCGTCAAAGATCTTAACCTGTCAAAAGAAGCTTCTGAATTACTGGCTTCCAGGTTGAAGAAGGAAACAAAATTACTTTTTACCGTGCAAGAGAAAAGGGTCTGCTACCATTCTTCTCTCATAAAGAAAATCTTGTATTTTGTGATGATATAGAGGAGTCCTGGAAAAAATGAGTCTTCCTGAATATTTTCCAGGTGATTGGCACCTATTTTTTGATAGCTCAAAGCAAATCTTGAAATGTGTTCTACACAATGGAAAAAAAATATGGTTCAATACCAATTGCTCACTCCACTCAATGATAATGAAAGTAACATAGCACCATAGCTTTGGTCATGGAGAAGATAAAGGTATCATGAACAACAATATTTGTGTTGACTGAAAAAAAGTAAACTCTCTCCTCGAACAGCAATGTGGCCACACCAATTATCCTTGTTTCTTGTGCCTCTGGGATAACAGAAACAAAACACACCACTGTGTTAGATAAGCGTGGTCTAAGAGAGAAGACCAAGTCATTGGAGAAAAAAATGTTAACCTACCCTTATTTGAACGAGAGAAAATCATCTTTCCTCCACTGCATATGAAGCAGTTTGTAAAGGCTCTTGTTAAGGACGAATCATGCTTTGCATTTGTAGGGGAAAAAATGCCTCACTTGGGTAAGGGGAAAAAATTAAACCTGGAATATTTAACATCCCAGAAATAAGAAAATTCATTAAGGGCTCTGCCTACCCAGGCAACATACGGTGCGCAGAGCTTCAGGAAAAGCAACTCAATTTCAAAACTGCTCAAGATATCAGAGTGGGGTCTGCTTTCAAAAATTACATATTTAAGAGTTTGCTGAGGGCCGAAAAGTACTTTTTTGATTTTGGATTAAGATTTTCAACTGTATTTTTAGAAGAGTTAAAAGGGCTTAAATGCATGTTTTCAGAGTAATTTTTAGGAGTAAAACAACCGGTAAAGATTCTTGAAATAACTAAAGGGAATTGCATTACACCTTTATCTTCATTTCTCCGCAGTATAATGTTACGGTCACTTCTCAAAGTCCATAGTTATCCTGTGATGATGAGAAGCAACGAGCATACAAGCATTCTGAAAGAGTGGAAACTTCTATGTTAAAAGCGTGTCTTGATTGATAAGCAGTCTGCTATGGAGCGTCTGCAGTGAAGTGTACGTCCCCGCTGTCTTTAGCCATATGCCGCCTATTTACCTTTCTCCTGGCACTCACAAAATCTGCTCCCCATATCTGGCACGGTCTCCTCATGATGGTCTCCACAGCATTCAGTTTTCCCTAATCAATTCCCCTTCTGGGTAGCATTCCAATCACTACAATGGTCCCACTGGTTCTTCACCTGATTTCACGTAGCATTTCTCTCATATCGTTTTCAAATTTTTGTGGCCCTCAGTCCCTGTCAAGGTTATTTGTACCTACATGTACCACCACCCTTTTCACACCTTCCAGATTGTACTCATTTACCCTTCCCTGTACATTTGTAATTGTCTTTCCACTTTTGACTGCCTTGTAGGCCCAATGAACCTTCTCGTACCCAGTCTACCCAGTCATTTTCTTTCTGCCTATCTACTCTCCCCTTACTTGCCATCTCAACCCAACTTTCCTTGTTTGCCTCCACTTTATCGCAAACTCTACTCCATATTTCTGTCTCTTCGATCCTTCCTTCCCGACTAATGTTGGTTCTCGCTTCCCCCCCCCCTCTCCCCCCTTCACCCCCCCTTCACCCCCCCCCTTCACCCCGTCCTCTCTTATATGCTTCCATACCTTCACTTCCTCTTCTAAAGTGCCGTTTAGTCCCTTTAATCTGCTGATCTCTTCCTCTAGCCCCCTCACCATTACGGTATGCTCCATTTTCTCTCATTTTACTCACCTTCAACTCTGCTCGTAACTGGTTTACTTCGTTTTTTAAGTCCCCATCCTTGTCTGCTCGTCCCAAACCTACCATGTATTTCCTGTCATAGGACACCTACTCTTTGCTCCTCTATACCTGCCCTCCAGTTTAGCTAGGGCCCTTTTTAGGTTCTCGACTTTCTCCTCAAGTTTATTAAGTCTGCCTATTACTTTTCTATCTGTCCTATGCTCTTCTAACATTCTGTATATGCCATTTTCTTTCTGCTCCACCTGCTGTAAGATTTCCTCCTTCCATTTCTTTCCCTTAGCTTCCTCCGCTTTCCACACCTCTCCTCCTTTAACTAACGTCTCACAGAACATATTCACAACCATTACCTCCCCTGGGTTACACCCGACTGCCCTGACTCCCTTACCATCACAGGGTGTCTACCGACCGGGAAAAACGGGAATTGTACAGGAATTATACTGCCCGGGAAAAATACGGGGATTGTGCGGGAATTTAACCCGATGTCCGGGAACTTTTGACTTTTCCCGGCCCATCAACAACATTTATATATTAATATTAAAAAGCGAAAATTTTACTGCAATACAATCATGAATCGTGTGATTATTGCTTCTCTACAATATACTGGTGCTTTACTGCAGAGTGCTGAATGCAGACGATGGGAACAACCAACACAAGTTGCCGCGTAATCGTGATAACCACATGTGTAAGGCGCGTGGACTCGCCCAGTTTCTTTTGTTACTGTGGTCGTTCGTTAATGGTCGTTCCCGCTCATGCTTAAATTTTCATCCAGTTTATTTTTGCGTGTTGTATAGTGTGGTTTTTGTTGAAGTTCGTCCGGATGGTAAGTAATAATAATAATGCATCTTTGTGTGTGTGCAGAAGTTATTTATGATAAATCTTTTTAATAAAAAATTGTTTTCGTTTCGTGAACATCGGAAGAAAGTAGACAACATACCTGCAAAATATATCGTATTTGCCGGCATATAATGCAAGAATTTTATGCTGATTTCAGTGGTCACGAGTCAAAAATCATATTATATGCCTTGTCGTATTATTTTTGTAAACAAGCGACCATTATCACGTGTGTATAAAAATTAAGCGTGTATGACAAAGATAATTGCGCCGGCCGGCGACAGCTGCAAGCCAGTCTTGCTCTGTGTGAGTATACATCCACCCCTCGAAGTAACGCTGCTTGATAAGCGCCAATTAATTCTTTTTCGTCCACAAATTTTTTTAATTTACACGCGTGCATAATGGCAACAGCACTCTTGTATCAAACACAATGCAACTTAATTAATCTCGGCACTTGTATAATTTTAATAAAAGAACTAATTAAAAAAAAGTTAGTTTTCACTTTTCCATAATAGTTATTCAATTTTTTGATGCCTGTTTTCTTATGTCTAGTTAAAAGTTTTACAAGCAATAAAATTACGCTAATATATCCATGGAGCGTGTTTATACAGCCATGTTTATGCTACTACTTCCATCTGGCGAGAAAGGTCAGCAGCTTTCGAGGTCAGTTAATCTCATGCATGCGAGGTTGCACTAGTTGAGTTGACAGCGCATTACGTTTCCAGAAAAAAAAACTTTTTGACGTAACAACGTCTAATAAATCGATGAACGCCGGCTGCGCGCACAAAAAAGTATCCCGTTATGTACATTGTTCCGTTACGCTGTGTCCCGTTACGATCATTGTACGCTTGCGCCGCATCTCTCTCTTCCACTCAACTGTTTATAAAGTGAAGTGAAAAGTTATTATTCCTTTAGTATTAAAATAAAAATTATTCAGTTTTATTCATAAAAGTATGCAATCATTTCATCAATGTTTTGTTATGACGTCATGTTAAACTATCGTCCTTAAACCGACTTTACAGACAACCAATTTTTAAAAGGGATAAATGTGGAGTATGGTACAGTAAACATACATATTTCAAAGGCGGGAAAACAAATTATTTTGTTTAACATGCACTCTTTTATGTTAAAAACGTATTTGATTAGCGCTGTTTTGATTAGTGCTCCATTTTTGTTTGGATGGATTACCGTGTTACTTCGAGGGGCGGGTGTACTGTACTCTGTTGGACAGGAACTTGTTTGGCAAAATTGGCATTTGGCAATTGGCATATCGCGCGCAAGGTCATGCGAGTCACATGCATCTTTCTAAAACAGCGCTGCTGCCACGATTGTTTTGGGTGCGTGTAGTTTATTTATTTATTTTCATCCATTTGACTATCGACATTTATACAAATGGTCTAGGACACATCAACAAGTATAAGTTATATCTACCAAAAATACAGACATGGTAAACAAAAATAATAAAAACTAAACTGGTACAAGTATATAGTTAAAAATTTGACAGTCGCCATGTGGCAAAGTTTGGCTGCAGTGCAAAGTAACCTAGAATGAGCTAAATTTTATCAACATAAAGGTAGGCCTAACTTTTCTGTGACAAATTTTCTTGAAATCCAAGTTTTTGGTAAAAATATTTTTTGTGAACATTGTTTTGTACAATTTTTTTTAACATTGCTATTATCCTAATTATTGATAGTGTAAGCTGTAAATGTACATGAACTTTTTTATTAGTGTACGGGAATTGTACAGGAATTATGTGACCCAACATGGGTAGACACCCTGCATCAGCAATTGACTCCTCCCATCCTTCGCACATTTGGCATTTAACCTACCTTCCTTTGTTAAGCCATTCTTCTTGCAAATTCACTCTTCATTCTCGAGACCTTCTATCCCTCCGTCACACCTCCATAAGAAAAGTGAAACCACTCGTCGCACGTATCACATTGGATGCCACTATCCCTCTTCCTCCACACTTTGCCGCAGCCGTTACATTTCACCCTCCCACACATCCCTAACCTAGTCGCCCACGTGCTTGCCACCGAGCTTTGCCTTTCACGTACTTCAACCCCTTATGCCTGCCTAGCCTTTATTTGTGCCACTGCCTATACTTTTAAAGTACGCGCACCACGACAATCTCCACACCGACATTTATTTCTGATGTGCACTATCCCATTCTAAACTACTGTAGTTCTGTTTGATAAAGTGATAAACTACTGTCCATGTGGATACATGATCAGATTGAGTACTTTATTTAGTCAGGTTTTTTATTTTTAACAGCCTTTTTGAACGTGTTGGATTTGCGTATCTTTGTGCTTTCGTCAATACGTGTGCAAAGTTATTTTTTGTTACGTGACATAGCTTTTGAAGAAAACATAGGCATATAATGGTTTTCTAATAATGTGATTAGTTCTCCCGAGGTTATTACTATTTAAAAAATTGGTTTTCCTTAGGTATCCCGAGAAGAAAAATTACTTTTCCGAAGTTCGGGAATGGTCTCTTTTCCTACTTAGCCTGAGTTTCGAGATTCCGTCTACTTCAATTTATTCGTGAAATATGTCTTCATTGAAAAATTAATTAAGATTTTATTTAAATTTTTTTGTATATTTCTGCATTGCTTTGGAATAATTATGCATAGCTATAACATACCGGTTTTTGGTACCTTACACAATAGCTGCAACATGCACCGTGTTGTGGCCTCTGCTGTTGTCTGTTTTTAGTTAATAAAGAATATTTATTTGGAATAATACATTGTATTAATTCTTTTTGTATAATCTGAGGTTTAATCCTCAAACATAAAATTCAAATCAAGATTTTTTATGTAGCCTACAATTGATGGGGATGAAAGCCACAACCACAACATAAACATTTCCAAATTTTACCAACGTAAAATGTTAGGTTTGGTCAGTGTTATAATTTTTTTTTTCTTGAGGTTTGGTTAGGGTTCCGTAACTAAAATGAAAGATAGGTTAGGTAATAATGTTATTTAAAATATTCTATGACCTTAAAATATGTAAATCTTACAATATGGTTTTTTATAACAATTGATCAGCAAACTTTGGAAAACTTCGCAACTGTTAGGGTGTGGCTCTCATCCCTATGAACTATAGGTTTCCCGATTTTTTCAAGCTTCAAACTATTTTGGTGCAATTTATCAGGAAACACTTTTAATAGATTGGTTGTAGCTGTTTACTATATTTTAAAAAGTTTCAGTTTTGGCCAGGAAATGTTTTATGAGCTGATATTAGGTAAGAAATTGCATGTTAATTTTTTTTTAATGTGTTGTGTTTATTGCACCACAAATATTCGCATCCTAAATGTTTGAGTTTGAACATTTTTTGCAGGTTGGAAATCACTCCGTTGGAAGACTTGTCTCCAGATCATGAACTGATCACAAATGTTTACTTCAACGTGAAGAACTTTCTTCCTCATTCAGATCAGGATATTGATGACACATTGTCTCCACAGCTTGTGTACATATTTTTAATTAATCCAAATGAGAGGTATGTATAGACTTATATTATTGTAAATCATCTCTTTTTCTCTCAATTGAAAAAGGCTTTGTCTTAATACAATAACAAAGCATGATGAATTTCACATACAAGTAACATGAAAAAAGGTAAGTTATTATGAAATAAATTTAACTGTTATTAAAATAACTTGTCAACACTGTCACACTGATGACATTGGTATCTATGCAGGGAATAAGGGCAGTGCAGTTAGTGTTTGAAATAAGTTTTAGATAGTAGTGAAATATTTATTTGTCAGCACTGTCACACTGATGACATTGGTATCTATGCAGGGAATAAGGGCAGTGCAGTTAGTGTTTGAAATAAGTTTTAGATAGTAGTGAAATATTTTTTAATATTAATTTATAGGATAGGATGTCCGCTTGACACCTTTCTGATGATTTGTTATCATTTGGAAACCTGTGATGTATATAAAACTATTTCCCAAGTTATAAACTGAATTAATATTGGACATTAAATTGACATCGTCCGGGCCTGCGGCCCCTTTTGAGTCCGATATGCCACTGCCCAAACACCACCCACCCTCCATTCAAACCTCCCGCTTACGCGTGCATGCGTGTGTCCGTGTGTTGGTCGCCTGGCAAGAGGGCGCTGTAGAGCCAGTGCGCCGCACCCATAATATAATTAAATGCATCATTGTAAATTGTTTTTATTGTTTCCCGAGTGCGACGTGACGGCAGATCGGCCGGGAGGGTTTTTATGTACTTTTATTTAGAATTATGTATTTAATTATAAGGACGTTTCCGAACATTCACGAAGCACACCGAAGGAAACAGAAGCCAGACAACATTTAAATATATTCCTTAATAATTGTAATTTCTATTATCCTTTTTTTAATATTCAGTAAATGTCACGTAAATTTTTAAGAACCTTTTTCGTGTTGCTTTAGTTCCCCGTGGCACGGAATCAAATATACCATTAACGGCAATTGTTTCGGCGGGAGGATGCCATGTTAAGCTAGCAGAGCCCTGAGCTCACCCCAGTCTTCCGCCATCAACGACCGAGAGAAGACGCTTCAGCACTCCGGGGACCTCACCGCTTGTTCATCTCTGCTTAGTAATTCTGTTCATCTTTAATTCTTTTTAAATCTTTTTTCGTTTAGTCCTCGGAGCTTCTCTCGGTCAGGGGACTGTTTTAATAATTACATTGTGACTATTATCAGTCTTTTCTCAAGCATTGTACGAAGTCGAGCTGTGACCACGTGGTTGGTCACTGCACTTAAACCGATTTGTGCCGCGGGCATTTGTTACAGTTTAAATTGTGTGCGTGTGTAATCGAAGATGGCCAAATAAATAAGGGCGTGTAAATTTAAATGTCTATTCTTTTTTTTTAAATATGTGTGACCATCTCGAGTGTGACGGCGTGTGGGACGCCTAAGAGTTCACTGCGTAGGTAATAGCGTGCCCGACGCTGAGAGCGGGCAGGTATTAGTACTAGGTTGGCTTCAGGGGGAAATTAAAATCACGTCTCACATGGGCGACGTCACGACCCTGGTAAAGAGTCTCGCATAGGTCCGTGCCCGTTGCACGGTGGCGCCCTTAAAATCCAAGCATTTACCGAAAACCCCCGCTTTATTAAAGATCAGAGGCCACGGCCACGTAACAAGATAATCAAAAAATTACTATTCGTTAACCTTAAAGTGTGTGTGGTTTTTATTGCAATTTTTTGTTGTTTCATTGCTTTAACTGTGCCTAATTAGATAACCTCATGGCACTGTAGCTGGGATGAGATACGCAAGTCGTTTATTTTAACTACTTGTCACTAATGAATCCCTACAGAAAATTGTGCTTTCTGATGACTGCAAAGTTTCAAGGTCTTACTTGCAGACAGATACGGAGCACACAGTTACTGTTGCTGGTGTTAAGTAAGCCAGTACCATGTGTCATCACCGTAATTTTTATTACACATTGATGTTCCAGTGTAGGATTTTTTATTAACATTTTTTCACGAAAACTCAATTGATTTTTCTTATTATGTAATTAATTTTTTAAGTAATTACTTTATGAGGCTTCAATATTTTTTTTTCCTGTTTTTAATTGTCACCCTAACTTGGCTCTGTGGTGAATAGAGTAATACGTAGAATATTTAGTCTCTGTCAAACTCTTGAATTATTGGTGAAAGGCTTTCTCAAGATTGTCATAATTTCCACACATTCTAAGAACTTACCCTCATTAAATTATGCCTCTGAAATGAATAAAGTTTATGCAGTGTTAATACACTGGACCCGCATCCCAGAGGAACCAGGATCTAAACTTTGATCAGGCCGTCCTGGTTTAAAGTTTACATAGTTTTACAAAATTGCTTCAATTAAATTCAGGGGTGGTTTCTTAATATGGGCCTGCGGATACAATCCTCAATTTCCCTGATTGTGTCGTTAAGTGTTACCATCTAAAGACCCCGTTAACCACATGCATGCCAAGTCCCACTTAGCATAACTTAACACTTCTAAATATGTTGCTTTGTTGTTGGCTATCACCTTTGAATATATATACTGTATAGAAGTCGCGAGTGGATAGGATTTACTCTACGTTTTTCAGAAGCGTATGAAGAGCAGTTTGGCAACTTCACCGCTGCAGTGTGCTGCCGTAACGCCCTGTATCGTCTTAGTTATGTACACGTTAGAGCGCAGCACTGTCGCCCGCTGTCATTCCCCGCACCCCCCACCTATCACTGCAGCACTGCAGCTCAAGGACGTTCAACGGGAGGGGGAAGGGGTGTTTGAAGAGTTCGACACTTGTCCGCTAGGGACCACCACAAGTCGATGCCCTAGAGATGGTGGCGATTGCGGCGGTGAATTAACCAACTACCTCAAAACCATATTAGAAATTTTAACCTGGGCTGGCGACTTCTTTACAGTATATATATTCAGAGCTATCACTGTGACTAATAATAGAGGAGAGTCAAGTTTGTGTGGTGGACTTTACAGAGGATATTGTGGGTTTTTTTGACCAATTGGGTGACGTGGTATTGAAGGCCTCTGCTTTGTGAAAAGTCTTAATAGGCTATGCATGGCAACTCATGCACTGTATAACCCTGTTATGTATTTTAGGGGACAAAGAAAATTAATAATCATTCCAGTAGCTACTTATAGCCCATTTTCACAATTTACTTTAAATTTGAAGAAACACCGAACAAATGCTCTTTTCTAGTGATTTACCATGACCTTATAGTTTTTGGTTTTATTAGACATTACTCATAGGTGATTTCTCTCTTCCAGATGTGTAGTTAGGTATCATTAAGGAAAAAAATTCATTGTGCTGTAAATGATTAATATTACCATTTTAATTAGAAAAAAGGCTGACTTCTTGCTTATGTAATGAGAATTAACAGTTAAAAACTGTAAATAAAAGTATAGTTTCTAAAAATTGTAACTAGTTATATCTAGTAGTGGTTCTGATTGTAGGCAAAACCTTGCGAAGCTGAAGAATGGATTTGACGATTATGAAGAGAGTTTGATGAAAGTTATCCTTTGCATCAGTGAGAACTATCCAAAGTTCAATATCAACCAAGAAAAAAACTGTATGGAAGAAGATTCTTCTAACATCAAAGTTTTGTAAAGAATCGTGAAATTTATTGTATGTGATTTTGTGTAACAAGATCAAATTAAACTTATCTTTTGTAAAGATTGTAATATGTCATATTATTACTTTTTCATTATGATTATAATCTCCTATATTATTTTGTCATTGTCCTCATCCCAGATTTGAGCCAGATTACGTATTTTGCATTTAAATATTTTAATTAGGGCTGTTTCGATACTGATACATGTATCGGTTATCGGCCGATATTAAGGTCATAGCCGATTCACAGTAATCGGTAGTAGTATCGGTGCAGATATCGGTAGAGATATTTTATTTGCTATTTCACGTCCAAGCCATAAATACTGTTACAGCTTACCTTACAAACAAAGAATTTCTCATGTTTCAGAAACAAATCCCCATAATTAAACAACATACAAACAAGATAGGAAGTTTTTTTCAGGTTTGGGCATTGCTTACCTAAAGTAAACAAATCCAGATATTTGAAGTGACAGTAATTGAGAGGACTGAAACCAACAGTAATTTATTGGTTCAGTGCATGGAAATGAACGAAAAGGTACATTATCTTTATTTAGCAAGACCGACACATAACCTCTCAATCACGATTTTGTAAATACACAACTTACCGTATTTTATCGTGTCTCAAATAGTAATGGTGCATGTAAATATGAAGAAAAGACGAATGAACAACAACTTACGAAGAAATATGGATGATGTACCATAACTACTGTACAAACCCAATAGTTATTTTAAGATAATTACCATAAAAAGAACAAGATTCTATGTAGGTACCGTAACAACCAAGATGTATATTTACCGTGATGGTAATGTATTTATTTATGACATTAAAATTAAAGAACATTATTGGGAAAAAAAGGATGTTAAATTTTGTTTTTGTTTTGTTTGTGTTAATGTTTGTGCCAGTAGATTGATCGTTACCTGAGCACACCACTCTGCTCACTCAAGCATTCATGTGCAGAGTACTGGAGTTCCTGCAGGATCAGTTTATTCAGAGCAAATATTTTCTCAAGCAGGGTTGATTGTAACTGACCACAGGTCATCTCTGCTGCCAGATCATGTGAATCAGTTGATTTTTTTGAAGTGTAATCTCAAGCACTCCTAAATACAGTTACTTTTCAGGAGCAAAATCAGAATTTGTTAATATGTAAATAAAATAAACACAATTGATTAAAAAATGTCTAGCATATTACAATTTAACATACATTTTACTTAAAATTTTAACTCTTTGTAAGAAAACAAATAAAAATTGAGAGTATCGGTTGTGGTATCGGCAGTGGTATCGGAATCAGTGGTGTTATCGGAGTATCGGAATCGGTATCGGAAATTGAGGTATCAGAACAGTCCTAATTTTAATTAGGGTATTTTGTTTTTTTTAAATAATTAAATTGACATGTTTTAACTTGCCGACAATGACATAGGTATATTTTCTTCGCATAATTAATATAGTTTGCTTTATTGTTTTTTTTTTATTTATGCAACTTATGTTGATAACCCAAAATCATTTATTGCTTTTATTTGATTTAATATAATTCATCCCCAAAAATTTGTGTTATTTTAACAAACTATATTAAACAGTATTGATAGAATTTTAACAAAAGTTGTTGTTGGAAAATAATTTAAAAAAACAACTACTGTCACTTTGTGCATAGTAAATTGTTGAATTGTTAAAAATTATTAGAAAATGTCTACTGTTTATCTGACACATGTAGTTATTTTAGTATAATAAAATTTATGGTATTTGTTATTAAAGCAGGAACCCTACAAAAAAGGTTAACATGATAGGCCTACGGGATTACAAAATATAATTGTTGCAATCTGCCATTTAAATTTATATTTATTTGTTTGCATATACATATGTGTAAATTAAGTATATGTGTGTATAAGTATGGGCTGGAAAATTTTGCATCTAGTGTATAAATTTGTATCTATTAATGTGTAATTAATATTTTTAATATAACTTATTTAAAACTTCATATTTACATTCCTCAGTGTTTAATAAACTAAATATTTATACATCCAAATACCTACTAATATCACTCTAGGTATGTCAGTTTTGTATAAAAAAATATATTTATTAATGCTTGTTTCACTTGAAAAATTTAATATAATTTGCTAGCAATCATTAGGTCGCAATTTTAATTAAAAATAATTCACGAATTGATGGGATTAATTCGGTGAGGCATATATATTGAAGTTATATTGGAAAAATGTAACTTGGATACATCACACACACGTGGCAAGTTCACGATTATGCTGGTCGTGAAAACTGTGTAGAGAAGAATTACCAGAAAATCACCACATGGTCAAGTGTCACATTTTGGGAATGCCAAGTATAATGCGACAACGAACAAAAGAGCGTTGTCAGATTTTCGTCTGCGCATCCACAGACTTCTATCACGGTGAGAAAGGAGGGGTGGCAAACCAACTCGTCACGCCTGAGCCTGTCTTACACGAACACCAACAGCGTACTTATGCATTTCATTTCATCATTTGACCACAGTGGCAACTAAATTGTGCCTCAGAATTTTTAAATAAGTTTTCCTGATTAAAGTCTACATCCCTCATGGCATAGCATTATTGTTATTGTTTTTCCAATTTTGATGTTTGTAATTTTATGATGGTGTTTTGATTGAAGATTCATGTATCGATTCGTCGTCTAAATCACAAACATTTAAAACTTTATATATATATATAAACTTTTTAATATATATTAAAACTTTTAATATATATATTAAAACTGTTAATATATATATATATTAAAACTTTTAATATATATAATAAAACTTTTAATATATGTATGTAAATTTAAAGGCTCATTCAAATTCATGGCTAAAAAACTTAGATTCACCGAGTCTAATTTATTGTGGAGGAAGTTAATTATATTTGCGCAAAGATTATACCGAAGTGGTTTAGAATCCATTTTAAATGTAAGTACTGCTTCAAAACATTGAAACAGGCATAGAAAAAAACCACTTCGTAGACAAGGAAAAAAATTTAGCCCACATATTAACAAACTCACCTATTCCAAATCACAAAGACTGCTTTCCTCACTGTCTGTATCGCTTGCAGTGTCCGTGTCACTTGAACATCCAACATTTATTATTATTTTATCAATTTCAATGTAAATTCTCCTGTCACTGTTAACATAGTCCACTTCAATATTTTTCACATGCTTGCAACACTTTTTCCATTTGTCCACAGAATAGCTGCTGAACAATTCCTCACACAATTTTCTTTTATCATCTAGCGATGAAGAGATTCCTTCCCGAATTTTGTTTTTGATGTCTGCCCATACCAGCTCAATCGGATTCAAATCAGCATGGTATGGAGGCAGGCGAATTATATCATGGCCACACTCCGTGATTAGTGCATCTATTTTATATTGTTTCTTTTCTGGCACATTTTTTACTAAAAGCAGAAGACTCACTTTGGTCATTGTTAAAGAGAATGAAATATTGTTTTTTGCTAGCCAGTTTTGGATGTCTTGTTTTAAGGATGATGCTGTAGGTTTTTTGTTTAGCTGTGCATTATGATAACTGGCATTGTCCAGAACTACAACACATTTTTCAGGTAAATTTGGCAGTAATTTACTTTTCACCCACATTGAAAAGTTTTCAAAATTAATATTGTCCAGATTTTTGTTTTGACTTAAAAATAAGTAAAGCATTCGGAACAAAGCCTTCTTCTCCACCCGCATGAACAATAATTAATCTTGGACCTTTCCCAATGGATTCTAGGATGCCTATTTCTGTATCTGACTGCCAACAAGAACTTACGTTGTGTGTAGCATGAACATAAGTTTCATCAACATAAACTACGGTTCTGCCACCCTCACGTAACTCACACATTTGTTCAAGATAGCGCCCTCTCCAAGCAGCTATTTCTGGCTTTTCAATCAAAATTTTTCTCTTCGATTGACACATTTTCCAGCGAAACCCTAACCTATTCAACAACTTCCGCAAATATTCCCTGCTAAAGTTCAAAACGTTGTCTTCTTGCAAAGCCTTAGGGCGCGGTTACACGGGACCCTGAACTACTTCAGGTGAACATGTTTAAGTAAACACGTTTACAAACGCGAAAGTGTACGGTTACACGGTAGTTGCTGAAAAGTGTGTTCAGCTCTAAAACCTATTGTCTACTGTCAACGAATGACTGTTGTTGATCTCTATTTTGTATCCAGAAAACGTGGGATTTTCTCACTTGTTTATACAGTATTATCAGCAGAAATTTAATGTGTTTTCATATTACGTACTCAATATTTTTTTTTACAAATCGGGAATTCAAACAACATACACAGTAAATTTTTTTAAACTTATTTTTTATTATTTTTGAGCGAGAGTACCTATCTCAGTTTTAAGATAATTAATGTCAGGATCAATTTAAAAAAAGTAATATAATTACCTGTTTTTTTTTTTGTTGCATTCGGTAAAATATTACTCTACTTGTGCCAGGATACTTTCCATCTTGGATTTCTGCAAAGGACTGTTTATATTCTAAACAGCCAATCAGAGGCTAATGTAGAAGATATGTCGATCTGAACTACTTTGCCAACCTGTTTAAGTTAAATGGGAAATGGCCTCGAACAAAACATGTTCAGACTGTGTGTAACCGCACTCAACAGCTGAACATGTTCACCTGAAGTAGTTCAGACTCCCGTGTAACCGCGCCCCTAGTCAACTTATTTAATGTCAGAACCGATTTCCTTACTGTATAAAACTCGTGAATTTTTCTCCGCACGGCACCACATGTAAAATCGTCTACTTCAATTATTTTCCTATGCTCTATGATTGTCGAAAAAGCTAAACTGGTTTTGCTCTTTAATTTCGCCTTACCTTCTGCTAAAATTCGTCTAACTGTTGATACTGAGACACCTGTTGCAGCACTTGTTGTTTCCGTGACATTGTATGTCAATTTATACAACTGTTTTTGTTTACTGAGATGTGTTACAACATTGTAAACACTCTCACGAGCTTGTTCCCGCACTGGCGTGCCAGATTTAATACGTGATTTAAACCCAAACGTAGTAGCCATTACGTAGATCGGTTCATGTAATACGGACTGCGAGACAGCAGAGCGCGAAGGTGTTATCAGCCAGACAGCGGCTCCATTACTAACCCCCTCCACTTCCTGACGCGCTCATCATGTGACCGTCTGCTGGCAGTGAGATCTGCGCAGGATCTTTTCCTTGTCGCGCTATACCTATAGTACTGCTGTGGTTTATTTCACACTCCTGCTGAAGCAAAGAGCAAGAGAAATTACTTGTCATCTTACTAGTCAAACATTCACTTTTGATTTGCGAGGTGAGAAAATCTACGGCAAAGATGGTGGATGTGCTTTTTAACGTGACATATAAATTTTAAAAAATTAATTGTACACACACGTGTCCTAGACAAATGGCTAAGTATAAATATAAGGTGAGTCATGGTCACTGAAAGTCTAACAAGACTGGGTTTTTTCTAGCTAAGTGTGAAGAGATTCGTTTTGTAGAATTATTTGAAAACGGTCAAAAAATATGTTGCGGTAATGTAGCATTTTATAAAAGATAATTTTACAAATGAATGGCATTTTAAACTAATTAAGCTGAATATCTATAGCAAGATGAAAATTTTTCAGTAAGTGGACAATCAGTGTATATCTGTGAAACATTTAAGTATTATAAAATATATCTCAGAAATTTGTTTATGGTGCACCTACAATTATTTGCCTGTCTTAAAAAAAATTGTTTAAAGTAGATGATTTTTTTTTACTTGGTAAAGTTTTATGTATATTTTGCTACTGGGAAACGTGGCCGACGTCCGCAGTTGGTTTTTTACACCAGTGCATTTAATTGCTGCTCCATCTCACAGTTCACTTAAGTCTTCGACATCCTTGATTGTAGCACAATATTAATTCCTAATTTATCCATTAATTTAACTCTTAACTAGTACTACCCATCTTAATCGTACTTTGTTAATCATTTAAGACACCATTGTATAACATTTCTGGCTTTTTATTTGTAATCTATGTTTGTTGGTAGACTATACACACTTTGACATACATCTAGTTGAAACCAATTTTTTAAAATTTCTTTTGAGTTTTATAGCTGCCACACAGTAATTTTTGGATAAAGTCATATAGAAAATCATTTTTTCTGAAAGGTTTTGCTAGAAATAGGAATTTTTTTTTATAAATTTTTAAGTTTTCAAACTTGAACCAAATTTAATTTTTTTTTCTAACCTAACTCAAGGTGTAATATGGTTATGAGGAATCAGGGTTAGGGAGGGACTTAAGTGCATCCCAGACCTAAGCCTATACATCAAATCATGCTGGCTGTAACAATGCAGGAAGGGTAGCGTGTAGTCAAGTGATGTTTGGGGATTGGCCGGCCATTGATGGACTTGTCACCATCATCAACTCCCCTATCTTACTGTAAACTAGATGTGTGGGCCCATGTGGTGTGCAGTATCAGATTTATTAAAGCTTGTGTGATAATGATAAATATAGGACAAGAGAATGGTCCAGTAGAAGAGTTGGATGGGCCATGTGAGGAGGTGGGATCTTGGGCCATGATGCCCACATTAAATTTTTGTTTGCCCTAGATGTGAAACCAAAGGGGAGAGAACACAGAAATACATTTTGGAGAAGGAAAAAGGGGGGGATATATAACCACTTATCCCGGTGTTTTGCTTTGAATTTCTTTCCTTTTGTTAGGACTCTTGTTTTGTCTCTTTAGCAAACTATTTACCAAGTATGATTCAAGGTCTATAAAAGTTCACACACCATAATGATAGCCACTTGTGTGACATTTTTAGCTTGCAATTAATGTTGGGAAAATATCTGGGGACTAAGTTTGTGCCCAAACAACAAATGCAAATGTGCTACAGTCCTTTTTTTGTAAGGCCCTTGAACTAAAGTAAATGTTCATTTAATATAATTAGTCAAAATGTATTCCAGGCACTTGCATGTTTTTAATATGGTTTTTTAGCATCATTTGTCACTTTGCGTTAGAATATTTGCCCTAAATTATTATTTTGTTACAACCAGCCCAAACTGGGCTTCCTAGAGTGAACCTCTGCCTCTCAATGAGGAATGCTCCCTTTAGTTATAATTATAACCTGAAAGGCTCAGTCAGATTAAGGTGGTACTGCAATGAAAAAGCAGGCAACCTCAACTTTGCTTCATTTATAACTAGACAATAGTTATTTGCTCTAAATTAAGTTATTTTAGTACTTTGAAGTTTCCATAATAAAAGTTTTTTAAATAAGGTGATAAGTTTCAGTGGAAAGGTGGGAGGTGGGTGTTATTGACAGCTTAACAATAATCTTGATCTTATATAACAAGATTTTACAGAAATTGGGTATCTGAAGTATAGGAATAAAATCAGTGGTGTACTGTCTTTTATGGAGTTTCAAGATGTGAATATTATATATATATATATGTATATATATACATATATACATATATATAAACATATATATGTATGTATGTATACATATATATACACATATACATACATATATATACATACATACATACACACACTTTTTTTTTACTAGTTGAATATCAGAGAAAATAAAAATATATCGTTGATAAATTTTTGGCATGACGTCTAATAAATCGATGAACGCCGGCGTCACGCACGAAGAAGTGTCCCGTTACGCACATTGTTCCGTTATGCTGTGTCCCGTTACACACATTGTTCCATTACGCTGTGTCCCGTTACACACATTGTTCCATTACACTGTGTCCCGTTACGCTCATTGTACGCTTGCGCCGCATCTATCTCTCTTCCACTCGACTGTTTATAAAGTGAAGTGAAAAATAATGTGGTTTTCATTGCTTATTACAACAACAATTTCGGCAATAAAGGTTTATTATTCTTGCATTTTAAAAATCTGATTACTAGTATAATTTCAAGTATTTATTTTTTTATTATTAAAATTAAAATGTTTCAATTTTATTCATAAAGTATGCAATCATTTCATCAATGTTTTGTTATGACGTCACGTTAAACTATCGTTCGTAAACCGACTTTACAGACAACCAATTTTTTTTTTCTAGAACTAGTCACGTTGGACGGGCACGATAAAATATTGTTAAAGTAAAGTAAGAAAGTTTACTATTGGTTTTCCTGTGGCTTTTGTGAAGGTGAAGCCTAAGAAAGTCTTTTTACTATAGGATCCACAAAACGAATTACTTTTACAACTTCCAACTGAAAAATTAACCTTGAATCATATCCCATATGCCTTAAATCTAGGTATTTGTAAAACTTGCAATTCTTAAGAAGAAAAGCGATTATATAATTTGACGTCGTCCGGGCCTGCGGCCCCTTTGAGCCCGATATGACACCGCCCAACCACCATCTCTATTCAAACCTCCCGCTCGTGCGTGCGTGTGTACGTGTGTTTATAGCCCGGCAAGAGGGCGCTTAGATGCAGTGCGCCGCACCCCTAAATATGTTAATTAATATTGTAATCCTTTTTCTTTCCATCCCAAAACAGTGTAACGATGATTATGCATGTATGTGTTTTTAATTAATAACTTCATGATCTGTTGTTATTTTTATGAGTCCAAGCCAACGACCTAGAAATACATAGACTGCTAATAGGACGCCATATTTGATTCCAATTGAAACTCAATGTTATGATGTTGGTTATGATGGACTTTGACAGTTGACGGGGCAAAACAAAGCGGTAACCTCCATCCCAAAGCAAGGAAAGCATGGCGAAGTGACTGTAATTTTATGAAACGAACGTGAATTTGTGGTTTATTGTGGTCCAAGCGATATGTTTATCTCCTCCAAGCTTTATCTTCAAGATATTTGTTAGCAGTTTTGTTGTAACAGCCAAGATCAAGAGGCTACGAAGCGTCGATATGCCGAATTCGTGTGTTGCCTACAATTGTAGGAACAGAGTTTTACGTGCATCTGGTAAACATGGGCTATGGATAAAACTGTAAACATTTACTTTAGAAACATTGTTTAGTCAGTGCAGTTATGCTCCACATAAACTATGATGTAGCTAAAACAACTTTTATGATTGAGATGTCAAGTTTTGATTGTTATGACATTATGGTATTCTGTAAATTTTGTAACCCTATTCAATCATTTTATGGGGTACAGAAAAAGGGAGGTTTCAATTTTGTAATTATTTCCTTAGGTTATTTTTATAGTTTTGTGTGTTGATTTATATAACTTTGCTAGAGCCAATTTTGTTAGTGAGTTAAATATGTATTTGTCACTGCCAATTGTTGCCAATACCAAAGGAATGATAAGGTGTTTTCATAAAAAATACACTTTTTACTATTGGTTTATTTACTGTAGCCTAGTGACACTTGCAACAGACCAAGTGTTTTGATGTATGTACATTTGTTACTGTTGATTTATCCACTATATTGTCACTTAAAACTGACCAAGTCATTGCCATTTCTAGGTCAAGAGTTACTTCTTTGATGTGCATATATGTGTCACTGCAAATTATTTCACCATATTGTCGGAGGGGGACCTAGTTTTTACCGCTGCTATGACAACGGTGTAGTGTTTTGATGTACATAACATTCATATTGAGAAAAATGCACTTGGTTTTATTTCAGTTTTGGAGATAAATTGTTTTAAACATACCATCAGGTTATTTGACTTCACGCCTTATTATAGCAGAATCTGCCAACGATATATCTATGTAACTTTGCATTTGGCTGCAGTAGTTCTGTCTTTAATGTATATCAGTAGCAGAAGAGGTCCAACGACCTTGCAGGACTCCTGAGTATTTTTGTGAGTGATATGCAATGTGTGTGTGTATGTGTACATATATATAGAATTTTTTTTTGTTATTATTTCAACTATCTCTGAAAATCATATGAAAAGCTGGGAACTTGCATATATAAATATTGATGGCTTTACTCTAAGCTCACACTTTTATACCATCCATTAATATTTAAATTTTATTTAAAAAAGGTAAACATACCATTTATACACTCAGTATTTCTTTTCTGTATGTATGTAAATAAAGTTTAAAGGAGGGCATGTGTATGCAATGGTGTGTGATCACTTGTGTGTGTATATTTATTAATTGGTTGTTTTAGCTACATTATACAGATCACATCATGTTTGTAATGTAAATAGCTTTGCAACTCAGTACTTTTAAAAGGGAAGTAGCTTATTTCCTAAGTTTAAACATATTTGTCAAAGTGTATGTACATAGATTTCTCATCATGTATATATGTATTTGTAATATATTAATTATTACACCATGTATATCTATGTATCATTGACATGCTTCATATCCCTATTGTCTGAAAGACACATAGAGGGATTCACAAAGCGAAAATAAATAGTTAAATCTGCTTCCTGTTTGTCATATATGATAACAGTAATTTATTTGCTAATACCTTTTATATCTATGTCCTACAGTTTTTCAAATAATTTGTGCTCAGCAATATCAAAAACTTTTGATATGTCAAGGAATATTCCAAGTTATTTACAATTGTCATTATTATTGGTTACAATTTATTTCTCTGTAATAATTACTGGTACAACAATTACTTAGTAATATTTATTATTAAGTAATTTAAACTTGAAAAAATTGTTACTTAAGTTAATATTAACTTAAAAATTGCACTTAACTGTGTTAACTGTGATACAGGTGTCTTATGCTCACACTCCTAAACAACATGTTAAAACATTACTCTCAAAATAAATCAAAGGGTATTTTGATTATAAAAACTGAGTCAGGCTCAAGAAAGCCCTAATAACAAAAAATTTAAAAAAAAATAGGTGTGCAGGAAGCTATCTGATAACATTCACTTTTTCATATGATCATGATGATTTAAAATTAAGGCTTAGCAAGCATTCTTTGATTACTTGATGTCAGCTAGTCATGTTAAATTTTTTGATCTCAATATATAACCTGAATTAATGCCAATCTCTGTGTAGCTACCTAGGCACTTCATTTAAAAATAGGCTATGTGTAAGGTACTATACAAGCATTTGTGTAGAATGAAATGAGTACAGAGTGTGATGGATTAGCAAGAGAATGCATTGTTTGAAACAATTTCGACATAATGGTAGTCTGAGGTGAAACCACTAGGAATCCATCCCAGAATACCTTGGTGTTATGTATTTGAAATGAATTTGAATTTCTCTTGCAATTGGCCTTCAGCCCTGTAGCAAGTACTGCCTCTACCAACATCTCAATCCCTCAGCCCCTTCAACATTTTCTGAAACTCCCTTGCTTCAGTCACCTTTCTGTAATAGTGGTTTTCCTCTCTCTCTCTTTGTCCTCTTTCTCACCCCTTGCCTGATAAAACTTGTGAAATGGAAAAAAGTTGCTGTTATAAAAGCCTAAAAATAAACAAACTTGTTATCTATTAATGCACGATGTAACATCACAAATATGTACTTTCAAACTCATCACAACACAGATAGCCTTAGTGGTGATTAGGCCATAATTAACTGTGAAAAAAAATGAACTTAACTCTTTCGTCGTAAAAAATACAGCCACTTAGGTTTTTTTTAAAGGTATGTTTAACTTGCCTGCCACAGGGTTCTGCTAAATTGTATGTTCTAGCCAAGGTGTACATAATGTATTTTAGATATGTAGCGCTTATTATTTGCTACATACGATACTGGAACAGAAAGAAGCTATGCATGCTGCAAGTAGCTAAGGGACCTTACTTCCACGTGCTTAGCTAGACAAATGTTGGGGCAGGATAATTCTGTGAGCATACTATAGTTCACCACACACACCTACGATCACTTTCAGTTTTAAGGAAACAAGCACAGCTGTGTTTTTTCAATTCACTGTTCTTTAATTGCATCCTAGTAGACTATACCGGACCTTGTCATGTAAAAGGCCTTTCAACTATAAACACAGTGTTTCGGCAACTGAACTATTATATAACTTAGGCCTATTTAACTTAAAAAGTTGCTTAATTCAATTGTTACGTAAATCATTTTAAAACGGTACATTTACAAATACTTTACGTGAGCCAAGATAAGCGAAATCGCGGGGATAAAATTGTCAATACAAGACCATAACAAACTTTTATTTACGGAAATTCCAACTAGGCACAGTGGTTGATTGAATTCAACTGTATTATTTATATTGTGCTGCTTTAATATTACACATTTTGTAAGGTAACCTTACTTGTTACGAATAATTAGACTTGAAAAACTAACTAGTAGTTTCATTTGTCCATAAGGAACAATAAACAATGGATACGATCTTGCCCCCTCTTCTGTCAAAACATGTTTCTGTCTCACTCACTCGAAGAGTAGTTCCAGAGATTGCCGTCGACAGCAGCAAATGGCGCTGAAAGCATATGTACCAGCAGTCTATGTATTTCTAGGTCGTTGGTCCAAGCACGAACACGGTCGCTCCCTAGCGGGCGACGGAGGAACTAGCATGAAACTCATTTAAACCCTGTTTTATGTTTATAAGTTATTATTACAGACGGTCTGGACATGGAAGTAATCTAATAATTATTGTAAAATTAGTTATGTATTTTCTAAGAGTAACCCGGGGCACGCTACAGCAAAGTTGTAACGGTAATTGTGTTCGGCGCGAAGGGCGCCATGTTGCCACCCGCAAGCGATGAGCTCAGCCCAGTCTCTCTCTCCCGCCGGCCGAGGGCGGTCGTGTCGCTGCCTTGAAGCGACCACGTGCGTGGTTCGCCTCCTCACCTAATCTGATTCGTGCCTCGGGCATTTTACAGTTGTATCAGTGAAGGAGCGTGTAAGGACGTATACCGTGAGTAGAATAAAAACCAATTAACTGTGTTACGTGTTTTTGTGTTAGGGGGGCCACGTGGGTTCCTAACCTGGCCAGCGGCATGTGGGACGCCCTGAGAGCCCACTGCGGATTAGAAGCGTGCCCGACGCTGAGAGCGGGTTTAGGTAGAGCCAGGAGCTGCGTGTAACATCTAGAGGGCTAATATCTCGCCACAATCGGGCCATGTAACGCCCTGGGTTAGAGTCTCCAGCCGGGTCCACGTGCCCACTCACGTGGTGGCGCCCACTAATTCCTTCCGATATTCACACCTCAACACCGGTACGCCCTCAAATGGCACCCAAGAGCGTGTGGCGAGATATTCAACGTGTCGTGAATACCAGGCCCACACGAGTAAGCGCGTGTTAGGCGGTTGTACATCGGAGCGCGAGAGATAGCGGGACCGAGCGGCCACGTGACCAGCCGAGCGCGCGCGCTTCCGAGAATATGAAGCGAGCAGCCAGGTGGCTGCATTCCTGGCAACAACAACACACTCCGAGCGCAGTAAGTTACCGCAGTACTGATGTGGATTCATGAGTAGATCGTGAGAACGTGGACGTGAGGACTGTTCGTGTGAGGAGTACCACGTGTGTAAATATGTACGCAGACGAATGTATCGGGTGTTACTTCCCCTGCCCGAGTTGGGACTTGCATGGCAGGACTGCTGCCGGATACGAGTGTGGCTACTGTACGGAATACCGCATACACGGCGTGACGAAGTGCGGCGCTAGGTCGTGTCCTGGAGGTAGTAGCGAGGGATACCGCTGCCAGGAATGTGCCGGCCTGTGGCATCGTGGCTGTATCGGCGAGCGTGAATGGACAATACTGCGCAAGTATTTTACCTTTACGTGCGCACGATGCACCGCCTACCTAGCCACCCAGGTGCAGTACGAGGCAGAGACGCCGGAAAATTCTCAAAGACACGCCTCGACACTTCCCGAAACGCCGACCACGCCTACGCCAACCACGCCGACGCCAACCACGCCGAAAAAGACGCTGCTCGACTCGCCGACGCATCACGTGTCAAGGACGCCGCCCGTTGCCGGAACGTCACCGCAGCGCCAAGCCGACTCCTCACGCACGACGCCGACACCAGCACCAAGAAGGTACGTCCTGACGTCACCCGCACCGTCACGTGTTACGTTACCGACGCCTACCGCCCTGACGAAGACGCCGACGCCTGTCGTCATGACGCCGTGCCGACGCCGAAGCTCATCGACTTGACGTCTCCCGACACAAGTCCGAGACGCAATCACCTGCACAACCACGTTTTGTCGACCCGACGCCACTTATCCCGACACCGACGCTCGCCGTCTCAACGTCGACAATTCCGCTCCCGCCACCTCCTGTCCTGGAGCCGCCAACCCCGGCACCTCTCGTCGACCTGACGTCTCCCGACACTGGTCCAAACGCCTCATCGCCAGCAAGACCTCGTTTCGCCGACCTGACGCCACTCATCCCGACTGTGATGATGCTTGACTCACCGAAGCCAACCGAGCGACGCATGACGACGACCGTCTCGCCGCAGTCTGCGACGCGGTCCAGCACCCGCCTCGTGTCGGAGACACCTCCCGACGCTGGAATGACCTCGCCACCGCACCGAACCGCCGTCCCGACGCCACCAAGGTCCATTCCGGCGAAACCCGCATCGTCTCCGCCACACGACTCGCCACGGACCCCACCAGACTTGACGCCGACGCTTCGTGTCACCTTGTCGCCACCACCTGGCTTCGACGTCATCATGCCGTCGTCACCGCCACCCGAGTGCACAGTCGCAAACAGGACGCTTTGCGACACTATGTCCAGGGCCATGAAGCCGAGACGCCTGAGAGCTGCCCCGCCGCCTGGGTTCGCTCCTCTGTGCCCGCCCGGATTTGCCCCTCTGTGTCCGCCTGGCTTCGAGGCACAGCCGGTTGTACCTGCCTGAGTGAGACAGACGCGCGCGACGCTGACGCTGCCTACATGCCCACCGGACGCGACGCTCGGAACGACCGAGACGCCACGACGCCCGATTCCGACGCCGATCGCCGCAGTACCGGAACACCGGTCAAGTGCCCTGCCGCCCGAGATGCCACCCAAATGTCGCAAGTTGGCAACATTGGGACGCCGCACCGTGAAGAGTCGCCTGAGCTCCCTGCATCCGCCTGTCGCGATGCAGGTCGACGCCACGACGCACAGTGCGGCCGAAGGCCACATTATGCGGCCAAAAGTCGAAAAGTTAAGGGAACAATCTGAAATTTTGAATTAGGAGGTTTTTCGTGTCACTGATTACGAATCCGTTATCAGAATAAAAAAATTTAAATGGCAGAATATAATATGGCGATAAAAAAAAATATTAAAATTAAACATAGTAATATACATATTAAGAGTTTTCAACCGTAATATAATATGCATATATAGACTACATAAGATACACTGCTATTCTACGTTTACAATATATATATTCTATGTAAAAAATATATGGCTTTGAAAAAAAAAAATTAAAGAAAAAGTTTTCACTGTGATCGTAATATACACATTAAGAGTTTTTAAATCTGTTATATAATATGCATAAATAGACTATATAAGATACACTGAAATACTACGTTAACAAATATTTTCTATGTAAAAAAAAAGCTTTGTAAAAAATTAAATTATAAAAAAAATTTTCATTGTCATCGTAATATACACATTAAGAGTTTTCAACTGTAATATAATATGCATAAATAGACTTCATAAGATACACTGAAATTCTACGATTACATAATATTTTCTATGTAAACAAATAAGACTGAAAAAAAATTTACAAAAAAAACGTTTTCATTGTCATCGTAATATACACATTAAGAGTTTTCAACTGTAATATAATATGCATAAGTAGACTATATAAGATACACTGAAATTCTACGTTTACATATTATATTTTCCCTGTAAAAAATAAGGCTGTGAAAAAAAATTAATTACAAGAAAAAGTTTTCATTGTCATCGGAAGAGTCGTAAGCCTCTACATCAGTACCTGACTCATCGGCCGAGCTACTTTCCACAATTTTTTGTTCATCTTCTTGAACATTTACAAATGGAGGTAAGAGTAAATTAGTTTCTGTTGACAAAGATTTGAGTGGTTTAACAGACAACTTTCGACAACTGTATGGATCTGATGCGACTAAAAATCTTTTAAAAACATCCTCCATTGTTTTTTGACGATAATGTTTTCTTGAAAAATGTAAGCGATAAATTCCAAAAAAATTATTGCAGGCCTCCTGCGCATCTTTGGACATTTGACCGATAGGCAACACTGAGTGTTGTATTATTTCTGGGCCATGAATTAAAAGTTTATGAACTAAAGTAGGCATGTAATACCAATCAAATGATTTTACGATTGTTTTAGCTAATTCCATGGAATACTTCCGAAAATTGTCCACATTAATATCATGACCACATGAAATGGCTTGCAATATAATATAAAACCGATGTATAATATCTTGATCAATTCCCGTTATTTGTGCAGATTTTTGATATTTTTCAAAGAAACGTCGAGCAGTGTTACCATCGTTTGAAGTTCCACTGCCGGCTTTCGGCTTGTCAACATTCAAGCCCATTTCGGTTTTAAAAGCTGCTTGTATATTTTTTTTCCTTCTTTTGACCGAATCTTTTTCTTCTTTTGAACGAGCCTGCCATTTTAGGATTTCCAATTTGTAAGACAAATGTAATAAGAATTCAAATCACCTAATCCAACAATGTAAAGACGATAGACCAAATTTTAAGTGATCTGTAACAATTTCCTGGTGTAACATTTTATCTATATCGTTAAAACTCTTAGATGTACAATTGCATAGATAACAACGCATTGCAGATTTTGTATCTGACAATGAATTGCATACTTTAGTATCTATCATTGTCAACGTCAAAATATATTTAACACAAACCTTTTCTCCGTTAATAGTAGTTTCGAATGGATTTAAATTTTTTATTTGCTCTTCTACATAATCAGTTGTTTTTTTTTGTTAAATCCACTGATTCTTTTGCAAATTCAATTTTAATGGGTCGACAAAATCTTGGTGATGATGGTCTTGGATTTTTCCAGACTACAGTAGTTTCCTTTGTCAAGGTGTCTACGTGTACAAGTTGCAATGGGACATAAGACGTAAAAAAAACACTTTCATCACTACTACTATTTTCGTTTAGTTTTTGCTTATATTCACTGTGCCCTGAACTACCATCGCAGCCCCACTTACCAATTAGAGTTAAATTTTCGAGGATATTCTTTGATAAAGTTTGTATAACTTCCATTTGATTAAGAATAATGCGTTCAGTTGTGTGATTTAATAGAGGTTGCAATTTCACTTCTACTTCATTTTCAGTAATAAAAATCTCTGAAACTGGATAACATTTAGATTTTGCTTCCTGTAGCTGTTTATATGATGGAATCATCTTTGACTTTTTCTGCAAATGAGCATTTCGTAGCTGCTGATATTTACTCTGTGATAAACCAAGTTCTATAAATAATGATAAAGCTTCGTCATTTGTGAAAGGTAGATTAGTATTTGCGGAGTCCAAAGATCTTTTATACTGTGTAGCTTTAGTAGGACTACCTTCTGAGATATCGCGCACCACTTTTGCAAAATCACTTTTTCCTTCGGACCTCAATTTACTTGTTGCTGAATAAATGAGTGCTTCAGTCGATATTTTCGCTCGTAAATCTTCTGTTTTCCTGAGTTTACTTTGTGCAGATGACTCTAAAAAACTGAGTTGTGGCCGACCTGAATTAAGCTTCTTTTCATCAGATTTTTTTTCTTCTAAATCTTTGCTTTTTTTCTTTAGTTCAACAGATTTCTGTAGCCAATCATGATTTTTTTCTTGAAAATATCCTCTGTTCTGCTACTTGCATTCCATCTTGTTTTCATCTTGAACACCAAATCTGATATCGTCCCTTTCTCGTCATCTGATAAAAGGTATTTTGAATCTTGTTCTTCGGACAAAAATTTTTCAGTTCTAGCATAAATATTTTTCATGTCATCTTTTAAAATATTTTTTATGACTTTAAAAAAGTGCAGTCTCGTAAAGCCACATTGAGTCGAAGTACTAAAACCTAAAAAAAAAAATATATATATATAAGTGTTATATGATAGTCATGGAACATATGTGAATAACTTACCTCAGATGAAATTAATAACTTAAAAATTTATACAACAAATCGTAATCCAATATTTTAAGTTAATTGATATTCAGTTACATTCACTTTGTAGAGGCGATTATCTTGCTGTATCAGTAATCCCCTGTTCATTGCATATATCTCCTCCCCCTCTTTCTTTCTCTCTCTACCTATTCTTTTTGCTTTCTATATTATATTATCTATACTAATATATAAAGCTGTAGACATGTTTTCCTTTGTTAGGTTATAACTCAATATAACTATACTTGAGTTATAAGCTAATTTTAAGTTTAATTTGCCATCATAATATTGAGATATATGTAAAATAATAATAATTAGTAAATAAAATAAAATTAATAAGAGTAGAAAAATCAACAACTCTCATTTGTTTTCTTGATTTGTTGTTTTTACCTTAAAGATTTGTTCGTTTTTTCCCCTCTAAAATTTAACCAAAAAAAAAAAGATGTTTGTCAAAAGTGTAAATTGATTGGTATAAAAATTTTATTGAAAATATGCCGATAAAGTAAAAAAAAAATCCATAGCGAAGCCATAAGATATAAGCTAATCCAATTATATTTCTGTCTGTTATCTCTAAATGTTTTTATTTGTATGCTTTATTTCTTTCATTTATTATTATAACACTTGAACCGAATATCCTACTTTATTTATGAAAAAAATGCATACAAATTCAATAGGCAGGTAAAGGCAGCTGAATTTTGTTTTAATTCAGTAGATAATACTTTTATGTATAACCTCCAATAAAAATTAAAACAGCATTTTACGGCAATCTATTACTTTTTTTTATCTAACAATTCAAAATTTCTTAATAAAAAAAATAATAAACCTGCACTTATATTTATATTTCTTATAATTTTCTATTTAACAGTTGAATACTAGAATTTTTTCTACACATTTGACTAACCTTCAGATGTTGACTCCATTTTGTTCCGCTTGATTTTCTTTATCTCAAAAACTTTCACACACACATAAAGAAAGCGTCCACTGCCCCTCTGTATCCACCACAACGTAGCGCTCGGACAAAGGCCACATTCTGACTGACATTGTGGAGGGGATTTTGGGAAAGGGTCGTTTCTGGGAACGGTTTCCGTTTCTTAGGGGATCCCTTTAGCCAACACAATGATGAAAAAAACCCTAACTAGAAAATTTTTTTTCTACTTTTGGCCGCATATTGGGCCATCGGCCGCACTGTGCGACGCCTGGACGCCCGACCGTCCCACCACCGAACATGACCACCACCCGGACTTCGACACCTGTCACCCGTCTGTCACGACGGGCCGCGAAGCGCCCGCCTGTTGGCGAGGCTAAGCCGGGCCGTGCCGAGCGCCGCCCGCGCTTGCTGCCCGCCTGCTACAAGCCGCCTGGCCACCGTCGCGCTGTCACACGCAGCAGCTGCAGCAGCCGCAGCAGACGCAGATTTGGAGCTCGGGACAACTGGTGGGTCTCCACCCACAAGGTTAGTCAGCCAGCGCCCATTCTGTCCGTGTGTATTGTCCTTCATAGTGTAAATATTTCTCGCCCGCCATCATGTAAACATTGTTCGTCGCCATCATGTAAACATTGCTCATCCGCCATCGTGTAAACATTGCTCGCCCTTCCATCATGTCAACATTGCCACCTGCCCGCACAAACATAAACATCAACATTGCCACGTGGGAGTGCGCGACGTAAACAGTACAGGCAACGCCCCCCAACCATCTGTCAAACGGCGCTGTCATATCGGCCTACTTTCGGAGGGGGCAATTGACGTCGTCCGGGCCATCGGCCCCTTTCAGCCCGATATGACACCGCCCAACCACCGTCTCAGTTCAAACCTCCCGCTCGTGCGTGCGTTTGTGCGTGTGTTTCTAGCCCGGCAAGAGGGCGCTTAGATGCAGTGCGCCGCACCCCTAAATATGTTCATTAATTTTGTAATCCTTTTTCTTTCCGTCCCAAAACAGTGTAACGATGATTATGCATGTATGTGTTTTTAATTAATAACTTCATGATCTGTTGTTATTTTTATGAGTCCAAGCACGAACACGGACGCTCCCTTCCGGGCGACGGAGGAACTAGCATGAAACTCATTTGAACCCTGTTTTATGTTTATAAGTAATTATTACAGACGGTCTGGACATGGAAGTAATCTAATAACTATTGTAAAATTAGTTATGTATTTTCTAAGAGTAACCCGGGGCACGCTACAGCAAAGTTGTAACGGTAATTGTGTTCGGCGCGAAGGGCGCCATGTTGCCACCCGCAAGCGATAAGCTCAGCCCAGTCTCTCTCTCCCGCCGGCCGAGGGCGGTCGTGTCACTGCCTTGAAGCGACCACGTGCGTGGTTCGCCTCCTCACCTAATCTGATTCGTGCCTCGGGCGTTTTACAGTTGTATCAGTGAAGGAGCGTGTAAGGACGTATACCGTGAGTAGAATAAAAACCAATTAACTGTGTAACGTGTTTTTGTGTTAGGGGGGCCACGTGGGTTCCTAACCTGGCCAGCGGCGTGTGGGACGCCCTGAGAGCCCACTGCGGATTAGAAGCGTGCCCGACGCTGAGAGCGGGTTTAGGTAGAGCCAGGAGCTGCGTGTAACATCTAGAGGGCTAATATCTCGCCACACACGGGCCACGTAACGCCCTGGGTTAGTGTCTTCAGCCGGGTCCACGTGCCCACTCACGTGGTGGCGCCCATTAATTCCTTCCGATATTCACACCTCAACGCCGGTACGCCCTCAAATTAAAGGTATTAAAAAATTAATTGAATACAAAAATAGTGATAGTATTTTTTATTTTATTATTCTACATATTTTTGAAATGTCAGGCTTTTCCAAAAAAAAAAAAAAAAAAAAAAAGCCAAGCTACTCAAAACATGGTAAAATTTTGGTGAACCCTCTTTCAAAGGTGAAATTTCCATGTTTCTACATTTTCACTTCCCAACTTGCATCACAATGATCCCAAGAGTGCGTGAAGGACAAACCTGTCTACCTGTAACATTTGAGGGTGTACCGGTGTTGAGGTGAAAATATCGGTCGAGATTAATGGGCGCCACCACGTGAGTAGGCACGTGGACCCGGCTGAAAGACTCTAACTCAGGGCGTTACGTGGCCCGTGTGCGGCGAGATATTAGCCCTCCAGATGTTCTACGCAGCTCCTGTCCCTAACTAAGCCCGCTCTCAGCGTCGGGCACGCTTCTAATCACCGCAGTGGGCTCTCAGGGCGTCCCACTCGCCGCTGACCAGGTTAAGGACCCACGTGGCCCCCCCGAACACAAAACACGTAACACAGTTAATTGGCTTTTATTCTACTCACGGTACACGTCCTTCCACGATCCTCTACTGATACAACTATACAACGCCCGAGGCACGAATCAGATTAGGTGATGAGGCGGACCACGCACGTGGTCGCCTAAAGGTAGAGACACGACCGCCCTCGGCCGGCGGGGGAGAGAGACTGGGCTGAGCTCATCGCTTGCAGGTGGCAACATGGCGCCCCTTCGCGCCGAACACAATTACCGTTACACTTTGCTGTAGCGTGCCCCGAGTTACTATTATAAAATACATAAATCCTTTTACAATAATTATTAGATTACTTCCATGTCCAGACCGTCTGTAATAATTACTTATAAACATAAAACAGGGTTCAAATGAGTTTCATGTTAGTTCCTCCGTCGCCCGCTAGGGAGCATCTTTGTTCGTGCTTGGACTTATAAAAATAACAAAAGACATGAAGTTATTAATTAAAATACATACATGCATAGCCATCGTTACACTGTTTTGGAGCGGAAAGAAAAAGGATTACATTAGTAATGAACATATTTAGGGGTGCGGCGCACTGCATCTAAGCGCCCTCTTGCCGGGCTAGAAACACACGCACACACGCACGCACGAGCGGGAGGTTTGAATAGAGATGGTGGTTGGGCAGTGTCATATCGGGCTCAAAGGGGCCGCAGGCCCGGACGACGTCACATTTTATCTTTTATTTTAAAGTTTTTATTGAAACTTACCTATCTTGTCAAAATTGATGAGTGTCATTTGTGGGGCGTACATCTCATTGTGATTCCAGAAAAATGTGTTGCCATTTTGTGATGAGGGTCGTGGGTTCCTACTCAAATCCCTGGTGTGATTAGTAATTTATGAACACAAGTGGAACAGAACAGTGGACTCATAACATTACCTGTACCTTATATCTAGAGTACACCTTGTCGCCCTTTATTTTGATCATTTTCTTACATCGCTGCTTTTCCATAAACATATAATAAAATTTCAAAAATATATATTTTTATAGAAATAGAGACGTTCCTGTATTTACCCTGAAAACAGTGTCGTAATGTTCCTACTAGTTTCTGAGAAATCTCAGTTTATAGCTTAGATTACAATACTTATGCATTGATTCAGTCATCTTTTTTCTTTCTTTCTTTCTTATATCTGGTGTATCACAGAATCAGCAAACTTTCACAACATTCAGTTCTGAGGCTGTGTTTGTGCATTTTGAGTATAAGTTACAAATCTTTTGCATTGAGAGAATGTTCAATTACATGAAGATAGCTTCATAAAAAAAACTTTAAAATATTGTGGGTGATAGTTAGGTTAGTATATCTACATCGTTTATTTATAATTCCTAAGTAACCTTAAAAATATTTGACAGTATTTTTAATGAAACTATATTAACCTAACTGTTCTCAATATTTAACTTCAGTCCTACAAAAATAAATACAGTATACACAGACTCACACGAGAAAGCTAAAAATGGCAACGGCCGCATTAATTCACATGTATTGTAATATAACCTATAATCCTATAAACAGTGATTTTTCAGAAACCAGTAGGAATTTCGAAACAATGTTTTCAGGGTAAATAGAGGAACATATTTAGTGTCATAAAAAAATTATTTTCGAAATTTAATTTTTTTATTTACAGAAAAGCCACGACATGAGAATTATACCTTTGTTTCTTTTTTACACCTATGACTTGGGAGTGGGAGGGGGGTTTTCATTTAGTATTATAGCGTGCTTATAAATATGTTCTTCTGAGGCTTTTTTTAATTATTATTTTTGACGTGATAACGTCTAATAAATCAATGAACACCGGCTGCACGCACGAAAAAGTGTCCCACTACGGATGTCCCACTACGGATGTGCCCTATTTGCTCATTGTACGCATGCATGACATCTCTCTTCATGCTCATTGTAGGGCCTACGCATGCGTGGCATCTCTCTTCCACTCAATTGGAACGACCATCGATTTGACTTTTCAATCATATTTTCATCGTTTGAATTATTAATATTATGTAATTTAACGATCGTCCACCGATTTTCAGCACAATCGGTATAGTTATTTAAAAGTAATGTTAAATATTCAAATACATTTTGAACCAACAATGGTGTTTTACAGTTACACATTATAATTCAAATTACAACCGGGATCTTTTGCACAATGTTTTAAAAAATATTTTAACACATTATAAATAAGTTTGGTGTGTTTGGGATGCGTATTTGTTATAAAATCGAGTTATAAAAAAGAAATAATATTATTCCTCTACCGTGAACAAAATTTTTATAAATGTATATATAACATCTGAAACTATTAATTATTGAATGTGGCCTTGTGGCTCAGTGGTCAGTGGCGCTGTCTTCTAATCATAAGTTTGTCGGTTCGAATCCCGGTAGGTGTGAAATTTTTTTGTACTTGTAAAAATAAATATGGCGCACGTAACATTTCAAAAATAATAAATATATTTGAATAATGAATGCAAATAAAAGTAAATTTATTAATTAAATTGTACATTTCATTTCACTCCTTTGTATCCATACAAAATAGCAATAATTCAATAAAAATGATTCAATTTTATTCATAAAAGTATACAGAGGTAGATTTTATCATACAAAAGATAGAAAAATTTAACAAAAAAAAATTCTTCCTCAAATAATATAATATTTTTAATGCCTAAATGGTTTGGTTGCAAAAACTTATTACGGCTCAGTCTCAGGCCGAATATATTTCCTTTTCTTCTGGATCAATCATTTCATCAATGTTTTGTTATGACGTCACGTTAAACTATCGTCCGTAAACCGACTTTACAGACAGCCAATTTTTTTTTATATAAACTAGGTGCCGAGTACATGAATGAGCAAGGCCTGTGGGATGCCTAAAGAGCCCATGTGTAAATAACTTCAGTCACATCAAAAGCATGCCAGATGATCTGGCCAGGCCTTTGCTAGAGTGCTACAAGGGGGTTCAAGTGTCGTTCCCAATGTAGGCAACAGTACGCCCTGAGTATCTCAGTAGGGTCTGTGTGCCCTTCCATACAGGTTTGCTTGTGCGAAGCAGACTATCAACATAGAACCCGATACCCCGAATACACATCAGATTGCTTCGTGATTGGGAAAAGGTTAACACAAGTATCCCCTGCTTACATCAAGGGTTTCTTGCAGAAGCTGAAGATTGATTGCTGAGATTACAGGTGCAGTGAGAAGAAGAAACTATGTACATTTTAAATCATAATTTCATACTACATTTTTACTTTACTTTAAAAAGACAATAATTTACAAAGTACAGGATGTATAATAATTAAAATATGAAGACTAGATAAAAGTGTTGCATACATAGTCATGTTTCACAATGGACTTGCCATTGGTAGGTAGCTCGTAGGTAGTCATCTACTCTTGTTGAAGTGTCGTTCGAATCCACAGTTATTCTTTCTTCTGCGTCACTGAAGATCACCTTTAAAATTAAAGTACTAAATAATACACATGAAATATTTACAGGTAGGCCAGTGCATTGTTTCCACTTAATTTATGTTGCAGAATTATGTACTTTCATCAAAAAAATAATTGTACAATTATGCAGCATGGGGATGAAATTGATAATTCCATTTTTTACTTTGGATTTCCAGTTATATCAAGATAATTTTGTTTTTATTTATTTATTTTAATTGCATTTACAGTTTTTATTTCTAAGTGATGTGAAAGCTATATTTTTTTGATTCAATTCACTTTGACCATAGCACTGACCAGAATTAAATAGGTCTTTGGACTGAATACCTCCCATGGATACTACATTACTTCTTACAGTTTGTGTACTTGGCAATTTTTCCTTTTAATTTATTTTCAAAGTTTTTAAAACTTATTTCTTTGTTTAATTTTCTTAGACATATGTAGATCTCTTACTCTTGCTAAACACATAATAACTTCAAAAGGAACTTTGAGTTTAACAGTTTCAGGGAGTTTTGTGACAGTTTACTTAGCGAGTTTGTCAAATAAAAGATCTGTGTTTAAAAGATTTTTCCATGCATACTATAAAATTCATATTCAAACTGTGTTGTAACTTTCATTAGCTCTTCACATGAATACAATAAATTTCCTCGTGATATGTGATGGAGCAAGTCTTTCAGTTCATTTTCACAGATTTTGTAAGCAGATTTTACACCAAGATGTGTTTATTTACCCTGAAATCGATATGTAATGTATTTTAAGCCTTCATTTCTATTTCTTGTTGTTAAAAAAATTTCCAACCAAACTTTCCAGTTCTGTTGCCATTTAAAAATTTAGGAGTTGTGTAGTGCCCAGGTTGTCATCTAAAGAAAAATCACTTGCACTTGTTAACATTTTCTGTGTTATGCAGATTTCAATGATTATATCCAAAGGCTCAACTAAATTTTTTTTTTGCATTTAATTCTATACTCTTGCTCTGTGTGAATATAGCAGAAGAGTTTTTCTCAAAAAATATACCATTTTAGTCTGTACTTGAAATCAAGTGTATTGGGTGGTCATTTGATCCTCCCATACCTCGTATATAGTAAAAGAAATTTTCTAATATGTCCTGGTTAAGTCTGTATGTTAACAAATAGTCAGTGCCATAGTGAGATTGTAAATAGGCAAACATTTGAAGCAAAGAAGTGTTGCCGAGTATAATTCCTTTTGGAACGGAATCAAGAACTTATGGTTACCCATGTTCATAGCAAACACTACTTGAGTAACTTAATTCACATGAGTAGTTTGATTGACAGTATCTGTTCCTAAAGCATTGTACCCAACATGACTCCCAAATTTTATTTAGAGTTGAAGAGATCAAACCAGTCATTGATAAATTTAACAAATTTTGAGGTTGCTTTCCAGTTAACTTCTTTTAGAAATCCATCAGCTCCACAGTATTCAATTGCTTTTGAGACAGTGTTGGAGAGTAATTGGACAGCAGGTTTCACTTTTGTCTTTCAGTACCTACTGGAAGCTGTCAGTAAAAATTCAAAACATATTTTGTCGACAGATGTACCATCAATAACAAAACCATGATTAAGTAAGTGATTTCTTAGCAGTTTCAGTAAATGGGGAACATCAGCAAAGAAGATTATCAAACATTTGTCTCATGTATGATAAATGTAGCACTTGCTGGTATGTTTAATACAATTTTGATGTCAAGCCTGAGATTATGTTCTCATTCATTGGTTGGTCAAACTGATAATAAATTGGTTGTCTCCATTGGCCAATTAATCCTCAAGCCATTACTGTCTGGCAGCATTTGTGGGGTCCTAAAATTTGTTGATTTTTTTTTTTGTCAATGCAAATCTTATTTGAAATGTAGATATTATCAGAAGTTAAAATCGTCAAATGCTGTAAAATGTTTGATTCAAGTGATTTGCTTTTTATGAGATTGATGACTGCAGTCAGAGGCCCAGGACTCAACTGCCGAGTTGTAGCCCATTCTCGTAGTGTTGAAAGTTCTGGCAATGGGAAAAAAATGTTTTGCTCTTAAATAACTATAAGCTTTTGGACTTAACTTCATAAGGAAATGGCAGCTGTAATGTCATCTGAATTCCATTTCACTTTACTATCTGCTCGATATCATAGCATGTTTATTTGACCAAGTGTGAAAACTCAACTTACATATTTTTCAGTTGCTCTTCAGTCTTGTTTGCTGTGGCAAGTTTTTGCGATGTGTCTGATTTTTCTCGTGATGGCTGTTCAACCCTCAGTTTCAAGAAAAAATTTTCCTTTTCCAAAATTGAGATTTTATTTTTCAAGTCCTGTATTTCATTTTCATATGATGTCATTAATGATTCTGAAATTGTGATTTTGGGCACAGGCTCAGGCTCAGGCTCAGGCTCAGTAACATGAATATTTTCAGAGATGATACTGTTTTCAGACATGTTACAAGTTTCAGGCAAGTTTATAATTTCTGGTGTTAGCATTTCCATGATGAGAGTCTGGCTTCATTTTTCCGGTTTTGTCTTTCCACTCAACTTGATATTTCCATATTTGATAACTTAGTAATTTTGTAGCAACATTTATACAAATTTTTAGTTGGGATGGCATCTAGTTATAAATTTATTGCAATTCTTGTTGTGTAATTCAAAAGTCGTAGTTGCATTGGAATTTGATAATATCTCTCATGGAAATGTACTGAACATAACACAAGCTGAAATCAAATCATAAGCACACTTATAAAAATTTCAATTGATAGCTGAAGTACTGGTTGCATTAGGTTTGAAATTTGGATAATGCCGAAATGGCGAAAACCAAGTTTATTAATTTGGATTAAAAACAGCCTGATAATTTTATGTATATTATGTGACCAAGACTTTATTCATACAATTTTTATGTGCATATTGTTTTGTGTAATATATTTATTTTAATGTAGGTAATCTATTTTAATAACATAGACTAGATTTTTTTATGTACTTATTTATATATTAAACATCCTATGTCCTGGAGTATTTGACTTCATGTGGGAAAAATAAATAAACAAATTGTAATTTTTCATTATCTTCAGTCCTTCAATCCCAAAGTTTTCCTAGAACTTGAATGGGGTGGAAACATTATGTCTCCTCCTGAAATCATTTTAAACAATTCAGTATATTAATCTGCTTTAGTGTGTGTTTCAACATAATGTTATTTCATAGCTGTACTGACGTCAGCCAGGGCTTCGCCCCACGAGCCTGATCATCCTCCGTTCCCTTTCCCAACACCTTTCCTACCCGGCATTTGTGTCGTAACGTACGTAGCCGTGTGCGATTCAAACTGCGCGCCACGAACTACAGCAAGAGGGCGCTTAGCTGCAGTGCGCCGCACCCCTAAATATGTTAATTAATATTGTAACCCTTTTTCTTTCCGCCCCAAAACAGTGTAACGATGATTATGCATGTATGTGTTTTTAATTAATAACTTCGTGATTTGTTGTTATTTTTTATAAGTCCAAGCACGAAAACGGACGTTCCCTAGCGGGTGACGGAGGAACTAGCATGAAACTCATTTGAACCCTGTTTTATGTTTATAAGTAATTATTACAGACGGTCTGGACATGGAAGTAATCTAATAATTATTGTAAAATTAGTTATGTATTTTTTAAGAGTAACCCGGGGCACGCTACAGCAAAGTTGTAACGGTAATTGTGTTCGGCGCGAAGGGCGCCATGTTGCCACCCGCAAGCCATGAGCTCATCCCAGTCTCCTTCTACAGCCGGCCGAGAGCGGACGTCTCTGCCGACACCCCGAGGACATCACCGTTGATTCACCGAATAGTAATTCTGTAACTTAATTTATTCAAATCGCTTTCTTTTTTCATCCTCGGGGCCTCTCTCGGTTGGAGAGACTGCTTAAGTAATAATTATTCACTCTTCGGAGTTTTTATCTCACCAGTATTAAGTAACGGCTTGAGGCGGCCACGTGCGTGGTCCGCCTCCTCACCTAATATGATTCGTGCCTCGGGCGTTTTACAGTTGTATCAGTGAAGGAGCGTGTAAGGACGTATACCGTGAGTAGAATAAAAACCAATTAACTGTGTTACGTGTTTTTGTGTTCGGGGGGCCACGTGGGTTCCTAACCTGGCCAGCGGCGTGTGGGACGCCCTGAGAGCCCACTGCGGATTAGAAGCGTGCCCGACGCTGAGAGCGGGCTTAGGTAGGGACATGAGCTGCGTGTAACATCTGGAGGGCTAATATCTCGCCGCACACGGGCCACGTAACGCCCTGGGTTAGGGTCTTTCAGCCGGGTCCACGTGCCCACTCATGTGGTGGCGCCCATTAATTCCTTCCGATATTCACACCTCAACACCGGTACGCCCTCAAATGGCGCCCAAGAGCGTGTGGCGAGATATTGAACGTGTCGTGAATATCAGGCCCACACGAGTAAGCGCGTGTTAGGCGGGTGTGCACCGGAGCGCGAGAGATAACGGGACCGAGCGGCCACGTGACCAGCCGAGCGCGCGCGCTTCCGAGAATTCACAGCGAGCAGCCAGGTGGCTGCATTCCTGGCAACAACAACAACTGGGCGCAGTCAGTGTGTGTGTACCGCCAGCCGCGTCGCGTAGCGAGGAGAAGAGAGACAATCGACCAGTCTCACCACCACACAGCAATGTTGGACAATCACGGACTTAACAACAATCCGGACGCGATTCAGGCAAGTGAGTTGTTTAAAAAGAATAACTTGTACTGTTTTATGTGCGCGCGACCGCGCCAGATGAGCGGGACGGCAGGAACCTTCTGGATGGACACGTGCGTGTGCTTAGGGCAGTATGACGTACCACGGTATCACGAGCAGGCGGTGCGGGCGGAACATTACGGGCCGGAACACGGGAAGTGCACGGGCGCGGAGTGCGGCGGAGACGTGCGGGGAGGCGGCTGGTGCCGGAACTGTCGCGCGTTCAAGCACACGGCATGCTTCACGAAAACCTAAATCACCTCGTTTCAGGACGGGTGGTACACGTGCCAATGGTGTCACCACGCGAGGCGAGCGAGCGTGCGTGCGTGCCGAGTCACAGCCCGGTGAGGGACGTCGCCGACACACCACGTGGCAGGACACCCCTTGTAGGCCACGTCGAGCTGCCAGAGTTCGCCGGGAGGACCAGCGACGACCCGCGTAAATTCGTGCGCGCGTGCCAAGAACGTCTGAGTCGCTACGGAGTACCGGAGTGCGAGTGGGCGGACAGGGTCGGCAGCACGCTCAAAGGCGATGCCAAGACGTGGTGGCAGATTACCCACGAGTACGACATGCCGTGGGCGGAGTTTGCAAGGCAGTTCGAGACAAGATTTGCTGACGTTAAGGCGGAAATGAGAGTGCGGGCGGAGCTGTACTGCCTTGAGCAAGGGGCGACGGAGACGGCGGAGTCGTTCGTCATCAAGAAAATACGTCTGCACAAGCGGCTGTGCCCCGACGGGGAGCCGATGGAGGTACTGGAGCGGGCAGTGGAGATGATGCGCCCGGAACTTAGGCCACATCTGCGCCTGCTGACGCGATGTCCGGCCGAGGAGTTCGTCCAGCATGCCCGCGCCGTAGAGCAAGACCTGCGGGCCGCAAGGCCGACCAGAGACATCATACCCTCCAGAGGCAAGCAGGAGGACGTGGCGCCCGCCGACACCAAGGCGCTGGTGCCCTACGTCACACCTACTCGGAGCGACACCCGGCGCGACGAGTCCAGGTCAGGCGGCCCTCTCCAGCCGGCATGGCGGAGGTGTACTCCTGACGGCAGCCAACCACCGCAGTGCCACACGTGCCCGCCCGGTACGCGGCACTAGCACGAGGACTGCCCGGTGCGGAACAAGTTCCGGCCCGACATCATGAACAGACGGCCGTCGGGAAACGGGCGGCAGGGGGCGGCGAACTGAAACGGCTCACCTCCCCCGCCATGCTCAACAACAACGGACCAACAATGGCGGGGCCTCTCCTGGGTCACGTGGGAGCAGCGGAAGCAGACCTGTTGCGGATCCCGGTGGTTGTCAACGGGTGTGCAGTCCACGCGCTTGTTGACACCGCCGCCAGCCATAACTGCGTGGCCGCGTGCGTGGTCGGCCGCACCGACGTCGAGTCGCGCCCAGGCCAACTCCACCTGGCCACCACGGGAGACGTCTGCCACACCCGGGGCGTCGCGACGCTGGAGGTGGACGTGCAGGACCACCGATCCACCACGACGGCGCTGGTAGTGGAGCGGCTGAGCGATGACGTCATCCTGGGGCTGCCCTGGCTCTACGAGCAGCACGCCGCCATCGACGTCCGGGCCGGATGCGTGCACGTTGGCACCCAGGGACGGCGCACCATCCACGGGCTGGGTAGGCCGACTCCACCAGCAGTAAACAAGGTCAGTCTCTACGAGTTTCAGCACGGGGTGACCCCCAAGTTCCATGCCATCATCCAGCAGGTCCTCGATCACCAGTGTAATGTGTTTGCATCCGCGGATCCGCTAAAACGTACCACCATAGCTGAACATGCCATCCCAACCCATCCTCACGAGCCAATGTTTATCCCGCCCGGTAGTTACGGCCACGCCGGTAAACAGACCATCTTAGATCAGGTTCAGGACATGTTACAGGACGGGATAATTGAGCCTAGCAAGAGCCCGTACAATTTTCAAGTCGTGCTGGCGGAGAAAAAGGACGGCAAATTACGTTTTTGTGTCAACTTTAAGCCTATTAACAGAGTAACAATTAACGCACCGCCCCCTCTATTGAACATAGCCGACACGCTCACGGGACTGGGAAACGCCAAAATATTTTCTTCCCTTGACTTAAAATCGGGATATTGGCAAGTGCCAATACGGCAGGCGGACCGGCCCAAGACAGCATTCACGGCCCCAGATGGGCGTAGGTTTCAATTTTGCGCGATGCCATTCGGACTCCAAAAATGCCCCAGCCACATTCCAGGGGATGATGACACGCATTCTGGATAATTATTCGGGCAAGTTTGCAGCCGCATACCTAGACGACATAATTATATGGTCACAGACGTGGGAGGAGCACGCACATCACCTAGCGCTAGTCTTAGAACGCCTGGAAAGCCACGGCCTCACGTGTAATCGCGAGAAATGTCACTTGGGGACCACGGAACTGGACTTCCTGGGTTTTGTAGTCAACGCAGAGGGAAACCGGCCCACGGAAAAACAACTTAACGTCATTGTCAACAAAGAGCCCCCACACACGCGTAAACAGCTGCAGAGATTCCTGGGATTAGGCAACTGGCTGCGGGCCTTCATTCCGGAATTCTCAGTAATAGCCGCGCCGATGACTGAACAGCTGTCACCCAAGCGACCTTTCCGGTGGACTGCGGAGGCCCAGGACGCCTTCGACGAGTTAAAGAGCAGATTTCGGCGGTGTCATTTACTCGCGCGACTGGACCCGACCAAGCCCCTGATCGTACAAACGGACGCGAGCGAGAAGGGAATAGGGGCCATCCTCCTACAACTCGGCGATGACCGCGAACCCCGGGTAATCGAATACGTGAGTGCCAAGTTCGGTGACGTCGAGCGGCGGTACAGCGTTAATGAGAGGGAGTGTCTCTGCGTGGTTTGGGCCCTGAGGCACTACCGTCCACACTTGGAGGGGCAGTCTTTCGTGTTGAGGACGGACAGCCAATGTCTGAAGTGGCTGGCCACCATGCAGGGGCGGCGCTCAAAACTGACTCGGTGGGCCATGCTCCTACAGGCCCTAGATTTCAAGGTCGAACACGTGCCGGGGAAACATAACGAGCTAGCGGACGAGCTGTCACGCAACCCTGACGTCACGATAACAGCACGCGACGATGCCGAGTGGGAGGAACTGCTACCGCCGTCCAGTGGGCGCACACCCAGGACGCCTCACACCTCGACACCGAACGCCGCACTTTGCGCAATCGCCCCGAGCACCACACCGACACTACCCCCAGGCGCAGAGCTCGACGACCTGGACGCGTACGTGCGGGCGGTCCAGCTGACGGACCCAGACACACAAGGACTCATACGTCACTGCGGGGAGGCGGAATGTGAGGGGTACCGAGTAGTGGACGGGCTACTCCAGGCACGACCGAAGGGGACAGACGACCCATGGCAAACATTTGCACCATCAACCACGAGGCGGGAGGTTTTCGACATGTTCCACATGAACCGACTAGCAGGACATCCCAGCGCAGACCAGACGCGTCACGACGTACGGGAGCGATTCTACTGGCCAGGGGTGAACCAGTTTGTACGAGATTGTGTACGGAGGTGCAGGCACTGTCAGCGGCACAAGGCACGCCGCACAGACAGAACAGCTCAGCAGATACCTAGGCGACCCACCGAGCCCTTTCACACGGTCGCCCTTGACCTCATGGGGCCGTACCCACGATCGCCGCGAGGGAAACGATTTTTGCTGGTCGTGACAGATTGTTATACGCGCTGGGTAGAGGCATACCCCCTCACGAACGCCCGGGCCGGCACCATTGCGCGCAGTCTGGAGACGGAGTTTTTCCCTAGGTGGGGCTACCCACGTGTCCTGTTGACAGACAACGCCACTCAATTTGTCGGGCGCCGGTGGGCGCAGCTGGGGAGGAAATGGCGGGTCATCCTACACACCACACCCATATATCACTCACGCGCAAACCTCACGGAGCGAAGGAATCAGGAGGTAAAAGTGCAGCTGCGGTTGAGACTCCCGGACGACCACGCCCAGTGGGATGCCCACATCCCCGACATACTGTATTGCATCCGACGACGGGTGAATGCTGCAACCGGCGAGACACCGGCCACAATGGTCCAGGGGCGGAACCTCACTCTCCCCGGGGAATACCACGTGCACAAACAACAACAGATCGGGGCGGATGTAGAGAGCCCCGAGATGCGCCTGAGGCGGTTGGCCGAGACGCATGACGCCGCGCGACGCAACCAGGTGGCGTACCAGGAACAACGAACACCCGGGACAACTCGCCCACCACCTGACTTGAGCCCCGGCCAGCTGGTATACGCCCGACTTCACCCACTCTCCTCCGGCCGTCGCAACTTCTGCGCCGGATTGGCGCCGAAGTGGCTCGGCCCGGTGACGGTGATCAAAGCGGGACCCACGGCGGTGGTGATAAAACTACCCTCCGGCCGGGCCGCAAAATACCACCGGGACGACATCAGGATAGCGGGGCAAGAAGGGGACGAGACGGAAAACGTGGCAGACGACGGAGCGGCGGAGCAGCGGGAAGAGACGGAAAACGTGGCGGACGACGGAGAGGCGGAGCGGCGGTAAGAGACGGAGAATGTGGCGGACGACGGAGAGGCGGAGCGGCGGGAAGAGACGGAGAACGTGGCGAACGACAGAGCGGCAGCACAACCGGTCACATCCACACCAACGGACGCGGATGGGGACGGGTTCAGGGGCTTCCCGGAGGTAGAGGCGGAACGGGGGACACCCGCGGCAATGTCGACTACCCGACCAAGGCGACTGTTTGAGGATTCGGGAGACGGGGCCTCACCCTTCAGGGGATTCCTCAGTGACACAGCCGGAACATCAGACCAACCAGAGCCCCAACCACTCGTATGGGAGCCAGAGCGAGCGGAGATAAACCGGCATCACCAGACGAGCCGCTGTGGCCGCTACACTTCTCTCTGGCGGACGCTACGTTTAGTGTGACAGTGGAGGAGCCGCCGGAGGACGAGACGGCGCAGGGGGCGGTGGTAGATCCCGCGTCGGAGACACCGATCCCGGCACCACGATACCAACTGCGAACCCGCGTGCCCGCGCGAGAACCCAGCTGCTGTACGATACGGACGTTGGAAGACAGCGCGCACACCAGGAGCGACCACGCCCACCGGGCACGAAAGGAAACGTCGGCATGACAGGCTATTCGAGAGGGGGGCAATTGACGTCAGCCGGGGCTTCGCCCCAAAAGCCTGATCATCCTCCGTTCCCTTTCCCAACACCTTTCCTACCCGGCATTTGTGTCGTAACGTACGTAGCCGTGTGCGATTCAAACTGCGCGCCACGAACTACAGCAAGAGGGCGCTTAGCTGCAGTGCCCGCACCCCTAAATATGTTAATTAATATTGTAACCCTTTTTCTTTCCGCCCCAAAACAGTGTAACGATGATTATGCATGTATGTGTTTTTAATTAATAACTTCATGATCTGTTGTTATTTTTTATAAGTCCAAGCACGAACACGGATGCTCCCTAGCGGGCGACGGAGGAACTAGCATGAAACTCATTTGAACCCTGTTTTATGTTTATAAGTAATTATTACAGACGGTCTGGACATGGAAGTAATCTAATAATTATTGTAAAATTAGTTATGTATTTTCTAAAAGTAACCCGGGGCACGCTACAGCAAAGTTGTAACGGTAATTGTGTTCGGCGCGAAGGGCGCCATGTTGCCACCCGCAAGCCATGAGCTCATCCCAGTCTCCTTCTACAGCCGGCCGAGAGCGGACGTCTCTGCAGACACCCCGAGGACATCACCGTTGATTCACCGAATAGTAATTCTGTAACTTAATTTATTCAAATCGCTTTTTTTTTTCATCCTCGGGGCCTCTCTCGGTCGGAGAGACTGCTTAAGTAATATTTATTCACTCCTCTGAGTTTTTATCTCACCGGTGTATTAAGTAACGGCTTGAGGCGGCCACGTGCGTGGTCCGCCTCCTCACCTAATCTGATTCGTGCCTCGGGCGTTTTACAGTTGTATCAGTGAAGGAGCGTGTAAGGACGTATACCGTGAGTAGAATAAAAACCAATTAACTGTGTTACGTGTTTTTGTGTTCGGGGGGCCACGTGGGTTCCTAACCTGGCCAGCGGCGTGTGGGACGCCCTGAGAGCCCACTGCGGATTAGAAGCGTGCCCGACGCTGAGAGCGGGCTTAGGTAGGGACATGAGCTGCGTGTAACATCTGGAGGGCTAATATCTCGCCGCACACGGGCCACGTAACGTCCTGGGTTAGGGTCTTTCAGCCGGGTCCATGTGCCCACTCACGTGGTGGCGCCCATTAATTCCTTCCGATATTCACACCTATACACCGGTACGCCCTCAGTACTTTGGTGGCCACATATTTATTGGTCATGCACATATGGTTGCAGGATTAAACAATCATTAATGTTTCAACTCAAAAATTCCTGCATTAACCCATCATTTGTTTTGTGTTACATTGTTACACCGTTGGTCGTGTGTGAGTTTTCTCACATTCACTTCTTCTGTGCTTGAAAATTATTTTATAATACATTAACATGAACATAAAAAAACAACAGAACCTATATAAATATTAGTCATTTGCTTTTAAATTTTCAGAATTGTGCCTAAGAATTAATTTAATCCTTTAAAAAAAATTTGATTGTTATAAAATAGTTAAGTATGATTATATTTTTTTTTTTTAACCACACAGAATTTTTGTGTTTGTTGGTTGGGCAAGTATAATTAGAAACTTATGGGCAGATGGGTGCTATTCATGTTGTGTACAGTTATGTAATTTTTCAGTTTTTTCCTCTGAGAGATTTTAACAGCTCTAATTTAAGGAAATATGTTTCAGCACTACTGTAAGAAAAAAATAATAATAATAAACTCAATCTGCAGTGTCATAGTGATAATAATCATAACTGTTTTCTCAGGTTTCACAAACTTGACTGGTCGTGAAATGAGAAAGTTCTCACATACCTAGGCATGCCAGTAAACGGAGACCTGTCTCAAGGTCAACAATGCATCATTCATCGCAACCAATTTAGCTGTTGGCCAATAAAAGATGAAAACTCAGCTATACGAGAGCACAGATTTTTTTTTTTTTGTGTGTGAGAGAAATGCCCATAGCATGACCAATGACTGGTTAAGTTGATAAGTGATCAGAAAATAAAATATTTTTACTGGTGTAGCACTCAATTCTACATAAGGCATTTAATACATATATACTTGGAAGGAATCATAAAACAGAAAATGTCTACTTCACTTTGGTTTCAGACACTGAAAATAGTTCCATTGGCACTTAAAAGACACTCACCCAAAAATATATTTTCTGGCTAAGAAGCATTTTAATAATGTATTAAATGGTTTTTAATTAATTATTTGTTTAATAGAGTATGCAAATGGGATGTGGAGTTTGTGCAGAACAAGAAGTTACACATTTCAAGTACACATTTTAAATATAAGTGGAGCCCTTAATCATTGTAGGGGAGGCTGCTTACATTAAGTTATTTACTACAAAAGCAAGGAAGCACAAAGAGAATGAAAGCAGTATACACCTCGAGTGTCTGTTCTCTACTTGTAAGATAGTGAATTGGTGTGCTTTCCATAGTGTTGTATACAACAAGGAGCTTAAAGTGGTGACTATTGTTTCATGAGAGAGAAACAAAAAAATGAAATTGTGGTTCTCTTGGTAATTAAGATATTCATTGTATAGCAGTTGACATTACAAACAGTTATTTTTAAAACACATGTTTTAACCACTTAAATAGTAAAAAAATTATGCTTTGAGATTTTATTGAATGCTTTTTAGTAATAGATAATATGTACTAAGAAATCTTCAGCAGTTTTTAAAATTTTGCACATTTGAAAGCTTATGTAATATGTAAGGTAAATAGACTTTGCCATTATATAGTGGAGTCATGGTGGTGGAGTTATCAGATCACTTTCTGTTCAAAGCGAAGTGGAAACTGTGGTGGACATTATAATCCTTATATTCTTTAAATTGGTCATCTCCTCTCATCACACGTATTTACCTCTAACAAAGACCTATAGTTAAAACTTTTTAATAATGGAAAATTTCCTTCTTGAAGGATAGCGTTATGTTTCCTTGCAAGATCAACCTTCCATCGGAACATCGTGTGGTCTGTGGCTTCCTCACCACGCCACTACATGATGTCACCATGTACGAAACTGAGTTGTAAGGGCTGATCATCAAGGTGACAACAGGTTTGCTCAGTAGATGAATGTCGAAATATTGAAAATATTTTCTAATAAAATTTTATATTTAAGACTCACCCAATCTCTTTCCACAATTGTGAATGATAAAAGTACTACTGAATGCAACACTAGACAAAAAGAATGTAAATGCTTTTTTTTATTTAAAGTAAATCAATTCTTTATTGAGCTCCCTGGGCTTAAGAAATTATTTATTAATGATTTATATTTAACTGTTAACTTTTATCATCAATACTATATTATTATGTCTTCTTTTTTTTTTTTTAATGGATGTACCTATCAGTTGAAGTGATAGGCATAAGTAAAGTACTGACTGAGAAGTCGTCTTAGGCTTTGAATGTTACAAACTATGTTCTCAATTTGGAAGTGACAATGTTACAGCTGAGGCAGAGCCTAGCTGTGCTGATCAAGATGAAATGAGTGTAGCTCATGCTTATACTTATGTTAATGGAGTTTAAGTATACTAATTCATCTACTGAAGCATGTAACAGGTAAAAGTAGGAGTTTACTTGATTGTTGAAGAGAAAGTAAAGGTAATTGTGGGTTCTGAACCACGAAGACACCGATTGAGTTTCAAGTATTTGAGTTATGCTAGAGTTTTTACAAAATCTGTTATTTCCCCAATTAATGTGATGTATTAGTGGGCAATGCCAGTAAGGATCCCTTTTGGAACATATAAATGTATAAACACAGGTACATCCAGTGGTGGATCCATGATTTTGGTTTGGGAGGGGCTTGATCCAGCTGAGGGCTTTCTTAAATAAATTTAAAATTTGAAAATGCTTTAACTACTTAAAATTAATTAAGTACCTATCTAAGTATAAGTTATGAAAATTGTACCTACTGTTGGTAGTGTAGTACTATGGAAGTAGGGTAATATTAAATGTAATTTGAGCTTTGTCAGGGGAGAACCCATATGCTTTGGAGGGGCCCCCCTTAAACCCATAGCCCCGCTGCTCCACCCCCACCCCCCACCCCCCATCCCCATGAATTGGCCACTGGGTACATTACCATCGCTTGAAAAAGTATGAGGGATCATTCAGTATGGTTGTTAACAGACTATTATCATTAAGGCATCATTTTGCTTGTTGCAAATATTTGGTTAGAGAGTCATTTTGGAAGCAGGGCTATATTTATTACCTACTAGAGACAAAATGAGATGCTAAACCTATTAAGCAAAATTTGTTTCTAAAAGTGTCATATTATTTAACCGACAAATTTTTTCTTCAAAAATTGACTATTATCTGAAATGACATTCCTGAGATATGTAAACGAAGATGTTTTATGTATCCACTACATGCTAACATATCAATGCAGGCATCTTTTAGATTTTTAATTTTTGCGTATCTTTAGAATATTACAATTAATGAAACAAATTAATGTGGTGAATGCATATTTCTAACCTAAAAATTGCAGCATTATTGTAAATATACTGGAATAATGCTTAAAACTTTACAAGTAAGCATCGACATATATTATACAGCTAGCTATATGAGGAGCTATGTTCATTAATATGTTTCAATCAATAATAATTGGTTAGGCCTATAAAATTCCAATCTTAACTAAAGGTAAAGAGGCTATGTATTGTGTTTAGTTTTAAGACTATACACAAAACTATTTATCGAGTGGTAACATGGGCTGTCGTTTACTATTGTTCAAATTTATTTTGTTTGTGTTTACACCCATGTACCCAAAGTTGCGCTAGATCCTCATTACTGGGGAAACTATAGTACTTTAATTTGTTCCCTTTCGATCTTCTATTGAGATTCGAGCAATCATATGTAGGTACCTCATAATTTGGCTTTTTTACTTTTCAAATATTAAAATTTCCATCGGATACCATGCTAATACAGCGCCAATAACTTCTGAAATATCTCCAACGTGACGTATGAGCACAGAACGAGAAAAAAATGTCCGCGAATCTAGCAGGCCTGTATATTACTTAGGCCTTGTCAGAGGCAGACCCAGCTTGTAATTGTTTGGCAGGAAGGTAAAACAGGTGACCGGTGGGGTTTGGGTGATAGGTATGGAATACCGACTGAGGATAAGTTAGATTCAAATATGAAAAATTACAGGATCGTACCATAACTATCGTACACACCTTAAAATTGCAGAAATTCCTTCGTGCAACAACAGCCTAAGTCAATTCCTTAAATTAATTTGTATAAAACAGGGAAAAAAAATTATATATGGATGTTCATGAACTTATACGCGTTAATAAAATGGTTTGCAAGACCGTTCTTCAAAATTAAATAAAAATATTAATGTTTAATTAGGATAAGTAATATTTGAAACTATGATTCGAATTTGAAAAAAAGCATAATTTTGATATATAAAAATAAACTAGGCTATAGTGCAACATTCGGCTTGGTGCAAACGTTTAAGGAGACCCTTGGTTACACCACACAACCTTCAGAATTAGGGGATATGGCACCATTTTTTACCACGAGCCCCCCTTTGTGGTAAAAGTGTGTGTATTTTGATCATACTTGGCAATAAAAAATCAATAAAAAAATCAATAAAAAATTAACTGGACAATGGTGCAACATTCGGCTTGGTGCAAACGTTTAAGGAGACCCTTGGTTACACCAAACAACCTTCAGAATTGGGGGATATGGCTCCATTTTTTACCACGAGACCCCCTTTGGGGTCAGAGGCATAGCCGCGGAGGGGGGGGGGTTAGGGGTTCTAAACCCCCCCCCCTCCCTAGCCGCCATTTTTTTTTCTTATCTGAAAGCAGGTTAGCTAAAGCCTGGGTGTCTTACTGCTATCACCGGCCACTACACTGGAGGGGAAGAGTAAGCGAGCCCTACCGATTCTCCTGCCCTTCCCCTACCCCTGTCACGAGCAGAAGCTATAAGGTTGTGATGTTGTGACGGGTCCCAAGTTTTCAAATATCTTACACCTATTGTATTTAACCAGCGCGGTAATTATAAGCAGGTGGTGACTGGGTAACTCTTCAAGCTAAAGCTAATTGTTTCCAGGAATAGGCCAGTTCTGCCAAAACCCAACCATTTTTATTCTTTTTTTTTTGTATTGTCGAGCTTCTGGCATGATTTATTATTTTGAGTGGACGTGGACAAGGCACCTGGTTTGATTAAAATATCTTTAATTAATTTCTTACTTCATCACTCAAACAATCAATTTTTTTATTAAAAAATTAATATTTTTACCATTGCAATATTTGAAGTTAAGTACCGAAAACTGCTCAAATAGTACTATTTTGCACCTTAAAATCCAAATTTTTCCGGGGGAGTACTCCTGGACCCCCTGCTTTAATAGAGGGGGGGATCATGCTTCAGCACCCCCCCCCCCTTCCACATACACAAATCCTGGCTACACTACTGTTTTTGGTAAATGGATATGTGTGTATTTTGATCAGACTAGTCAATAAAAAAAATCAATAAAAAAACAATGGTGCAACATTCGGCTTGGTGCAAACGTTTAAGAAGACCCTTGGTTTTTTTTTATTGACAATTTTGATCAAAATACACATATTTACCACAAAGGGGGCCCCCGTGGTTATAATTGGTGGTTTATCCCCCAATTCTGAAGGTTGTGTGGTGTAACCAAAGGTCTACTTAATCGTTTGCACCAAGCCGAATGTTGCACCATTGTCTAGTTTATTTTTTATTGATTTTTTATTGACAAGTCTGATCAAAATACATTTACCACAAAGGAGGGCTCGTCAGGGCCGCAACTAGGGGGGGGGGGGGGCAAGCGGGGCGTACGCCCCGGGCGCAAAGCTGTGGGGGCGCCGAAATAGCTTGCATTATAATTCCTACTAGTGGGTTCATGCATGGAAGTTACAGTAGCACAGAAACTGTTACATGTAGGTACCGAAAATGCTTAAATAGCACCATTTTTCCGTGGGAGGGCCCCCAGACCCCCCGCTTTATTGGTATGGTATGTGCAAAAAAAGATGGGGGGGGGGGGGGCCGCACGAATCCATTCATGCCCCGGGTGCCAGAGGCTCTAGTTGCTGCCCTGGGGCTCGTGGTAAAAAAATGGTAGGTACCATATCCCCTAATTCTGAAGGTTGTGTGGTGTAACCAAGGGTCCCCTTAAATGTTTGCACCAAGCCGAATGTTGCATCATTGTCTAGTTTAATTTTTATTGATTTTTTATTGACAAGTCTGATCAAAATACACACATTTACCACAAAGGGGGGCTCGTGGTAAAAAAAAAATGGTGCCATATCACCCAATTCTGAAGGTTGCGTGGTGTAACCAAGGGTCTCCTTAAACGTTTTTACCAAGCCAAATGTTGCACCATTGTCTAGTTTAATTTTTATTGATTTTTTTATTGACAAGTTTGATCCAAATACACGCATTTACCACAAAATGGGGCTAGTGGTAAAAAAAAAATGGTGCTATATCCTCCGATTCTGAAGGTTGTGTGGTGTTACCAAGGATCTCCTTAAACGTTTGCACCAAGCCGAATGTTGCACTATAGCCTAGTTTATTTTTATATATCAAAATTATGCTTGTTTTCAAATTAGACTCTTTGTTTCGAATATTACTTATCCTAATTAAACATTTATATTTTCATTTAATTTTGAAGAACTGTCTTGCAAACCATTTTATTAACACGTATAATTTCATGAACATGCATATATAATTTTTTTTCTGTTTTATACCCATTAATTTAAGGAATTGACTTAGGCTGTTGTTGCACGAAGGAATTTCTGTTTTTTTTTTTTTAAGGTATGTACGATAATTGTGGTATATCTGGTAATTTATAAATTTCGAATCTAACTTATCCTCAGTGGAATATGTACCCTCCAGTTAAATAGGGCGTCAGAAATTTTAAAAATTAAAGCTCCGTCGCTTTTTTTTTTTTTTACTCATTTTTGACTTCTTCAAAAATCTTATTTTATATAGCCTGTTATTTTTTATAAGTTGAGGGGGGAATGACTCTTCCCAATATTACATTTTGGAATGTTTCTAATTGTCGAATAGCGTGTTTGATTTGTCAAGATAAAATGTTTCAACAAAATAAAGGGCACAATACAATATTGTTTCATTTGAAAAGTTGTATGCGAGTAATTAACAAAATTGTTTTTTTTTCCCTTGGTATGTATTCATAATTTTGATTGAACAAACGAGTGTGTTACATGGTTAAGGGCACCTTAAAAGTCGGACAAAATAAAAATTTAATGTCTAGTGCTATCAGTCTATTTGTGTATTCACTCTACGACTTGAGCTGTTTAATACAGTAGTGCTCATGCAATCGGAATTGTACCGTAAGAGTTGAAATAATGACATTACAAGTAGACTTTTAAAAGAATTATTCTTTAAATTTTAAATAACGAATAGCGTCTCCCGTTTGATACTTGTCCATTTGTGAACGCGCCTGTATACGTCACAATGACGTCATCAAGTCCCCTGCGGGCGGGAACGGAATCCAGTCTGGTTGGTTAGAGGCGTGCTAGCCTGGCGGGAGTGAAGGTGAATTTTGAAGTTGATGGTGATATTTAACAGGAATAATACAATTTAAAGTGCTTAGTGAATTTGGAACGGAATTATGAGCAACAACGGACTGAGAAGTAAAGTGAGTACCGGTATAAAAATTAACCTTATTGACATTCCCGCGGGATATAAACTTTTAAATGGCTTGTCTGCATTTTTTTTTTTTAATTCGATACTGCAGTATGCTGTGATTTCGCAGGTCATGCGAACTGTAAAAGTCGTAGTGATATAAATAGTGTGCAAAAAAATAGCTGTCTAAACTACTTTGTAAGTCTTGGTTTACAATTAAAAATGTATGGGCATAGGTGTCCGTTTGGCTTGGCTAGACGGTATGCTGAGCTCCAGGTGTAAACGCGCGATTTACAAACCATTCAAAGGTTTGAACAAGAGCGTTCGCTATATATACATATATATATTCCCATGTGTTTTATTAATGCTAGCGATCTAATTCCAGTGTAATCGCGTCATTATATGAGATATAAAATCTGTGAATGTTTTTACTGTGTGAAATCATGAAAGAATAATTGAAATCTAAAGGTATTGGTCAGCACTTTAAACTAAAAGCTAATAAAATTTAAAAAAAAAAAGATCGTTTTCCCAATAATTTCCTTATTTTTCACAGAAAAAATAGTCAAACAAGGATCATAAAATATACACTGGCTGGCGCGGGGCCCTGCTAGTCGCGGGGCCCTGGACGGTTGCCCGACTTGCCTGGCCTTGGAGCCGTCCCCACCCCCTGCGTACACCCTTGATTCTGAAAGATGTCTGATTGCGAATAAATGTTGAAGGGCCATTCCACTTGAACACTTTTCGTTTTTAAAGTGTATAATTTGGATTGTGAAAAGAATAAAAACGAGTGTTTTCACTGATGTTTTAAAGTAGGCTTTGAATGAAAAATGGTCTTCACAGTTATTGTGAGCACTATATGGGCGTTGTTCCAACACATAATTATAGGGTCACAAATAATGAATTGTAAAATATTATAAATTTTTTTGCTCTGAAAATCGCCAGAAAATTATTTAAACTAATAATTTCACAACCAACCTACGTAGATCTGATTTCGTTATACCTTCAGAAAATAATTCTTCAATTATAATTGGTGTTCGTAAGAAAATTATAAGCAATCTAATAGTATTGAATATTTCTGTCACTAGGAAGCCTGGGCCGACTAAAGAAACTTATGAAACCCCACAATAAAAAAAATCATTGCCGTGGCCGTAAGTATAAACGTGATCTGCGCGTATTGCATGGCTTGTGAGGTTTCCAATGAACTGCATTATCAAAAGACGTAATCGCTACGGGAAATACTCCCCCTTTTCCACTCAACGCCCTTGTTACGAACTAGGAGACGAAATTATTAACTAACGAAGAAGCGCTTGTGTGTTCAGTGTTTTTCTTCACCAAAATTAGGTAGGCTACTGTGGTACAGAGTTATAAAAACGCATTATATCTTGATTTTATTTAATTATTACTTGATCGTGTAAATATTGTTAGATACGATTTACTGCGGGTTCGTAAAGGATAGCCCAATTAAAGATTTTTATCACATACAGTTTTATTTATTGCCACTATTTACATTACTAGCTAATAATCTAAAAATGCCAATTAATCAATTGCACTTAAAAATGTTGCTTCCTCCAGTCACTCGTTTCTCACAATCCACACGCTTCTCTGGGCCGCACCTCTGGCGCAACTCTCGCCGCAGCACCCCTCGTGGTCCTCCGTCGCTCTTCCCCTTCGCCGAGATCCCACTCTACGCCTCGCTTGGAACTCCGCCGCGCCCGTGACACTATCGCCCAGGGACTTCGCCACTCTATCGCCCGGAAACTCCGCCGTGGGAAAACTCCCGACTTCACTCTGAACTCCACTGACTCCCTGCCCTGGAATCTTCGTCCAAGGACTTCGCCACTCTGCCGCACCCGCGGCACTATCGCCCCGGAAGCTCCGCCGCGGGAAGGCTCCCGCTCTCTCTCTCTCTCTCTCTCTCTCTCTCTCTCTCTCTCTCTCTCTCTCTCTCTCTCTCAACTCCAACTCACTCGAGGCCGCCGTCCTCGTTTCCTCTATTAGCCGCAATTTCCAGAACTCGCGAGCGCGGCCGGGGCCAGTCGCATCATTCTGCGCCGACCCGACGGTAGAAATCTCTCGAAAAACGTGTCGGAGGCTCACGTAACTCCGCAGCTGTCCGGTTTCAGTTACGTGTCAAAGGCAGGGCGCCGCGCGGGAAGTGGTGGGTATGAAGGGGGAAAGCGACAATCCTTGTTATCTTCCAGGCGCGCGCGGCGCATATTATGTTGCGGCAGCCGCCAGCCAGCTCTGCACCTGCACACGTCGTAGCCTTGCTCACATTCGTAACAATATGTTTAGTGTCCAATAATTATATATTATAATTGAATCATTTTATCAAAAACGCGTATCTGTTGGAATACTATTTAAAAAAAAACCGCGTGTGGCATTGTTTACATCCGCTGAAATGGACAGGTATGTTAGCTAATCGTGAGCCAATGATGGCCCTGTTCGCAGGAGACTCGATTCAAGCGCATATCCATCATAAATAATCGCGGCAGTGAACATTGACATACACAGGAATTTTCTTTCAGGGGGGGGGGGGGGAAATTGAAAAAAATGTGTATTCAGAAATTGTTTGTAAATAAAGGTTCGGACAGATACATAATTATTTTCAATATGCATCACTTCCTGTGTTCTATATGTTGTAACATCCACCTTGCATACGCAAAATAACATAGATACTTCCTTTAACGAGATATCGCTTTTTTTTATCACTCCGCCCGCCCCCTTCCAGACCCGAAACACCGTTATATCTTGCGTTTGTCACTACTGGCGAGGTGCGAGGACATCGGCGCGCGGACTAGAAATAACTCGCGGAGCGCCCACGCTGAGCGCTGCGAGCTGTTTACTCGCCCCCTCCAGCTGCGCGCGTTCCGCTACGTTCCACACGGTAGTAGCAAATTATTTATTTTTTTTTTTTAAGAAGGAAAAGTATTTCGTATATACGACTTTTAATTCAAACGCAATACCAAATTCCGATTCAGACATTTTCGAAGGAAGCGGTACGTCCGTGTTTATTGAAGAAAAACATGTGTGCAGGATTGATTTGTATTAATACATCATTACTGTTACAAGTTGCCACAATCTTTCTTAATTTCAATAAATTTTAAATAAAATATTTTTTGTCGGGACAAAAATATATTCACGCGATGAAATTACCAGCTTGTTGCTTTCTGTATAATTTACAAATATCGCTGCTCTTGTTTGCTTAAGTTTTTGGCTAAGTGGTAGGTAATGATAAGCGCGATAGACGGAAATAATAAATTATTGCTCATCCAGAAATAAACAAGAGAAAGTCAATAATCAAGGACGTAGTAGACGAATCTTCAAGGTTTCCAACACTATGATAATGAATGAAGAACCAATTCAGTCCGCAATAATAGCCATAGAAGCAACATTTTCCGCAGAGGCAAATAAGCGACTGCGAACTTCAGAAAGAGAGAGTCTGTTAATGTCTTTGGAGCGACAGGACAATAATTCACAGAGTTTGTTTGAGCCTACGATTCTCACTAGGTAGATACATTAGGGGGGACCCTGGTTATCAACATTCAAATGTGAATTAAAATATGAAACTGGACCTAGAGTCAAAGTGCCCGCATGACATAATATTTTCTGCCCCGACCAGCCTATCCTCTGTCTCCTGTCTTCTCCTAAACTCAATGCAGTGCATCCCGCATATTTGAGCCAGGGGTTTTCCACACGAATAATTAAATTGTAGAAAAATTTGTAAAACATTTTTTCTCGTACATTTAAAACAAACTTTGATTTTAAATAATTCTTAAGCTTTCCGATAATTAGGTAATTCATGTAGCTTAACTAATTGTCCAAATGGACATGTGTAGTCTGAGGTAGGTATCTGGCATGTGAATGTGACAACATGGCATACGAATAGGACCTAGCTCAATGCTACTTTGTTGAGCCACCGTCACTCACAGCTACACTCCAATAGAGAAATATTCACGCCTCTTAGTTGAACTTAGCATATTTACTCACTCGTGGGCTCGTAACTATAATATGGTGTGTGATTTAGTTAATCAAATAATATTTAGTTATACAGCTAAAACAATACATAACACTGTTTAACAATACTGACTTACGCAAATTATTAAATTAATAATACGTATATGAAAGAACAATATTTATTTTCTTTCGAATATGGCCCGTGACACGGTGCACAACAATAAGCTCAAACACCGTCATGTTACTCGAGGTCAGTGAATGCTCGCGATGCTTTCTGAACCGTGACCACCGCCACGCAGCCATGGCCGTGACGCGTGGACGGACGTGTGGCGATCTCGCAGTCCGCGCACATACGTCCGGCACGCACTAGGAACACACGCGACGGCCGTCGAGAGAAAATACGGCCCGCGGCCCGGGGGCAACTCATTTCGAACCCCATAATTAAAAAATATGCATCTAATAATAATCTATATATCGTTTAACTTGTAAGGTTTCCTATGAATTCTATAAACTATCTCTAAACTCATCCAGTTACCCCCTTCCCTTCCCTTCCCCCCCCCCCCTCACATAGTGACCTCCCTGCACACAACTCGTTACCGACACGACGACATAACTACACCCACAGCCTTCAGAAAAAAAAAGTGAGCGAATCTTTCAGTACTCGCCAGAGATGTGTAACATCTAACCTCGGTAACGAGCGAATTCATGTGTTATCGTGTTGCAAATACACTTATAATACGAAACTCGGAGACGAAATTTAACATAGAATTCTTTAAAATTATGTCTAGCGTGATAAATATACGAAAATTGTGTATTCAACTACATTTTTTAACGCAAATCACTCGCAGTTTCTGCACCCGCGGCTAGAATTCGCTGTCAGAGCTGCTACGTCGACTATCGAATCATTAGATTTGCAGAGCTAAAGGTTAAATTATATAATGAATCAGTTCCAATAAAAATTGTAAAGAGATGAAAATATTCTAAACCCCGGCAATGACTTTGATTAAAATATGCCCATCTTGTTAAAAATGCATTATATAGTCAAAACTGTAACGTTTCTCTCTGTTTCTATGGACTTTGGTTCGCGCCATCCCCCACAGATGGCAGCACTGTGGTTACTCATTTTCCGTTCCATGTAGCGACTTTCGTTCCATTTACAAAATTACGCCTACCAAGTGTCATATACCGAGAACTGAGATGTTTACACATAAAAAAAAATCTATCCTTGGCCGCCAGGCCCACTTCAGAAATCCACTTCAACGATAAAACAAATTATTCAGAATTCACACAACGGTGTTTCAAACTGTAACGAACACGGTGATGAAAAACCTGCAAAGAGTCGTACAGTTGCGTGACTCTATTCGTTATTCCCCCGTTTCTCTTCTCATCGTAGTTTCGTTACGCTCTGTGTGTCATCGCCTCGACTTTCCTGCCTGACTGCTGTGAAGAAGTTTCACTTCAAAAAACGCCCTCCCGCAGTCAACATATCTAAACCGAAAGTAAGCGATATGATGTAATGGTTAACATTGGTAGATACCCAGAAATTTCGCGAATTGTTTTGGTTTCAGGTTGAAATTCAGAGCCTTGTGTTTCTCTATAAACATTGGTTTGGTTTTTAATAGTTTTTTTTTTAACCTGACTAAAACTAAGTGTATTTGTTTTCGAGGAGTCTGGGTTAAGGAAAACTCGAAAGAGTGTCTCAGGCCGAAGCCTATACATCTGATCATGTTGGGTTTCAGCCATGCAGAAAGGTTAGCATGCTTCATGTGCTTTGTTTGGGGAGCCAGCCATGGCAGTAGTTGATGCCATGAGTAACTCCCCTATCTTAAATCTAGACTATAACTAGTTAAGTTGGGCCTAGACAAATTCCTGGGCTCATTCATGCGAGGTTAAATTATTGCAAGCATTAGCACGCAGGTTGAATGCAGGACAAGAAGGATGGTCCAGGAAGAAGAGTCGGTCGGGGCAGAAAGTTTCAACCATGCTGGGATCGGGAGCTTGGAGCTTGTGGTCCGCATTGGTGTATGTGCGCGTCTGTGACGTATGTGCGGGTCAGTGACGCATGCGCCCCTGGCCTACGGCTGCCAGTCAGCACGTGTGCTTACAACTGTGGAAAGGGAGACTGTGTTTAGCGCATATTAGTAATACTTATTGTAAGTTAAGTTACGTTAATTATCCGCGAGTTCATTATACATATGCGAAACTCTGATATAGATACTAAGTCCGGTTTATATTATGTAACGTTTCAAAATCGATCCTATTTTCGTTACACTCCGCATTTGTCAAACTGGCATCCCGATTGACAAGACGCATTAACGACAGAGTTGTACAGAGTGCGTTGTAGAGACCCCAGTTTCTGGTGTCACGCACGCAGAATGACCTGGATACAATGTGATGGATCGGCGGCGGCTTGCTCGGACAAGGCCCTGGTTCCAGTAGATAGCAGCGGTCTCGTGGTCGGGCGACCCTGCTATCTGGGGCTTTATCGCGGGCCACGCCGCGCGGAGACCTCGTCCCGCGTCTTCCAGGGAGCAATCTCGTGTAGCACATGGCGCGCAGTCGTAGGCGGTACGTTCAGTGCTTGAAAAAACTCTTGATTACCAAAAAAAAATCCACTCAATAGTTTTTATAATGACTTTTCAAGAAGTCAATAATATTTTAACAAGTGGGAAACAGGTACGAAAGGATAGTTCAAATAGTTTTATTTATTGGCTAAAATCCACTCTATCTCCATAAATTAATCACTTTTTCAATAAGTCCACAATTCACTCTCCTCTATGGAGCTCGGCTCGATAGTGGCTCTCTCCTGCTCGTCTCTTACCGCGCACTTCTGTCTCAACACTACCACTCGTGCGCCGCACATACAACACCCTGGTGCTTCGGTCCCCGATGCACCAATCTTCGCACACTAAGCCCGTCGTGCGTCGCTCACCAGGAAGCCATTCACCCTCGCGTGCCGGCCTTGTCGTTTATATGCCTCTCAGTCCCGCTCTGAAAAGTGTCGCACGATGGCGTCCTAGTTACGCCACTTTACACAAATGGAGCTCTGTAGATGAGACGAACCCTTCGGAAGGAGGGGGAAGGGCAGTCAGGTGCCATTGTAATCGGATTACCATGTGGCGGGCTGACGGGCGCTACCTGTCCGGGATGTAGGGCCTTCCCTGGACCCCCCGCTGGCCGTCTGGACTACCTCGTTGCCTCGCCTCTAGTATCCTCGTAACCAAATGTTAATATACATTTTTAAGAGGCTATCACGCCCGCAGAACTTCTGGGATAGTATTAAAAAAAGCACATAGCAACATTTAACTCGCATCACTGATATTGTGAACTAGTAAGTTGTAAGGCGCCTAAGGCACCCGTTAAAAAGTGATGAATAAAACAAACACTAATTTAATATACACGAAATTTTAATAAAAAAAATTAAATTATTTTAATGCTGTACAAATGAAAATTGTTGATCTTATATATATATACATATATATATATATACATTCATACACACATATATACATACACACAATGATAGATATTTTACAGAAAATTTTTTTTAATGTCTTGAAAAACTACATTGCGTGTAAATAGGCTCTGTTCATTAAATAACATTTAATCAATTATAATGACGTACTCACTTAATCAAAATTTTGCGAAGTTAATAAATCGAATTCGAAAAGTAAAATAATGATTAAAAACTTAAAAATTAAAAAAAAGCTTTTCTTTAACTTCTAGCGCATTCTTTTGTTGGAAAATTCAAATTCATATAAACAATACACATATTTAAAAAAATTTGAAAGTGTAAATATGTGTAAAACAGCAAGTGCTGGCCTCAGACTGCTGTAACATCACGACAGCAGGTGGACCCATCCCCTCATTTTCACACTTAAATAGCGAAGAACCGAATCCAAATCTCGAATTATATTTTTAAAAGAGTGCTTACAATCGATTCTAGAGTCAGTAATAAAACAATTCACAAAAATAATAATAATAATTTTTAAAGAATAATTCAAAACATGACATTTTAATTATTATTATTTTTTTTTAGATAAAAACAGCATCTATTGAAATGCTTACAATAAATACAATTTATTTTTGTGTCAAAAATGCTCCCTGAATTTTAAAGTAAACATTCTCAGAGCTATGTGGCTGGTGTCAGATACAAACATTTCTTTCATTGCTTCTGTAGAGAGGAATAATGTAGACCATGTCATCTACACAGGTGCTAGTTAGTGTTTCAATTTATAGATTTCCCTTCTTAGTAACTTTTCTTAGGATCTTTTACCTCGATTATACAATCTTTCCATTACTTAAATTTTATTGTATTTATATACATACGGTGCTGCATTAACATAGCGAGAGTTTCCTACAGTTGAAAATAATACAAATATAATAATTCGTAAAAACATAAGTAATATAAGTAACCTACAGTGGTCCGTTATGTTTCATTCTTTCTATCCAAGGTTCGATTCAGCGTATCGAAACTGGAAAAAAATAATCTTGTCGACTGCTCCATATAGAGAAGTTAGCTGTGGTGTGATCAACTGGTTCACTTTGACATTGCGATATCTAGCCTACAATACTTGCGAGAATTTTAACTGGGAAAAAAGTGCGTATACTTAAAAAATCAACATAGTCTTCCTGTCTGAACTTACCTTTCTTTGAATTTTGATTGCGAACGACATACAAATCGTTATTTTATTCATCCTTTAGTCCAATGTTTTCTACACAGCTCAGAAAAGTCTGGCATAGTGACATTAAGTGATGCGTGTATGATTGTAGGTTTAATTTTTTTTTGAGTTCCACTCAGTATTTTATCATTTGAAGTGTTTTAGGGCTACGGTCACTGAGTGCTCAGTTCATTGACCTTCCTCCAAGACGACCCTGGTTCGACTCCCTGCGTACCAAATCAGGATACGTTCGCCCTTTGCCCCACAAGTTAAGAAAAGAAAAGTATTTTCAAATCAATTTTGAATGATAAATGCATCAACGATATGGGAACATAGAAGTGTTAGTAGATTATTATTATCTGTGGTGAATTATCCTTTCCCGCAGTACTCTGCACAGACGACTTGAGAATATGTAGGCTACGTTAGAAATATAAATAGTCAACGTAATTATTTATCGTGCGTGCCTTTACAAATATGGCTTACAATTTTTTATTTAAACTAGGGGTGGACCAATGAAATCCACAACTATCATGAAATCTTAAGTAATGTAAATATTTTATATTCGAGGAAAAATATTCGAATAAAAATGACTGAAGAAGGGAAATCCAGAAATTGAAACACTAGCACCTGTGTAGATGACAAGGACTACGTTATTTTTCTCTACAGAAGCAATGATGGAAATGTTTGTATCTGACACCAACTGAATTACTCTGGGATTGTTTACTCAGCAATTCAGGGAACATTTTTGACACATTGGAAAACGAGCTCTGTGCTTTTGCATCTGAGTCATGCCGGGGTGTTGGCAGCGCTGCCAAGGCAAACTAAAGGCTCGTGGGCAAACAGTTTGGTCGGGCCCCTCCCATTACTAATGCACAATTTTTAAAACCTTTCATAATTAAAAATAATAATTAGGACTTCAAATATTACGGTGGCCATAAATGTAACCTGAGCGTATCATATTATTTGTAAGGATTGTCTATTTGCAATAGCAAAATAATTTTCTATTGTATCAGTGTAAACTCATGCGTAAAAAAATATAACAAATCTAAAATGGCCCCTTTGAGCCCTTTGGTCCCCCCCCCCCCCTCCCTCCATCTTCTCTCTCTCGCGGGCCCTAGGTGTTGGCTTCGAAGCCGCGACCCTCGCCTTATGGACACAACGTGTTCAAACAAAGCGTTTTGCCAGATGACTGTACAGAGGTAAATAATTGTAAATGGTAACGAGTTTTTTCTTATACATAATAACACGCTGGTTCGTTTTTCAGTGCAGTGAATGATGTTAATAATCGTTAACATTATCTTATCCTTGGCCTATTAATAATCTAATCCATTTTCAGCGTGCATTTTAATTTCAAAATTCCTCGTTCTTATTTTTATAAAAAAGGGCCAACAATCAAAATGTTTTTTAATTGCCTACTTAGGAAAGTATAATAAAATTAGTTTTTCGAGTTTAACATATTCGAAAAAAAATTAATGTGTCCGCTCGCACTACACTTATCAATAATATTTACAAATGCATTTTTTTATATTGTAGATTCCTTGTGTGGGCTCGTAAAGGCCGGGCTTCCACATGGAAAATAGCACACACGCAGAAAAACAGCACGAAACAGAAGCACATAAAGTTATCGAACTCATAATGTTACTCCGTGCTGTTCGCCGAATTCCTGTGCACGACCAATCAGCATACAATACGTAAAGGTAAGAGTAGCAAGCGATTGTTTTGATATGTGCAGTTCAAAGATAACACGTGAAACTAATTTAAACGTGGTATTTATTTGCGAGAATAAGCATTGTCGTTAATCATTCCTAGTCGTACAAAACTAAATGGCGAAATCAAATACTAAAATTTAGGTAATTAACGGCATCATATACGACAAAATACAAACATTTAAACATTAAAATTTCCATAAAAACAGAGGAGACGAAAAAACGTTGGAATTTTTCGAACTGCTGTGTTGTGTGCAAATGTAGCTTCGAATTCTGTGCTGAGCGTTTGCGCTATTTCCATGCTGTTTGCGTGCTGTCACGAATACAGCCTAGGCTTAAAAGGGATCCAAAATGATAAGGTTGGAGAAAAGAGGGTACAAGAATAGACAGTCCTACCGGTACAAAACTTTCTAAAAATACTAACAAATAAAATAAATAATTTTTGGTCGAAATACGACCTGAACCGTGAGCTATAAGATCAGAATCCGTTCAGTGTCACCCACATTGGCAGAGCTATCGTGGATGTGCTGTAGGCAAGGCTCGTGGCAAGGCCAAGCACTAACAATATATATTGTTCGTGGCTCGACCCCCCACACATCACAGATGGCGCTGTCTGCGGCTCGGCTCGTCGGCGCTGCCACCAGCTGAAGCACGCCTTGTTCCGCACGACGCGACCCAGCCCACATCTTCGGCCCGTGCTAGTCGGGCTGGTGCATTTTCACATCCTTATTTATGCTTTACATCCAACCGACAAACTTCAACTACACAGTCATCACGGAAAAAAAAAATACAACTTATGGTAAAGTGCTATACGCTTTTGAATTTGGAGCTAAACCATCCTTTTTTTAATGGAAAATAATAGAGAAAGTATATAAGATGTAACACTGTGCATCTGGATAATCTACAATCACCGCAACACTTGTCGCTGTTGTAACATGATTCCATTGAAAAAAATTGGTTGTTTGTAAAGTCGGTTTACGGACGATAGTTTAACGTGACAACGTCATAACAAAACATTGCTGAAATGATTGCATACTTTATGAATAAAATTGAATCATTTTTATTTTAATAATAAAAGAATAAATACTTGAAATTATACTAGTACACAGATTTTTAAAATGCAAGAATAATTAACATTTAGTGCCGAAATTGTTGTTGTAATAAGCAATGAAAAACACATTAACTTTTCACTTCACTTTATAAACAGTCGAGTGGAAGAGAGATAGATGCGGCGCAAGCGTACAATGAGCGTAACGGGACACAGCGTAACGGAACAATGTATGTAACGGGTCAAAGCGTAACGGAACAATGTGCGTAACGGGACACTTATTCTTGCGTGCAGCCGGCGTTCATCGATTTATTAGACGTCACGTCAATAAGCAACTTAATAAATTATAATACGTTTTGTTACCCAAAATAATTTTGAAGTGGTTGTGCTTAGTGTACCATATTAAATATAGGCTACTTCCTCCATTATTTCCGATAAAAAATCGTTCAGCTCCAAGTTAAAAGGCGTGTATAAAGATTTACACACACACAACATCAAACGTGGGCAGCTTTGTAGACCATTAAGTTGTATTAAGTTTACAATTCTGAAAATTTATCAACTGGTTGGTTTATAGTATTTAAGCACTTTAAAGAACAGAGACACTGTGTTGTGTGTGAGATGTCCGGTCTCATAAGATTACAACTCATCCTAAAAATGACGCCCCTTGCATTCTGAGCAGGATACGATCTTGCTATATGCTGTTTGTTAAAATAGCAAAAAAATAATTACATGATTTTCCCCTGCATATTACCGTCACGGTTAGGCACTCACTAGAAGTTGTTTTGTCCCAATTCCAAAATATTTATTCACAAAGCTCTTAAAATTATTGGAAAGAATCCCAGCATAGATGGGGAACCCGAATTTTGATCCGGCCCGTTAATATGGGGAAGTGAATTTTCGTGGAAAGATTTCTACTCTTATGTGTACTTTAAAAAACATTAACATGTATGGTTCGTGGTGAGTACAGTCTTCATCAGATACATGTTTACTGTAGCACAGGTCCGGCCAAATAAGGCAGTGGCTTCTCTTGCAGACGGTCGCAAATTACAAGGAAACAACCTGCTGGGTGCTGGCGCGAACATAGCTTACCGCAGTCTAAAGAGCGTTAAGGCCCGCCCAGACGTCTGTCGTGGTCTGCGGCGGACAGCAGGCGGCCCATCCCTTCATTGTTACACTTAAATAGTGATGAACCGAATCCATATCTCGTTTTCATTCTTAAAAGATTGCATTGAATCGATTCTAGAGTCAGGGATAAAATAATTCACGAGGAAAAAAACAACAGAATTTAATTTTTAAAGAAACATTCAACCAATAAAAATTGAATATTTAAAACAAAAACTGATAAGTGCTCGCTGGTGCTTCCAGTAAGGTGTCGACTCTGAACTGGCGCGCAGTCTTCTCTTGCATTGGGAAAATATATTTTATTGATAATAACCAAACAATCATATGGCGGGGAAATGAAGATAAAGGTGTAATCCAAGTCCCTTGACTGTATTTTAGGATATTTATCGGATGTTTCATGCCAAAAAATATATAAAAATACAGTTTAAAAACTAAATCCGGGAACATTAATACTCATCTGCCCTCAGCGTATTCTTAAATTATTTTTGTAAACAGGCAACACTGATATCTCGAGCAGTTTTTAAATTGCGTGGTTTTTTTTTCTGAAGCTCTGCACACTGTTCACTATAGAATTAAGGGTGGTATCCATTGTTTCAGGGTATCCGTTGCGTGGCATCGTTACGTATAACCCTGTGATACGACACGGTGCACTGATGTCGGAACTCCCACCGTGTCAATCATCCGTTACAGGGCAGTTCATCGGTAGCCATGAGCGCAGATTAACTTGCCGCAACCGTCTTAAAAGAAGAAAGAAGGGAAAGTAACTTCGTTGGTGAATGTCAAAAGTATTCACAAGTAGGGGGATGTACGGTGGTTCGAGTTTGTTGCCTGATTTGAAGTTTCAGGCAGTGGGTGGACTGTGCAGACATGCATACAATCCAAGCGTGTTTCCCTTCGTTTTTCTTTGGTAACCCAGCGCTCTTAGCCGAAAGGCCTTTCCGCCCTGGGGCCCCCATTGGCACGGATACAGATAACGCCGAATACGCAGTCGGGAAAGGTATTAGGGCTCCGGCTATGGCTAGAGGCTGAGGCTACCCATCCCAGAATGGTCCCCACCTCGGCTCCCCGCCTCGCTCAGCTAACCATACAGTTGGCTGTGTTCTAAGCCCTGTAGACTTTGTCAGCACTGCTGGTGCCTACCCCGATTTCTCATATCACACTGGGTCCCCTCAGTCACTCAATAATGAACCCGTGGTCTGGTGGAGGCCTATACAGCCTCTCCTAGCTGTCCAGGCTAGCACCGGAGCTGTGTCGTCGCTCACTCATCTGGTTATAGAACCCTTAGAGTCTGCTCCGAGCGATCGGAGCATCACCACCAGGTACGAAACATACCCGTCGTGATCCTGGGCCGACCTCAGCGGGGATATCCATTCACACAAGGATCATCCTGTACTCCTACCAACTTTGGTGACGTCTAGGACTAACCACTGGTTCCGTTACCAGAGCTAGCAGGAGGACCTCGAAGTTATCTCGGACTCTCCCCCGACTCCTGCACCGAAACCCAGGGGCTTGCAGCCGACTCAAGTCCAGGCGCCCCTGGCATCGCCAGCCGCGCACAAAGACTTATTTCCATTCACCTCGGTTTTCACCGTGAACCCGGCCGTTGGAATTCGTCACCAGAGCTCAGAGTCGACCCCGCCAGAAAGGCTTCAGTCGCATCTTCTATTGCCCGAAAATCCAGCCCTTTCACCGTTTCTGAACTTCACGAGAATGCGTCCGAAGAAAATTAGATTTTTTTTTTTTTTTGCTATGGTTAATTGGGCCGAAAAATGCAGAAGAATGATACGCCTCCCGTTCATACTGGTTATTTCGTCGAGCCATAACTTCCTTTGATGTGACGGCGAAAGACCGACAAATGACGGATCAAACCTGTTGTGTATCTTCGTGTCAAGTTTTGACACGCTACGCTGCAACGAGTCTCGACCACACATGCACGTTTTGGTTACGCAACGGGGCTGTGTTTTCGGTCGTTTGCAACATACGGATACCCACTTTTAAAGATTTCATTTTTTTTTATTAATGTAATATAATTGTTGGAGGTTTTGGCAGTCGGGCACGGGCATGTACGCGGTTCTGCGTAGCGGGTCCGGATCTTGTCGGTGAGTCCGCCTGCAGAAATGCCATTGTGCAACACGCGACTACCGTCTGCTCGCGGCCCTAGGCCAAGAAGCACGGAAAGAGAAGGAATGAGGATGTTCTTCCCTCCGGGTGACGTCACGGCGCCCGCCGAAATAGAAGCGCGGCAACCTACGTGCGACCGCCGCGAATAACGAGCCTGCAACATCGACCCCACACGTGGGTGCGCCCTGTCAACATTCGCCACCGGGCCGTTTATAGCACGTGACACAGTTCTGAACTTGCGCTCGGGGCAACCGCCGGCCAAGCCTGTCATTCGTTTGGCTAAATATTTATCCACCTTTGCGTGGACGCAAGGAATATACGTCGCACTGCCTGTCGTGAGTTGGACTGTGGACGTGATACCTGAAGGCACAGCCGCACAGTGTCTCTCTTGTCGCCATGGGTATGGACCGGGAAATTTTGCGGATTCGTTTGGTCACTATAACAGTAGTACGACTGAATCACATTGACGTGGTTAGACTATAGGTACATTTAACTGTGAATTTTAGCCTGACATCAAATAATCCACGAAATTTCCGAGTCTCTACTCATGGGTAGTGGTTGACTGGGTATTGTAAGAGAGAGCATAACTTTTATTTTTAATGGAATAAGTGAAAGTTGTTTACAGTTAAGATTTTTTTTTAATACTCCATAACACACGCATGACACATTCACCTACAAAACTTTGTCGAACATTCCCTCTACTGTACAGTGTGATAACTATGTACCATCTCTGTTTCCTGTGAATTGCGTCTCCCTTATCTTGAGTATGACTTACAGCTTAAAAAAATATATAAATCAACAACACCATTTTTTTTTGACCAAGAGGAAGACAGCACCAAGGGCGTACGCAGTGTTGGGGGTAGTGGGAGAATATAACCCCCCCCCCCCTCCCCCGCCCTTTTAGAAATCCTAACTCTATCATTACCACCAACAAAAGGAAATAATTTGAAAGAAAACACTGTGCAAAGTGGTTCTATACCCCCTCCCCCCCTTAATTCCTTTCCCAAAATGAAATTCTGCGTATAATCTTGGCCGAAACCGGTCTCGGGCCGTTTGGACTAGTCCCCTCTGTATTCTGTGGACTAGTCCAAACAAGGTCATGGGCTCCGAAGCACGCCTTCTAACATGCTCTGTTGTTGCAGCCGTCTCGACACACAAGCGTGATGCTCTTGGCAGTAACAACCTTGAGCAGAATGATTCATTTTACCGTGCGTTTTTTTTTTTTAACGTGATAACGTCTTATAAATCGATGAACGCCGGCTGCACGCACGAAAAAGCATGACTCATTGTCACGTTCCGCCTGAGCCGAGCGTGCAAGCGAGAGCGCGGAACAAGCGATAGAGAGGCACGATCGGCGTTCGGCTTGTGATGCATCCATCTCTTCCACTCATAACAATGTGTCTAAAATAAGTTGAACCGGCCAACCACCGTGCGAGAAAATCTTCTATAATATCAAACAGGTAAAGGCGGGCTTTTTAAAAGCAGCAATTTAAACATTTTGATTTATTTGTCCAATTTCGTCATTTCAAATTAACAATTTATTGACATTGATTTGATTTCTGTAACTAATTGTTCGAGATTATGTTTAAACAAATTCTTTAATTTAAATTTGTAAAAACTGTAAATAATATTTGAAAATTAAAAATTAATGTTTTTAACCAGAGTTTTAAAAATATTTATGTTTTAATGACAAGTTAACACAGTGCAAGGGAATATATTATTATATCAAGCAGGTTTTGGCGGGCTTTTTAAAAGCATCAGTTTCATGAATTTGATTCATGATTTCAATTTCATCGTTTTATATTAACACTTCATTAACATTAATTTGATTAAAGTTTATTTCTAAAAAATTACTCATAATTATTTTTAAACAAATAATTCACATTAAACTTGCAAAAATTGAAAAAATCAAATCAAGTATGAATTTAATTAAGTGTATTGATTCGTATTTAATTACATGTATTTTCATCTAGCTCAACGCCAATTAAAAAAATCACAAGTTATATTTTAATTAACAATGTATCAATAAGTACTTTTTCACCAATGTTTTCTTATGACGTTATCACGTAAAATTATCGTCCGTAAACTGACTTTAAAGACGACCCCCCCCCCTCCTTTTTTTTACTCAGCAGCGCTATTCAGGCTAGTGTACAGTCCAAAACATGAACAGTATTGAGTCCTCCTTGGCCGTGATGGCTGACTCGTGGCGCTAACGTGCCGAGGGATGGAAAATGATTAAGAGTGACAGCAGTTTTGTTTGCATGTTTAGGTTTTTATTTTATTACCTTAGTTTTACATTTATATAACATATTTAGTTTTAAACGTAGTTCTCTGCATTGGACACTTTGAATAAATACTAGGCTCTAAATTCTCGCTAATTAGTGAAAAATAAAATATGCAGAGCATAAAATATTTAACATAACTTAACACTATTATTGACGTGACGTCTAATAAATCGATGAACGCCGGCTGCACGCACGAAAAAGGATGACTCATTGTCCCGTTACGCACATTGTCCCGTTACGCACATTGTCCCGTTAAGCACACTGTCCCGTTACGCATATTGTCCCGTTACGCCTTGTCCCGTTACGCTCATTGTACGCTTGCGCCGCATCTATCTCTCTTCCACTCGATTGGAACAACCATCGATTTGACTTTTTCGAGGCACATTTAACTTGAAACACTCCCATTCGTTTCCTACTTTTCCTATCATCGTCCTATCCGTAACAGAATAACACAGATTGGAAGAAGTTAACTAGCAAACATGTATAAAAGTTAAAGTTAAAATAATCTCTTCGTTAAAGTAATAAACATATTTGAATTAATGAGTGCAAATAAAAGTAAATTTATAAAATAAAAAGTAGATTTCATTTCACTCCTTCTTTGTATCCATACAAAATAGTGATAATTCAATAAAAATTATTCAATTTTATTCATAAAAGTATGCAATCATTTCATCAATGTTTTGTTATGACGTTGTCACGTTAAACTATCGACCGTAAACCGACTTTACAGACAACCTATTTTTTTTTGTGTTAAGTTGCTTTTAAGAGTCCTTTTTTTGGGGTGGGGGGGAGGGAGGGAGGGGTATAGTCCTATCGCTGTAGTTCAAACGCTGCGAATGTGTGTTTTATTAGTGAGTGCATTCCAATAGTAGCATAATTTCATTTCGGGAAAAAATTTGCCCCTGTTTGCTTTCAAATCATTCTCTTTTGTTGGTGGAAATGATTACAAAAAAAAGGGGGGGGGGTGGACACACACATCCACTCTCCCTCCCCAATCCAAAAGTTACTGTAAAGATTAAACACTAACTTGGCTCTATATCTTAGACGATCATCACATCACAGCAGCAAAGCAAATGAATGTTGTGCATAACTATTTGTGGCTGTTTATTTCCAGTTCCTTGCCGATGGCTATGTGGTTCTGGACGACTTCCTCACCGATGACGAGGTGGCGGAGCTGCGGAAGGCTGGAGACGAGCTCATTAACAACATACCCAAGGACGAAAGGAAAGCCGTGTTCAGCACGACCAAAACAGAGCAGGTGTTTATAAACAGTCATCTGTATGTCACGGCACTTGTACTTAGTAGCGATTATGGCGTCAATGCACATGGCTGGTAATAAGATCCGATTTGTTATTTAATCATTTCCTCACAACGTCAGCATCTGCTCCAGAAGTTGGGGTAAATCGACTTTTGAGTATTCTGATTGCTGTGTGACACATACTTTCACGTAATTACGATTAAGTTAACCCTTCAACTGTAAATAAACGAACTTGAGCAAGGCCGCGGCGCGTGCAGGTTCGGAGCTGGCTGGCGGCCCCGCACGGCCACTGATGCCACGTGGCCTCCGCAACGTGATACATGCCGCGCGCGCCTAGTGGATTACAAGGGTCGTCGCTTCCCCCATCCTTCCCTCCGATCCACTAGCGACGCTCTGCCTTTTCGGCGTAATCGGACACCTTGTAGCTGGGGAGTTCCGCGGGTCGCCGACGCCTGTCTCGATATTTCTGGCTACGGGTCAGCGCGGGAGGACCCCAGCCGCGCGCACGAATTCTAGAAGTGGCGCCTATATAAGCCCAGGACGCCGGCCTCAGTAGAGTTCAGCTCAGTTCCGGTGCAATAGTGCCACGGGTGCGGCGTAGTTCCGGTGCAATAGTGCCGTGGGTGCGGCGAGAATCCCGAGCGAAGCGTTGAGTGGATCCTCGGCGTAGCGAAGTTCCGAGCGAAGCGTCGAGTGGATCCTTGGCGAAGGGAAGTGCGACGGTGGCGGCGGAGTGCTGCGACGGAGTCACGTGACGGAGGTCCACGAGGGGTGCTGCGGCGATAGTTGCGCCAGAGGTGCGGCCCAGCGAGGTGTGCGGTGTGTAAAAACCGAGTGACTGGGAAATAAACATTTTTAAGTGTAATTTATTTAGTAGGCATTTTAAGTAAGATTATTTGTTAGTGATGTAAATATTGACAATCAATAAAACTGTGTAGTAAAAATATTTAATTTGGCTATCCATTTACGAACTCAGTAGTTTTCCCACGACGATTGTTTTAATAATTCTAACGAATATGAATATATATAAAAATATATATGTGTGTGTGTGTATTAGCTGCAATACCCGGCGTTGCCCTGGCTGAACACAGGGTGTAGTTAGTAATTGTCTTCTTAATTTGAATGTCAATAAATTGTGAAAATTAATTTATATCACTTTCAGATCCCGACAGACGTTGTTCTGCCAGTTTATAGTTATTTACCTGGTCTGTATGTAATTTAGACTTTATAAAGCAATATAGAAAAAGCTGAAAAATAAGAGATTACTAATAGAGGAAAAGGTGTAAATATGGGCACCATATTTATTTATTGTCTTAAAGTTAATTTATTTCAAAAATATTCTCGATTATTGACTTACATTAACTACTATTACATATTTACTACATTATAGGTGGCAAAACTATTATTAATATATATTATTTCAATTCCAAAACAAAGATATACAGAAAGCTTTAAAAAAGGCCTCTGGAAAAATGGGGTGTAAATATGGGCCCTCTCCAAAAAAATTATTTTAAACATTTTTAAAAATGGATAAATAATTCAAAATGTTACACAGAACATCACACCAAAAATTATTTACAGAAATCGCAAACATAAATGGCTCTTTCAGCCCCGGCACAATCTAAGTGTGCCCACATCTGGCACAAAACACATTTAACCCACACTTCTCCACGATTGTCTTCAGAGAACTTCATATCGCAAAAGATGCAAGTTGCATCGCTCGAGCCTGGTGTATCCCCATCATTTATATTCAATTCATCGCTGTCGACAAGGGGAGGGTCACTAGAGTCTGATGAGTCCGATGATGAAATGTAGCTTTTCGGGGGTTGAATTTTCTTTTTCTGACGGCCTTTTGTCTTTTCGCCCCTACCTCCTGGCTTGCCCCGGGAAAACTCAACCTCTTCTTGTGAGCACTTTCGTCAAGCGATTTGGTCAACTGCATCTTGTATGGTGATCCAGTGATGAGGGTGGCCCTTGCTGCTTTGCGCCCCCGAGTGGTGGTTCTCCTCTTAATGTTGGGGACAGGAGATATGTCAAATGGTGAAACTGCATTTGAAGTTCCTGTGGAACATTTTGGTGTTTCAAGAGCCTCATCAACTGGCATAGAAGGAGCCTGATGTGCTTGTATATCAGGATAACTTGAAGGAGAGGCAGATTATGTTGATGGTGCACAGAAAGCAAGTTGAGGAGCACATGATTCAGAAACATTATTTGCCACTATGGAGCAAGTTTTTCCTGCTACCAACTCAGCAGCTATAAAGTCAGCATCATTGAAGATATAGCAATTCAAAGGGTATATTCCAGTTACTCTGAACCCATTTATTGCTATCTCAGCCGTTTGGGCATGAACATAGGCTTTGCCAAAAACCTCCATAACATCAGAGGGTGTGAGAGGACGCCCATTCTGTTGCAACCATACTCTCACTGCCTCGCTGTAGTACAGTACGACTTCAGAGGCCCCATAAAAGTTTTATCTAGGGGCTGTAATTTGTGGGTGGAATGAGGAGGAAGCGAGATGATAGTCACATGGTTCTGCCTTGCCAAGTCAATTACATCTGGATTACGAACATGGCTATAATGACCATCCAAGATGAGTAAAACAGGCCTTTGTTCAGTAGGGCATGTTTTCTCAATGAAGTGAGTGAACCATTCTGTGAACAAATTGTTTTGAAACCATCCAGAAGGATGGGCTCTACCAACTGCACCATCGGGATAGCCTCTCATCAGAGAATGGGTCATATTTGTTCTAGGGAAAATTATCATTGGTGGGACATAATGACCCGAAGCGCTCATGCTTGCGATAATTGTAATTGTAGCTCCTCTTTCTGCGGATGTTAGAGCTGCAATTTGTTTCTTCCCTTTCATCCCAATCACTTTAGGAATTCTGCTCTGGACAATGGACAGTCCCGTCTCATCCACGTTATACACTCGATCTGCTGGGAATGAGTGTTTGTTAAAAGTATCTGCCAAGAGATCAAAGAAAGCAGCTACATTCTCTTTATTGAAACCCAAAGCTCGAGCATAGGATGTTCCACAGGGTTTGCGAATTGATAGCTGATCCTTGTGTCTCTCAAGAAAAAGGTCAGCCCATGCTCGTCCTGCCTCTCCATTTTTGAAAGGGGTTGTCAAGCCATTTCTCTGGGCAAGTAAATATGTCATTCTTCTCAGGTCTGTCAAAGTGCACCCAAAAAAATTTTCCTTCATCACAAGGAGGTAAGAAACTAACTGTTTTTCGAGCTCTGCATTTAAAAATGGTTTCCTTCCAAGCCTTGATTCTTGAACCACTTGCTCGGGGCTTTTATCAAGTTTAAGAAATCTCTGCAGAGTACTACGTGGTACTCCGAATCTTCTTGCGGCACCTTTCACAGAAACCTCGTTAGCTTTTACAGCTGTGATAGCATGTACCATCTGAGATTTATCCCACTAATTCATCTTGTTCTTGCATTCATAATGCTTCTTAGTCCTTGGCATTCTGCAACAACCAGAAAATAATTACTAGCATATTTCAATGGGGAAAAACTGCTACAATGCCTCACATTAATTTTTTTTAGCTCTTACTAAGTGAATAAGATAATGTAGGTATATAATGTTATATGCTGCACATTACTCAATATATTATAAAATAAAACTTACATATGCTTTGAGGTAGGAGAAGAGAAAACATGGTGTGAATATGGGCCCCTTTTAAATGGAGGCCCGTATTTACACCAGTGAAGGGTGCCCATATTTACACCATCATCACCAGAGAAAGATGGCCTGTACCTCACATAACCTAAAAGCATGCTCGACTAGACGGGTGCTTCTAAAGGTAGCTTAGGATCTCTGGTTACCGAATACCACTGTGAAATTATTTTAAACTAACACAAAGTACATGAAAATAAAACGATTTCACATACCTGCCAAAGGTTTGCAGGCCAAAACAAACACCAATTCACACATTAACTGAAACTGTTTCCACACTTCTTGAAAGAAAGATTCCAACTGATTGCTGCTATCATATAGCAACAATGGCCACTGTTTACATTACTGGCCGCCAGTCTGCAGCACCTCCCATATCCTCTTCTTGAGGGGTGTCCATATTTACACCTGTGCCCGTTTTTACACCTTTTCCTCTATTGAAAAGATTCCATTATCTATCTAATGCTCGGCCTGCATTGCAATGCCTCATTCAGTTTTGTTTTGTAATATGTTTGAAGTAGTTCCACATATACAAATCATATATCCATCTTTCTATATATTTTTATCTCTATCTACATCTATAAACATCTATGTATCTCTCTATCTCTAGTTATCTCTTTATATCTACATATATACTTCCCACTATCTCTATATCTTCTATATATAAGTCTCTATATAGCTCTATACATCTATAGGTATATCTATTTATTTGACCCTTTTCATTCTCTATACCTCGCCCTATCTCAACTTATCTCTCTGTCTATATCTCACTCTATATATATCACTATATCTCTGTCTCTCTTTTATATTTAAATAAATTGTGTCATGCGTGTACACTTATACAACAAAAACAGACGAAGTACCTCTATATAAAATGAAATAAACACATTTTTTGACACGATTCGTGCTCCAACTATTGAAAATTAGTTATACCGTCTCAGTAACCTTCATGGGCATGCGCATAACAAATCACCAAAATTTCATCGCAATCGGATGAATGGTATAGGAACGCATATGGCACAAACAAACGAAAATTAAAGACATGACAAACGCATCGAACGATGGTGCGTTTAAAATTCAAGGCAACTCTATCTATTGACGAAGGTAAGAACAAAACTGTTAGTGCCTTTATTTTGCTAGCTGCTGCGAGCTCCACTAAGCGGACTGGTCTCACCAAGGAGAAAAATATTAATTTTCCAGACCTTACTATGTGTATGATCGTGTGTCAGACATAGAGAAATGACACTCACTCACTATTTGTATGTCTATGACCTATGATTTTTTTTGTTATAAAATGAAATTATCACTTTTTCACTCCCTTAGGGACGGAATTTCATATTAATATGGGGTCTATGTGTAAATCCGTGTAAATCCAGGTTATAAGCTAGCTGTAGGCCAAATGTTTTATTTTTTATATATATATATATATATAACATTTACAACCCATCACTCTCTACATTTGAAATAATGTATCGCAATGATTTAAAATTGGCAGTTTTCTTTATCTAAGAGGTAGCGAAATGTTTTCCGTCCGCATCGCAGAAATAATGTAGGTATGGTGTACCTGTTGCATGGCAAAGTTATGTTGCAACAGTGTGGACATTTAAATGAACTTATATTTCCAAAAATATGAATTGCATACTTTGAGTGAATTAGCACACTCGATTAGAACCAAGTATCTAATTTGAATCTACTGAGTTATTTGTTATTTAAGCTGTGTCGTACCTATTACGCACAACAGGGATGTTCAGTTGTGTGCCGTTATGTGGGTTGTATTGGCGTCATTGCTGCGGTGTGCAGAGCTTCATAAAAAATCGCACTGGGGACGTAAGGTTATATTTGTTCCCATAATTTTTTTAAAATGTATTTTTAGAAGAGTGGAAATGGCTAAAAAGCACGTTTTCAAAAAAAAATTAGGCATATAGGTCCCTACTGTAAGGTACAGATTATTGAAATCACTTAAGGGAGTTTAATTGCCTACACCGTTATCTTTATTCCTCTGCCATATCCCTAATGTTGTAGTTAGCGTTCAAATATCACATTTGTCTCGTGTACAACGAAAAGACTGCTAACAATGTCAGATTCATAATACTCTAGAAGCACCAACTAGAGACGCACTTACCATCCCACCTCACTGATTTATTCTTGTTATATGGGGAGAGTGTAGGGGAGTACGCCTATCCCATTCCCAAACTAATTCTTACTGCACTTTAGGTTCGTCATCGAGTCACAGTTCTTTCGCCCAGTAAATCCTTGTATGCTCGTTGCCCAGTAAGTTCACGAGGCGAAGAGCAGAGTGTACGGTACAGATCCATGCAATACGGGTAGGTAACTGGGGACGAACCACAATGCCGACAGCTAGAAAACTGCTGTGTACAAAACGCCGAAATACACTAACGCCGAAAAATGTCATTGCAGGACTGAAACAAAGGTTAGGTTAGGTTAGGCTAGGCTAGGCTAGGATCATGGAGGTAATAGTCTATGGAGTGGAAGCAGGTGTACTTTTCAAGGCTAATCAATGAAGCCTGTAACAGTAGCCTAAATTCTAGGCCTACATGTACAAAATTTATATCTGTCGAACACAAAATGACAAATGGGTTTGACGTCGTACCTCCGTGCAACCGGATTATATTTCCTGTCGATTCACCACCACCCCCCTCCAACGGGATAATGCACCGTGGTACCCCCTCCTTTTTCACCCTTTCGCCGTTCTGCCATCGGTGATCTTCGTGGCACGCCGGCGGTGTTCGGGCGGGTGCGGTGATAGCCTGCGCGGGCAGGCTGCGCAGACGGAGCGGCCACGTGGGCCCCGTGTTTGTAAACAATGCTGCCACGCGGGTTGACAGTTACGTTTGCGACGTGTCAGCTACCGAAAGGCATGGACCTTGTGACAGGAGAGTGGCAGTGTCGGAACACGTGTACGTGCGCGCCACTGAGGCGCAGTGAGGTGAAGACAGAAACTGCTGAGGGTGTGTTGTTATGGGACAGGGATGCATCATCAGAGCAGATGCATAGGGTAGCCCCGAACACAGCGAGTGCCGTGTACCGGGAAAAAGGGGGATGTGACGAGTGTAGAGGCTGCTCGGGCAACCGCGTCGGGTCGATGTTACCGAACCAGAATCCACCGTCGCCGAACCTAATTGACTGGGACACACCTACGAACTCGGCAGCGCCGCCAGTCGCGTACGCTGTGCGGGTTGCCACAGGGGCTGGGCGTATAGTGCTGCCAGAGTTTAGCGGGCTCGTGCACGAAGACCCACGGGAGTTTGTGCGGTGGTGTGAGAGGTGCATGTTACAGTGCAGTGTGCCGGTAGAGGAGTGGACCCAGCGCACAAGCGAACAGTTGCGTGGTCGAGCTCGTGAGTGGTGGACTCTATGGGGGCGATACGATATGCAGTGGCGGGAGTTCGCCACGCGTCTCATGCAGCGATTTGATGACCGCCAGGCAGTCTTGAGCTGCAAGGCCCGTTTCTACGGCGAGGCGCAGAGGGACACGGAATCGGTGAGGAGATTCCTGGTGGGCAAGTTGCAGCTATATCGTCGCATAGCCCCAGAGGAAGCGCCGGAGCAAGCGTTGCCGGACGTGACCGCGTTAGTGCGGGAAGAATTACAACCCTTCCTCAGGCCGTATTGCAACGGGTCTGTTGAAGAATATGTGCGACAGGCCGTAGCCACGGAGGGCAACCTGCAGCGCCTTCTGGGGCGACGGACAACTATGACCACTCCCGGACGAGAGCCCAGACACGAGTACAGAGCGCCCGCTCTCTCAGAGGGAGACATGCAGCTCGAACGTCCACGGCAGATGGTAGCACGGGCAATCGAAGGCCCACCGAGTGGCAGACGACAGACCACCGCACCAGAGTGGCAGAACGCGGGGAATCGGCGGGACGGAGGCCGACCACCCCAGTGTCGCCTTGGATGCCCGCAGGACACGTTCCATTGGCACCAGGACTGCCCAAGACAACAACAAAAACAACAACAACAACAACTGGCGGGAAACGGGCAGCAGGGGGTGTAGGACCAACAGTTCTGCCCCCCACACCACCTAACCTCCTTCCCGAAGCCACGGCCGAGACATGCATAACACTGGGACAGCTCACCACCCCAGACGACCGGCTGATGCGGGTACCCGTCACTCTGAACGGGAGACCGACGGCTGCTCTCGTAGATACAGGTGCGAGCCACGTGTTCGTGGCCCAACACTTGGTGCCGCCAGCGGACGTCACACCGAGGCGCTGTGCACTGCGTCTGGCCACGACACCGGAGTCGGGACAGCCATCGGGGACGCCATCATAACGGTGAGTGTGAGGGAGCTGGTTACCCAGATGGCAGCAGTTGTAGTAGAGGGACTCAGGGAGGACCTAGTGCTGGGACAGCCTTGGTTGGTAGAGCATGACACAGTGATAGCGCCGGCCTCTGGGCTAGTGAATGTTGGCAAACATGAGCGCCTGGCAGTGTATGCACTAGGTAGAGCACCACCTCCCCCGAGAGAGCCCACGAAGTTAGAAGATGTGGACAATGATGTACCCCCAGAGTATCAGGATGCATTCAGGCGGCTCATAAGGGAAAGGCAGAGCATCTTCGCCACTGCCGACCCACTCAGGCGCACAACGGTGACAGAACACTGAATCCCCACTATGCATGACCAACCAGTGTATGAGGCCCCCAGGGGATATGGTTTCCGCAGGCAACGGGTGATATGTGAGCAAGTGCACAAAATGTTGCGAGATGGTGTCATTGAACCCTCCAACAGCGCATACAACTCACGCATCGTCCTAGCTGCCAAGAAGGATGGGACCATGCGCTTCTGTGTGGCCTTCCGTCCCCTGAATAGTGTCACCATTAGTTCTCCACCACCGCAGATCAGTGTGGACGAGGCCTTGGTAGGCCTGGGCAATGCACGAGTGTTCACGACCCTTGACTTACGTTTGGGGTATTGGCAGGTGCCAATACACCCAGGTGACAGAGAAAAGACTGCGTTCACGGTGCCCGATGGTAGATGATTTCAGTTCTGTGCCATGCCCTTTGGGCTCAAGTGCGCGCCGGCCACATTTCAAGCTAAGATGGCCCGCGTACTGGAAGGGTACATTGGCCAGTTCGTGACAGCCTACCTCGACGACGTGATTGTGTACTCCAAGACCTGGGAGGACCATGTGCAGCACCTGTCCCTGGTCCTGGAGCGGCTCCAGATGCACCACTTGACCTGTGCCACACAGAAGTGTCACATTGGACGGAGAGAGGTGGAGTTTTTGGGGCATGTGGTGGATGCTGAGGGTAATCGTCCGCACCCGATGCACCTGGCGAAAATTGCAGAAGCTGAACCCCCTAGAACTCGCAAGCAGTTGCAGAAGCTCTTGGGCCTCGCCAACTGGCTGCGGAACTATATCCCGCAGTTCTCCGCACTCACTGCCCCTCTGACAGATCTGTTGTCACCACGACAGCGCTACCAATGGACACCGGCTGCACAGCAGGCGCTGGACAGCTTGAAGGCGGCTTTTCTCCGATGCCACACTCTGTCACGGATAAACCCCGAGAGGACGCCGTACGTGCAGACGGATGCGAGCGCCGAGGGGGTGGGCGCGGTGCTATATCAACGAGACGAAAATGGGGACAGGTGCATAATCGACTACGCCAGTGCCAAGTTCGGCCGCGCGGAACGGAATTACCACAGCAATGAACAGGAGTGCCTGGCTGTGGTATGGACACTGAAGAAATACCGTCCCCACCTCGAGGGTAGGCAATTTGTATTGCACACGGACAACCAATGCCTCACATGGTTGCGGACCCTCCAGGGGCGGAAAAGCAAACTCGTGAGGTGGGCGCTGTTTCTACAGTCGTTCGACTTCGTTATGGAGCACGTTCCAGGAGTAGAAAACGAGCTGCCGGATGCCCTGTCACGGGACCCTGATGAGGGATCGTGCCTGAAGGACGAGGTATCTTGGGACGAGATACTGCCACCTGGCCGTGAGACGGATCACCACCACCCAAGGGACCCAACCTGCCGCCTGCTTGCTCTAGGTGTAGACGACGACCCGCCTCCTGCGGACATGGTCGAGCTGAAACGTCGGGTGCACGATGCCCAACGCACCTCTCAGGATGCTGAACGCAGACGCGCGAAGCAAATAGCGGAACCATGTGAGACCTGGACTACGAGGGATGGTGTGCTCTACATACGAGGAATGGGACCCGATCAGGAGTGGCGCACCTATGTCCCACCGGAGGCACGTGAAGCGGTGTTGCACTTTATGCATGATCACGATCTGGCCGGACACCCTGGGGCAGACCAAACACGGCGGGCGGTCGGTCAGCACTACCACTGGCCCGGCATGGCCCGGGACGTGCGGGAGTACGTGAGGACTTGTGAGATGTGTCAAGAGCGGAAAGCGCGGTGGAGCGACGGGATGGAGCAACAACAGCCTCGCATTCCCACTACCCCTTTCCAGTCCGTCGCTCTGGATGTCATGGGGCCATATCCCCGCACAGCCCGGGGCAAGAGATTCCTGGTGGTAGTGACCGATCTCTTTACCCGTTGGGTAGAAGCTTACCCCACCAGCAATGTACGGGCCAACACCATTGGGACAATATTGCAAACGGAATTCTTCCCACGTTGGGGCTACCCGAGAGACCTGCTGACGGACAATGCAAGCCAATTCGTCGGGAGGCAGTGGCGGGAGATGTGCAACTCGTGGCACGTCGAACACCGGACCACACCTGCCTACCACCCCCAAGCCAACCCGACGGAAAGGCGAAACCAAGAGTTGTAAGTCCAGATGCGCATAAGGCTGGGTAGCGACCATACTAAGTGGAACAACCATCTTGCAGAGGCTCTGTTTTGTATCCGTCGCAGAACCAATGCAGCCACAGGAATGACCCCGGCGGAAATGGTCCAAGGCCACAATTTGCCCTTGCCAGGAGAATGGACAGCCCACGGGGTAGCTGATGAAGAAGAAGATCCAGAGGAGCGCCATCAATGGCGAGAGGCAGAAATGACAACAGCGCTCGAACACCAGAGGGCCTATACTCGCCAGATAACACAGCAGACGACCCGAATGCCACCGGAACTCCAACCTGGAGAACTGGTATACATGCGCACGCAGCCTCTGTCCAGCGCGCCGAAGAACTACAGTGCCGGGTTGAGCCCCAGATGGTCGGGACCACACTTGATCCTTAAACGGCTAAGTAGGAGCACCTACCTAGTTTGCCTTGATGGACGGCGGGCGCGAAAAGTGCACCGAGACACCATACGGAGAACATCAGTCCCAGGAGAAAATTTGGTCTCTGAAGATGTCACCCTAGTAGAAGTGGACGAAACGCCTACTTCAGACGACTCGATCACACCCCGAGGCATGCGGGGCCTGTTCCATGCCACCCCCAGCCCCGAAACAGCGACCTTGGAAACAGCAGGAAGCTCGGCCACAAGTCCGAGGCGACGCTTCGGGGACGCACGACGCGGACACAGATCGATGACGTCACCGGGATGCCCGAGGCGGGCGCCGATGCGGCGGGCGAACAACATCTGGTGACCGAGCCGGACAAGGAGGAGGCAGCTGAGCCACTCTCCCCCACCCGAGGTGGATGGGGACATGGTGCCTCCCTCGCCGATGTAGAGTTCAGAGTCACAGTCGAGGAGCCGGCTGAGACGACCCCGAGACGCAACCGGCGACGTCGGCGAGCCCCACGTTACTTGGCAGACTATGTCACAGGCTCGGAGCTGGACGCGTTTGTGTACGACAACCCGGCGAGTACGGGGCGAGAAAGGCGGCCCTAACTCCAACGACCGCCGTGGGAGAGGGCGTCCCGATCCTGCTGCCTCGGGTGGAAGCACGGACGGCATTGACCCGGGCTTATCCAGGGGGGGGCATCTGACGTCGTACCTCCGTGCCTCTGGGTTAAAGCCCGGATCACAGCCCTGTCCGCAGCGCGCCGCGGCTTTGGGAATGACATCACTTCCGCTCCGTGCGCACCAGAGCAGTGCGCCGGCGTCCTGGATTCCAGTCCTGTGCGAGCCACCTTCGAGGCTAGACGCGGCCGCGAGACGCTCCATAAACTCGCCGCTATTATCGCTTTTGGATTCTGTTCTATAGTGTGTATAATCTCTTTTATCGTTTTCTTTACCGTGTGCGTGAGTGTTGTTTTGTATCTGGCGTGTCCGCGGGCCAAAACACGTGGACTAACACAACTAGCCTGCACCGCACATTTCTCCAGCGCGCGACGTCCCTCGGCAGCTACACGGGCCGGACGGTCCACCCCTGCCTCCCCGCAGGAGGCTGCTCTACGCGAGAGAGCTGGCGCCGGGCAACACTAGAAAACGACCGAGCGACGTCTGCCACGTCTCCACGCATTCTACGGAGGCGGGTACGCGACAGGTTAAACTATTTTGCAGGCGAGGTCTCTTGCGACCAGCAGATAAAGATGACTGTTCGTACAGTTTGTCATGTCCACCAGTTTGGCCTCGGCTGGTATGATAGCACAAGCCCCAAATGCGCCACCCATTCTACATAATCTATGGGGAGGAAAGTTAGTTCGCCACCCGCCCCTAGATGGCAGACTAAGGGGAATGTAAATTAAGGAAACTTTGTCTACCTGCCTAGCCTAATTCAGGACAAATATGTAAATGCCCAGTGTTAAAAAATAAGCCTTTAAATTATACAAGTGAAGGTAAATAGTATTGTAATTCGAATATGTATGCACAGGAAGGGTACAGATGTGCCCTCCTTGATGAATATGTACCTTCATTGTATATTTACTCTGGCTGAGCTAAGCCAGGCAGAAAGCTCTTCCCAGTAATTTCTGGGTTAATAAAAGTTGGAGAATACTTTAGCAGTATTATTTAGACAGCGACTTCTCTGGAGGACTGCTCCTCCTTCCTACCTCTCCCTACTCTTGGGCAGCGACCCCTGCTCGGGGACCGATCCCACTTCCCCCCCCCCTCTGCCCGACCTCTCCCTGCTCTTGGGCAGCGACCCCTGCATGGGGACCTATCCCGCTCCTCCCCTCTGCCCTACCTCCCCCTGTTCTTGGGCAGCGACCTCTGTTCGCGGACCGTTCCTACTCCTCCCCTCTGCCTGGGACAAGTCAAGTTAATTAACTTTGTCGCGATCTTTTATTATTGTTGACAGTGTAGTGGGCACCAAACCAAACGACCGTGCCACATCTGCATTTTTCCTGCCTTTGTCAACTTATTTCAAAATTTACATGTTTTCCTTGGTAAATATGTAGTTGAGCGGTATTTGCAGGAAAAAAAATGTTAAAAATCCGAAAATACCTTTATTAGACGCTCTTCAACTTCCTCTTTTCATTAAAAGCGGCGAAGGTAAGAAATTCTAAATACTTTAGGAGATATCGAATTTTTAAATTTCATCATATTTAGTTGAGCGGTATTTGCGGGAAAAAATGTTAAAAATCCGAAAATACCTTTAGTAGATGCTCTTCAACTTCCTGTTTTCATTAAAAATGGCGGAGATAAGAAATTCCAAATACTTTAGGAGATATCGAATTTTTAAATTTCATCACAATTATACCAGTGCATTCATGTGGCATTCCGAATTGTTTCTTGTTTACTAGAATCTATTTTTTTATTTGATAGTGATGTCACGTGATTGATCGTGATAGGCCAGAATTCAAATAAACCAATACGTGATTATTTAGTTCATTTATTTTTTTAAAACTGTGTTTAATTACTGCCTCCAACTTAGGCGAATTTTTAACGTTTCTAATTTTAAAGTCTTATTTTTTATTGTTGCGCAAGTAATAAGTAACAAAAAGTTTTTACGTGAGTTGTTACTGTTCATCTTTTGTCCCGGGTTGGTATGTCAGGTCAGTTACATTATAAATACTTTAAAGAACCATTGAAATAATTTCATATTATTTTTAATGTACGCTTAGTTTCAAAGTATTTATAATGTAACTGACCTGACCTAATCGACCATTTTCATTAATTAGGCTTTCATTCACAAACACACGGCAAAATAAAAAAATGGTTTCGGTCGAATGATAAACACATGTCTTTCATGCAAAATAAGAACGGCGATATCTCCTAAAGTATTTTGAACTTCTTATCTCCGCCACTTTTAATGAAAAGAGGAAGTTGAAGAGCATCTAATAAAGGTATTTTCGGACTTTTAACATTTTTTTTCGCAAATACCGCTAAACTACATATTTATCTTTTCCTTCAAAGCGAACTGCTTGCGTTTCTTTTTATCTTTTTGGCCATCCATCCTGATTAAAATATTAAATCAACAATATTGTTTGCCTCAACGTAAACAAACCTCTCATCCATAGATAACCATAGTGCCCCACTAGTAGCGCGCGGCACGAGCATGGCTGTGCCAGGCGACTTTCCGACCTTCATGGAAACTCAAAGCGTGTCGGCCATGTTGTGACACCAAACAGTTCAAAACTTAACCTGCTTAAATTAACATTATTTGATTTTCTATTTCGTATATACGTTAAAATATAATTTTTATTTAACCTTTGTATCTGCGTTAATTAAATCTTTTAAAACGTGCTCTACAAATAACCAAACCATGGTGCAGCTATAAACAATTGTCTTGAAGAGAGGCGAGACAACAATCGATTGATTAGATCGTCTCGTGCACCAAAGTGTGTGATCCATGGAGGAGGAAGAATGGCGCGTTATACTGTACTATGATTCTATGAATCGTTAAGACAGTATTTGTTTACGTTTTATACTTGTTTACGTTTATACTTTTTAACGATTCTTGAAAGTGATAAAAATTAATCATAATGTACATTTATATTAAAGAACCCCTGTGCAAACACAGTGACAATTATGTATGTAAAATTTTCCTGATAACTGGAAAAGAATGGTCGTATTGAAAGGTAAGATACGTTTTGAATGTTAGGCCGGGTTTATAGAAAACGCAGAAACGCAACTACGGTAAAAGTCCAACCTTAACTCTTCTACCAGCACGTTTATGAAAAACGTAAGACACGCAAGAACGCAACGCAGAAGTTGTTCAACTTTCTACTTCTTGCGTTTCGGCCTTCTATACTGATTGCTTTAGTAGTTGAACTGATTGATACTGGCTGTATCAGGCGGGCATGAGAGTAACAGAAGTAGAGAATTACCGGGCGTGATAAATAATGTATCAGAGATACCGATACTTTTTTACGCTGGTGATGACGGCACGGAGGATGTGTACCCTGTAACGAGATTGCTGATACCTTGTCGCTTCCTGGGTCCACTACTGCTCTGATACAAAAGTATCAGAGACTTGTAACTAGGTTCATTACTGTATCAGTATCAGGTTGGAACAGATACCGAAAATTGCTGTAACAACCCACCTCTAGCTTTAGTATGTGGAAACTACTGTCATGTAATGCATATAGAAGGCTCTGCTATTGTAATTAATCGTTACGCTTGTGTTTCTTTATTTATGTTTTGGGCTGGCATTCTTCTAGTGAATACAGCGCAATGGAGGAAGCTGATGAATTTCTTGTTCAGCTTATCCAAAATTTTCCCTGCCTGTACGATAAGTACAACAAAGATTTTAAAAATAATCATGACTTATTCCTGAAATTTTATTTTTTGACGTTTGTGATGGCCGGCGTCCTTGCGTTTTTTATAAACAACTGTGAATTTCTTGCGGTTGTCGCGTCCTGCATTCTTGCGTTTCTGCGTTCTTTCATTTTCTTTAAACCCGGCCTTAAAGTGAAATATTTTTATACCAATATTTTAGTTATATAGCTAATACCTTTTCGGAGATAATTTCCACATGATTTAATTGGGCAGCCACCAGCATTTATTTTTAATATGCAACTATAAACCTAAATAAAGTATTAAAAAATTTATTCAATTAAGTTACAAGTTAGCAAAATGGCTGCTGAAAATAAAGGTTTTTAACCAGACCTGTTTTCATAATTTTTGGATGAATTTGGTGACCTGTGGCAGTGGCGTCCCATTAGAGGGGTGATGTGGGCAATCACCCCCCCCCCCCCCCCTAATTACCCATTATAATTAAAAATAACTGCATATATAAAAATATTAGTTTTCAAGACATCAGAAGTGCATTGAATAGCTCGTGGGGCTGTTATTACTTGTCAAAATTCCTGACACTCCATTTAACTAGGAAGTGTTTCGTACCTCCCCTCCCCCCCCCCCCCAAAAAAAAAAACCTCCGGTAAGTTGCTTCCCTGAATTGGGAGCCACGAGTGCCGGCAGGCAAGAGACAAGCTGGAAGGGTGTTCCGGTGTGCAGAGCAAGGACAGGTACTTCCTGGAGAGCGCGGACCGGGTGAGCTACTTCTTCGAGGCCAGTGCCCTGGACGAGGACGGGGAGCTGCGGGTGCCAGCGGAGGTGTCCCTCAACAAGGTGGGCCACGCCCTGCACTCGCTGCACCCGACCTTCAGGCAGTTCACCTTCTGCGAGAAGGTGAAGGAGGCCTGCTTCCGGCTGGGCTTCGAGGACCCCGTCATCGTGCAGAGCATGTACATCTTCAAGAACCCCGGCACCGGCAGCGAAGGTGAGCACCGGCCACCGTGGACTGGGAACGCAAACAATATAAAGGAAAAAAAAGTATCTGGAGTACAATTACAAAGAAAAAAAATTAATATATTTTGGGAGAGGAAGTGTACTGGTTTCCCCCCCCCCCCCCCCCTTCCTTCTCAGGAAATAAGAATCACCTCTCTGAGGACGGCTTGCTTGCACTTGCATCAGCATCACTGAAATGGATTTGATGTCACAAAATTTTTTTATGGAAAACTTTCTGTATATTTTCAAGTTTTCTGTTGTATGCATTTAGGCCAAAATATGGGCAGTATACAACATACAAGCACCCTATCCAGAGATTACGTATTGGTTAATCCCATGTGCAAAACTCAGGTCGTTGGAGGCTCCATTGCGAATCCCACAGATTTATGCCCCTGTCAGGGAGGAAATTGCCAGTGCATGCAGAGACAAAATCCCTGTTGACTGTTCTTGCACGTCAATGTGCGAACTCGGCAACACATGAACTTGACTAGCTTATCATGTATCAAAAACCATTATGGCTGTTTCAAAAGAATATTGAGCTGTCAGTGTCAGAATGCCTTGAAGAACCTAATCTTGAACAGTGTTTACAGCTCAGGGTGTCCACATTCTGGATGAAAAGTCAGGGACTTTACTTGAAATACTGGGAATGTTATGGAAATTCCCCATTGATATTAATTTAAGGGGAAAATATGTTGCTATGTTCTGCCTTTGCTCAAACTGTAAAATTTTATTGATGTGTAACACCTTAGCTCTTGGTACAGGGGCGTGCCTAGGGGGGGGGGGGACGAGCGGGATCGGACCCCCCCATCCCTCCCAGGGCTAAAAATATTTTAATATTAAATTCATAAAATGAAAAAAATAAATATTTAGTATGATATTAAAATCAATTCAATGACACAAGCATAAATGTTTAATTAAACAGTATTTTTAGATAGCCTAAATCAGCAATATTTAACCCGTATTTTTCAAAATTTTCCTGGGGGAGGACCCCCGGACCCCCCGCCTAGCGGGGGGGTATTCTATACCCCCCAGGCCCCCCGGAAAGGCCCTAGCCTTCTGCCTGCCCCCCCCCCCCCCTTCCCCCAGAGCAAAATCCTGGGCACGCCACTGTCTTGGTATACAGCACTTGGTTGGAGTAATTTTGTGAAAGCGATGGAAGTCAAGGAACGTAAAAATGTGTAACAACGGTGCTATGCATGGCGGAAACCAAAAGTTTACAAAAAAGACAGAGGGAAGAAACTTTATAGTATTAACGTTAGTGAATTTTAACAAGATGTACAGTGTTTTAATAAAAATTTGTTGTCAAAAATCAGGTTCAAGCTGGGTATTAATATTTTTTCAATTTAAAATTTAATAAAAATTTTGCAGTGATTAAGTTCACAAGAGTAACAATGTTTAGTTTTCATTTCAGTCAAGTAAATATTAATTTATATTTTCCTATAAATATTAACTAAGTGCAAATTTCACCCCAGCTAGGTTAAGCATTAGTTTTTTGTACATAGGTATTTTAAAGTTTCGCTCTGCAAATCAAATGATTCAATAGTCAATGTCGCTGCTTTGGCAGCGAATACTAGTGGCAGATGAGGCAACTAGTACGTGTGATTCAGGTTCAGAATTGTAGTTGAAAACACAATTGCATGTATTTATCATGCTCTTCATTATTTTAAAGAATTTTACATTATATTTCATTTCTGAGTGTTGATCACATTTGATAAATAAATATAGTGTTAAGAGAACTAGATCAGCTATGGGAATGGTGAAGGATGCATGTTCTTTATTTTCTTTCGAAAATTGCAAAAATAATTAAATAATTTAGAAAGATTAGAATGGAAATTTGAAATTGGGTGAGGGGAAAGTTACGGTATTTTCATTATAGATTTGTGTGTGTTTTTTAGTGATATTTCAGAATAGGGAAAGTCTATTAATGGGTAATTCTACGATAGGAGCCTTTAGAGAATATGGCCAAGGAGAAAAATTGGTGTTTTTTACATAACCTTTACATTACGATTTTTATTTTGTTTATGTACCTTTTCACGCAGGGGCAAGTCAATACATATTTTATTACTTTTTCGAAGACCAGGGTAAATACATCAGGCAGGGGAGAGACATCAAGATCAGGGTTGATAATTATTTCACCAGGGGAGAGATTTGGACAAAATAAAATTATGAATATGATCAATAAAATCAACTTTTATTAAACACTAGCTGACCCGGCGAACTTCGTACCGCCTTAGCGTAGCAATGATGCACTACTTTATTTTGTATAGCTGACCTATCTTAGGTATGAGTACCTATTCAATTTGAACTGGAATCTATAATATCCTCCATATAAAAATGAATCCATAATTCCCTGGTATCACTATAACTGAAAAGGACCTTACTAATTTAATTAAATAAAAAACAAAATATATATTGTCAAAATAGTGTTTAATCCATAGGATTCAATAATTCCACTAATGTTTTTACAAATTGCTATTGAACAACTTGGCATTTTTAAGTAAACAATGAGCTCAATACCACGCGCGCTCTATAAATCAACTAATAGTCTCTGTACCCCTCACTGCTTCTCTCTACTCTAATGCTTTTTGATAAACTATATTTTAGTTTTATGTTCTGGCGCGTAAATAAATAATGTTGATGGTTTTCCGACACGGGAACAGGCGACATATAATTGGCCATGTGAAAAACATGGATTTTGTAGGTTGATGCCACATACACTTAGCGACTGCCCTTGCGATTTATTTATTGACATTGCAAATGCAAGCCGCACTGGAAACTGTAAACGCTTAAAGCTGAATGTCATAAGGTTACTTTAAAAATATTTATATTGTACAAAGTGTTGGGTTAGTTTGGAAATAATTTTATATATGGTGGTTCAGTATTCTTAAATTTTCTAATTTTCCGTTAAATTTTTTCTTTCCTAAGAACCTTCTCGTGACAATAACAAACACAACAAAAAAAGAATTAGTGAAATCGGTTGAGTCATTTACGCGTGATGGCGTGACCAAGGGAAATAGGAATTCATTATTCTTAAAGTTTCTAATTTTCCGCACAATTTTCTTAATTTTTTCTTTCATAAGAACCTTCTCCTGACCATAGCAAACACAACAAAAAAAAATTATTGAAATCGGTCCAGCCGTTCACGCGTGATGCCGTGACCAAGGAAAACGGGTTTCATTTATATATATATAGATTGTTCTTGAATATAATCAGACTATCATTTTTATCATACTATAATATTAATCATTAATCAAACTATCATATTACAGCCTTTTTTTTCTAAAACAAGAACGTCTCGCTTATAAAAATACACATATATAAATTAACATGCCATTTTACCTTCAACAAATAAAAAATATTCTTTTATTAATACTAATTAAGTAGACTAGCGCTTTTTAAGTGATGATCAGACTTGGATAATTAGGATAATTTTCATATTGCCTATACCTACGCGCTTCGGCCACATTCGGTATACGGTTCATTAAATGAACCTGTTTTAATCATATTTTAAAATTCTTTGTAACTTTTTTGTAACATGCTAATTTAGTTTTTAGTTTATTTATAGTCTCATCCTTTTTTTTATTAATTAAATATCTTTGTCTTCTAGCTCGGTCTGATTTGTTTGGCAATAACTCTTCTATGGAAATTACTTTGCGGCATCTGATGATCATCATCTGAAATTGATGGTGGTGCTGGAATATTAGTTATATTTTGAAGAGCAAGTTGTTGCCTACGCTTTCTTGCTTTCTTTTTCCATGTCTTTTTTGCCTTACGGTGCTCTCTAGGAGTCATTTGTTCGACAGTTTTTATGGTTCTATTTGTCTTCTTTTTTAAATATTTTTCTTTTTGCTTTTGCAATTCATACTTTTTTGGATCATTTTTAATCTTTTGATATTGTAGCCTCTCTGCTTCACGTTTCTACTGTAACCTTTCTTCACGTGTTAAATTTTTCCGTTGTGCCATAATCTGTAATAATAACAATAATATAATAACAATATAAACTTAAGAACCTCCTTTATTTTCTTTTTATCATAACAATTTTCAATTGCAATAATTGTTTAAGTCATTTAAAACAGACGTTAATAGAAGTTAGCTTCGTCTGCATTAGTTTTTACAAACATCTTATGATGAATATTATCTCCCCTGGTCAGTGGCTCTCTCCCCTGGCAGTTATCTTGACAGGGGAAATACGGCAGGGGAGATTTCATGACAAATTCAATTGTTTTAATAAGCAGACTTATTTTTTGGGTTAGTTGTTTATCTCACTTTAATTATCACAGTATTATTAAACAAGGGTAGTAAATGCAAATAAATTAAATGAATATTATAAGTTTTATGACTTACCAGTGGAAAGACAACCACCACCTTGCGAAACCACTGCACTGCATGGTCGCGTCGAAACAACTAAAAAATGGCGACGCTCTAACGGCTTAGGCGATTAGTATTGCCAACTTCACATAGATAGATGTCTCTGAGCTCTATTTGCAATATGGCCGTCTTGAATTTATGTTGTAGTAGCGGAACGAAATTTGGCAGGGTAGATACACAAAAAAAACGGGACAAAAGTTTAAGATTAAAAATTATTGAAAATAAACAAAATTAATTTATTCCAGCTGAATAACACTAAAGTATAATTATTTAAATACCTATTAAACATACTTTAGTTTAGCATCTAATACAAAAAAAGTATGTATTGTCTAAAAGTTAAACTGAAACCGGCAAGGGGACAGGCCAGGGTAGAGATTTTTTTTAGACTTTGTAAGGAATTTCAGAAAAATGTGTTTTTAATTAGACAGTCAATCATGATGTTATTTAATAAAATACGTTAAGATGATGTGATTTATTGTAAAAAAAATAGCAACATATAAAATAAAAAAAACTGTTTTAAACTGATTGCCGCACAAATTACCTCTTATTGTAGAATCACCCTAATAAGGATCAGCCACTCTTTAGTACTGTTTTAAACTGTTTCTTCACTTAGTTCTCCTACACACTCTATGAGATGACACATCAACAACCACTGGTACACTACAACGGCGGGTGTGTGCAGTGTCTCCGCACCAGGACGCATCCTTCCTCCACACGGAGCCCGTGTACCTGGCGGGCTTCTGGATCGCGCTGGAGGACGCCACGCCCGAGAACGGCTGCCTGTGGGTGGCCCCCGGGTCGCACCGCAGCGGAGTGCACCGGCGCTTTGTGCGCAGCACGGACCCTGCTGCACCGGAGCTGCTCGTGTTCACCGCGCCCCTGCCCGTCTACCCGGCGTCCAACTTCCGGCCCTTGCCCGTCAGGAGAGGTGAGATCACGCGGTGCCCCCTCCCAAGTAACCTACAATACTCCTTGCTACACCTAACCTTTTTTTTTAAGTCTGGGCTACATTCGCACAGCACAGATCCACATCAAGTTAACAAACTTCTAACTTTTCTCTGTGCTGTGTGCCAATTTCTGTTTGCAGCCAATCAATGTACATCACATCAATGGCATGGAATAACTGAGAATCGTTACAAAAATGGAAAAAATAAAATTATTAAATTGGCCTGTGTTGATATATTGTTACAGCCGTCGACTTACTCTTATCTGTGTCGACCGTAAAGATGGAAATGAGGGGAATATGTACATGAAAGGTTGATAATGAAATGAATCTTGAAGGATGATGGGGAAAGGGAATGGAAGTGAATCTACTGGGATCGTCTGTGTTCCTGATATCGTGACGGCCCTGTCATGAGTATCAGATTCTGGGGGCGGTTCCACCACTCAAGTTTTTCCTTAGTTATCCTTAAGGTAGGGTGACGAGTCCCTAGTTGCCAAACATTTGAAATAAAGAGGTTAAGGGTGAACGTTTCCACAAGAACATGTTTATTTCCGCAGTTTCAACTAACAGTCTATTCAACACATACTATATAATTCTCTACTTTCTGTGTCTTTATAATTACAATTTGTAACATTCTTTTACTAACACATAAATTACACATAATTACTGAACCATAGTCGTGCCTATCAGGGATACTGTCGTTAATAAATAAACCGTGCTGTCGGCCATTTCCTAGAGCTTATTCTGAACCTCATTTGTCTCTTACTTGTTTGTGCAGTTACCAACTGTTGCAGACTAATTTCTCCCAAGTTACGTGACGGTTTAAATTAATTTATTATTCATAATTTCTACTGAGTTATTGTTGAAATGTGTATTCTTAGTTTTTGAAATGAGAGAGAGATATAGAATATTACCAGCTACATGGGCATAAGGCCGTTGTGCTGCGGTCTAGTGTTGAACCATCGTCGCATCGTGGCTGATCACTCACCAATCATCGTCTCGGCGGCGGAGTAACATGGCTTCCCCCTGACTCTCTGACTCTGCCTTCTCGAATAAAATCTCCCCGTTTAAGAAGCCCGTCATGACCCTGTTTGCGTCTGTTGTTAATAACAAAAACAGTTCCGCTTCGGCGCCGCTTCTGACGTCATTACACACTCCCCCTCCTTCCCTGTGCCTATGACCGAGTTTCACTGCGCTGTGACCAAGGTCGCGCCAGCTGAGCGCGAGTGGCAACCCCCCTGTTTGTTTCCGCGGCCGTGTTATGCTATCGTTAGCAAACATTCCCCCCAACTCCCGCTTCACCTGTCCTTCAATGTTTCCTGCTGCGTTTGTCATTTCCTCATCGTGTCCAGCTGTTCCTGATCGTCTGGCTAGCTATTAAAAAAACAAAAAAGCTTTCCCTGGTATCCAACAGTATTTTCGGCCGTTACAATATGCATGGTAGAAATTATATTTATTTTTGTTTTTCTACACTAAACCATTTTGAAATTAATAGTTACAAATACTTAATTTTAAATATTTTAAAATTATAACAAAATTCAATGACACTATTTATTTTACAGTAAAATATTTTACAAAACACATATGTATGTAAAGGTGTGAGATACAAAATTTTATATTAAATTAGATCTATTTTACTTCTTTATTTTAGAATTTTTTTTGCATTGATATAAAATTAAGAAAATTGTTTACTTCTCCCACTGTCCCTTGGTACAACATACCTAGGGACTGGCGAAGAAAGTGGAGAACAAAATCGATATTATTTGCAAAAACATAAACATATCAAGGACTTACGAAGAAATAATATTAAAAAAGCTTATATTTTTCTTAAAGACTACAGACTTCATTTTTACAGTAAAAAATTTCAGCTTATTTAGAATTTAAAAATATGAAAAACCATACACAAACAACCTTATCCTAATATAAAACTGGTAAAAAAAACAGAATACCAAAGTTTTTTTTTTTCATTTCTGATTGTCCCATCAATTTCTATCGAAGCTGGTAACTTATAAATGATGTCAGTGTCTTCAATCTCATACTCAATACTATACTACTGTAGTCAAATTTAAGTTGACCATCCCCTGATAAAATCTCTTTTAAGTAGTGGATATTATATTAAGTTACATCACCCTTAGAAGTTAATATTCCCCCAAAATGTTTAACGGATGTTGTTCCCCTTACATTGCAATAATGCAGAAAGTGTGCGCTGCGAAGAGTGAACAGGGGCACCGCGCGGCGCTCCTCTCTCTTCTCCGGAAACTTAACTTATATTTGCAGGAAACAATTCAAGTCGCACACGCTGCATGCACCACTCGCTGCGTTCGCCGGTACTCATGCTCTGGTTGTATTCGGAAATGAGATCACTAAGCGCTTAGGTTACCTTAACTTGACACTGAATTTTTTAGTATTTTTCTGTAATAATAATACATTATTGTGTGTCAATTCTAATATATGTACCTATGTGACCCTAAGATTGTAGTTTTTTCCATTTTTGTGCCTAGTGTTATAACAAATCCCCCCCCCCCCCCCCCCCCCCCTTTTCCTTCTTCATTGTACACATATTTCGACTAGGTAGGGTGCTGCGACAAGATACTAAACCTGTAGGTGCGCCGTGTTCTGAAAAAATTTGAGAACCCTGCAATAATGTAATGACCAACAGCTAAAAAATCATTTACATCCAACAACCTCTGTTTCTTGCTGTTCCTCAAACTGTTTATCAGTGATTTTCTGAACATAAGTGTCAGACAGCAGTTTTTGATTAGCTTCTTCTTCTGATTAAATGTTAAAGAGTAGCCTTTTTCACTTTTTGGAACTTGTTTGTTGTGTTCACTTATGTGTAGGAGGCTTCTTCTTTCTTCTTTTCAGGCGTAATTCTTCAATGGCATTCTTCTCGGGAGAATTAGAACGTTTACGGAGATCATTCTTTAATGCTGGTGCTTTGGGATATGGTCTAACTACGTCCGGTGTTACAATTTATGTGGAGGTTGCGGGCCCATGTTTAGGGAAAGGACTTGTTGAAATTACAGCATTATCACAGGGTTGAGCAGGACTTATCTCAGTTTATCAGACCTTAACACTGGTTTCATAATTTTCACCAAAGGATGATGGCTGTGTAAAAGACCTGACTGTAACATAATAACAAAGATATTCATAATTTTGAAAAACATTTCTGCTCATTTGAGAGAGACCCGTCACTCTAAAAATCCGATCATCTTTGCAGCTGTGAATGCAGATGGATAGGCCTTTCCTGCAATGGCAGCCACTTCATAAATGGTTACAGGTCTTCTTTGGTTACCTGCCATGGCTTCGAAGTAAATGTTTTGATACAACTGAAAACGGTTCTATCCAAGATTGCATTTTGTGGCTTGAGTGAAGATGAAATGTAAGGACAGTTAAGCCTTTTTCTTTGGCCTTCTTGATTACATGATTGTCGCACAAAAAAAAACAACTGCAGTTTCTTTTGAAGGCTTCACATATTTTATAAAGTGATCAAAATAGGCCACAGATATCATTTCATCCGACCCTATTGAAGAATTAATTAGCCGCACCTACGGACCTCTGGGTGGAGCACTTATGTAGCGTATTGTCTTCAAAGTTCACACAGGAAAAAATGAACATTGGTGAAATCTAATTGTCTACAGCATTGATGACTGCTATCATTGTATGATTTGGCCCCTTTCCCCTGATGTGATTCCACCAATTTGTTTGGTTCCTTGGGAAGCAAAAACTTTTGGAGGGTTGTGCATTGTAGACATTCCAATTTCAACAACATTCCACGTGGAACTTGCATCATCAGTGTCAAAAAATGTTGCATCTACAGTAAAACTCGCTTAAGACGTTTCCGCATAATAAGTTTTGTCATTCATAACGTTTGAGTTAATAGATGCTTCCCGCATATAAAGTTCAGCGTTTGTGGGAAAAAATAAAATAATAATGTTTATCTTAAAACTTTTAAATTCTATTTTTAGTTAATTAAAAAAAAATACTTTTTTCCAAACGATAACAAAATATTTTGTACTGCTCATGACCGTCCAAACCTTTGCAGCACGCCACACGCTGTTACAAGTGTATTCTTCGACCAATCATCCGCTTGCATTCGCATAGACTGAGAGGCTGTTCCATTTTCTCTATTCGAGTTATACCTTGTGATGAATACACAGCAAACCAGATTACCACCAGCCAGTACTCAATGACCTGTTTACATATATATATATATATATATATATTTTGCAAGCAGTGCGCACACTTTGTATCGTGCTCAGTAAACAATAATTGATAACCCACAAATAAGGGGTTTTGGTTTGTGTTACACTCCCTGGGAACATTTTGGGAGACTGGATCATTAATAACAAGTGTAGTTTTGTCTAATCTGTGCCTCTATATATTTTGCTTATATAGATGATGGAATATGAGTAAACAAAACATTATCTTAATAACAATACCTGGGTTTGGTGAAGAAGTTGATTACTTAAAATACATAATTGGACTAATATGTGCATCCTATAAAATTTGCTATATGGGCCGGCCCTAATCAAAATGTTATTAAATTGTTTTCTTTGCCATGGTAAAAAATAAAAATAAACAATCCCAGAATTTTAATTCTTATCACATAGCATAATTAAAGTCCTGTAGTTATATAATTTTCGATATCTCAGGATCGTCGAAGTAGTAGCCTAACTGGCACGCTGTAGGTATCATGGGGAATTTGGAGGTATGATGGTTGAAACTAGCTGGCCGAGGATGATGATCTATACTATTGATGGGCTACCAGGGCGCTATAGCAGTCCTTGGTCACCGAGGACGAGGAAGAGCTTGTGGTCGCCATGTCGGCTCCAGGCTCTTGGACCCTGTCTGTGAACAAGCCGAATCCATAAGAATTAGACCTGCTTCACAGACAGTCATTAAACGGGCAAAAAAAGCCCACAAAAACGGTGATGGTCGAGGAAGAGAGAGTTTTTTGAAACTCACCAAAACGGGGTGTTGCTCCTAGCGCTCAGGAAGTTGGCCCGCCGGGGGTGAGCGAAGACAGTAACGAACAAGCGCGGTTGATGCAGGAGCACTCATAATTTAGAATTATTATAATTTAGCCAAAATATAACTATTTCTATATTGAAAACACAGACTGACTAACTACTATCTAACTAAGGGAAATATCCCTTGACGAGACGACTACATTCTCGTACGACGACAGAAGTGAAATCTTGCTGAGCGATGGCCAAGAAGCGAAGTAGTCAGTCTGACGTCGCGCCAAGAAGTCCGTGGTAGGATGAGGTGACGCTTAATTAAAACAGGCGCTTGATTTACAAAGAAAAGGGGGGGGGGGGGGACTTTGGCTTCAGGTCCGAAAGGTTCTGAAGACTTCCGAGTGAGGGATCGAGAAATACTGACTTCGATATCTCAACATTGGTGTTAGTGGCCGATCGCAGCGCGATCTACTGGGGAGTGGCTGAACCGAGAAGAAGTCGACTCGTACACATCGCACTAGGCTACTTCAAAAGCATGGGGCTTATGGAGGAGACTTGTGGAGTGCTCTGGCGGCTTGGAAGAGAAAGGCAGGGAAGTGTTGGCTGCGTGCATCGCTAGGGGGCAGTGACGTTTAACGGGCGTTCAAACACCCAGGGGAAATAACTCACAAAACTACCACTAGAGATCAGAGGCGGTACATTCGAATGCTCGTGTCAAGACTTTGAGACAGGTCTTCCCTGCCCGGGGTTAAGAACCGGTCAAAGCTCTGGGCAGTGTTCCCAGGAAAGGCTGGAGAGGGGGGGGGGAAGGAGGTGAAAATTTGCAGGAGCAGTGGGAAAGGAGCTCTACTGAGCCAGGAGACGTGCCAGGACATTGAGGAAACTGAGTCCGAGGTATGCCTGAAATTGCTTGAGTAAGGCGGGGTCTTAGAAATGGGCTTCTCTGAGAGCTTGCAGGGCATAGCAGTTCTTGTCACGGCTGCAGGGAGAATTACAGGCGACGGGCGTGCGCCAAAGCCTGAATGCTAGCTCATGAGATGGTTGTCAAAAATCAGATACGTCACTGGGAACGAATTGGGGAACTAACCTGACAAAGATTAAGTGGGAGTATGCAGTGAATGGAAGAAGTTGAAGTTTAGCTACAAAATTACTGCTAAAATAATAATTTCAAAATTTTAATTTACAATTGTGCCGAAAAACGCTAATTGGCGGCACATTTGCGATCTTTTTAGGGGTGATTTTAAGGTTATCAAGCATAATAAATGTTTAGTGTTGTGAAAAACAGTGCGGAATGTCATCTACAAGTAGTGGAGGAGCCATTAAACGGAAGGCATTATGGTTTTAAAGAAAAACTGAATAATATGGGAAGTTGATGCATATCCAATGATAACAAGAGTGAGTATGGCAAAAAAAACTTGGTATGCCGCAGTCTACTTTGAACGAAATCGGGATTAAACGGGACCAACTTTTGGCTACTAGTGTTTCGTCAAAGTGTAAAAAAATTAAATTTGGTATATACACAAAATTTTCCAAATACAGTAAACTCTCGATTATCCGTGTTAATTGGGACCTTCCGATGCCCGGATAATTGAATGCCCATAAAAAAACCTGGATAATCCGTTTCACCACTTAAAAATTGTGTATTTACTGGCAAAAGAGGGTCTCTTCAGTAGAATTATGAGTACAAGCAAAGGCTTTGTATACCGCGTCCCAGCTTATTGGACCGTAAACAATACTGGCACTGTGTTGCCGCCACCCTTCCCCTGTCCCCTTTATTGCTTCGGGAGAGAGAGCGGCGGCAGTCCCAACTCAGCATCTCCCTCCACCCTTGACCTAAACCAAACATACAAAGCATTGTCAACATCTGCGTGGGTAGATGTTTTCATGCTTTTATGTTTAGAAGGCCCTGCCACACTGTCTGATCTACTAGCAAACTGCAAAAGTTTTTCTTCACTTTTATTAATGTCTCGCACGGTTTGGATTCCAATTTCATATTCCTGTGCTAATTTCGCGGCAGTTTCTCCTTTTTTTAACCTGTCCACAACTTTTAACTTCTCTGCTATTGTCAGCACTTTACGTTTCCTTTTACCAGACATCATTACAAAAACAAATGTTCCTGGGAGAACTGATGTTAATAACTGCGTGAAAAATGCCTCTTCCAGCCGTAATGAGTGTGGAAAAGTAAAAGAGGTAGAGGGACCTTTTTTTTTTTTAGCGTGACGGGGCGCTGTGAAAAGAAAATTTAAAAGGGTGGGTGGGGGAGGGAGTTGAGCCGGAAGCAGCAGTCAGGCATTCCTTTTTGGTTTAAAGTGTGACAAATTGACGAGTGAAGGTGGCGGGGGAACGAGGGTCTGAAGGGTCAGGTAAAAGGCTTTCTGACACAGCAGTAAAAAAAAAAAAAAAAAAAAAAGCGCGGCGTAGCCACACCCGGTCTTTTTTTTATTTTACAACTTCATAAAAAAATCAAGCACGGATAACCCGAAAACCGGATAATCCAGGCCCGGATAATCGAGAGTTTACTGTATGTAGTATGAGGAAGAGCTTGTGGGAACTGGACAATTTTGTGATGTGTCAGTCTGAAAATATGTTAATACAAACAACTCTGACCCAATATTTTTCAAAACAGTAAATTTTAAGTTACTGTTTTTTTTTTTTTTTTTTAATTTTTTTTATTGTGGTTATTGAATTAAATTCAGTTTAAATAATATACTTGTTTCACTTTTCCGGCATGCTGATGATAATAATAGGTGAGTGTAATTTTTGAGTTAATACAGTTTTTATGTAGCAATTGAATTTGAACTATGTATTTCCCTATTAAGAAGTTTTCTCGGTTAGGAAGTTTTAAGCATCCAGTTCCTTGAAAAAGTCTTTAACAGTGTTTTACTGTACTTAGTTAAATGCAGTTGCGTGTGATAAGCTTGCAGCCTCTGCTGAATGCAGTGATATTTCTATATTCCTTATTCAATCCCTTCCAAGCCATTGCTCTCTTGCCTTCTGAGCGAGATCCCAAGACTCAAGGGTATTTTAATCTGTTTGCTTTTGCATTCTTCCGTGCCCACCGCAGAATGTCATTGACTGTCTAGCCATAAAAAAGCTTTAAACACTATCAGAATTTTTTTTCAAGGCTTTTCTCGTGTTGTTCTGAAAATACTAGTTTCACTTAGTTACATGGATTTTTAGAAAATGTATCTTTTCCTGAAGACTTAAACACTTTTACCCATCAATGAACCACAGATTTAGTTACTTTGTGTTTTTCAGCAGCTTGCCTTGTAGCATTGCAGTATACATGCCTTTTCTACTAATAAAATTGTTACTACTGAATTTATAATTATTTAATAATCATGTTTCTTCTGTCATCCTTTCAACTTTGTTTTGCTAGTTATATTTACCTAATATTATGTGTAATGAGTTTTTTCTATTATTTATTTAAATTTGAATATTGTATTATAATTATATAGGTATTACGTTTTTATTAGAATGCAGATGTTGCATAATGATTCTAGAACAAGGGACTGTGTCTGGGGTGATGTGTAGAAAGAGAGAGGCATAAGAGGCCTGTAAGTGTGAGTGAGAACGAAACAGTGATTCCCCAGTAAGAGAGAGACTGTAACGATATCTCATCACTGCGTGGGAACTGGAGAACTACTCTCCCACGGTGTTGGAGAGAGAAGGAGAAAGTGAATCCCCTGTTTCTATGTGTGAAAATGGTTTTCAGTGTATATGTTCTGTGTTCTGATTGGCTTGTAATTGTTAGTGTGAATGAACAGTGTATGTGATTGGTCGGTGAGGTCATGTGACTGCCCTTCCTGTGTGGAGGAACCAGTGCCATGATCTCGTCAGTTGTCTGTCGATCGCTGCACAATGAGGGCGCGTTCGGTGGCTTCTCGCCAAATATGTAGGAGAATTGTGGAATAGAAAATTTAACGTTGGTGGTCAGAGCCATGCCGAGTTTTAAGTTAACCTAACATCTTTATTTTCATTCGGCCATTTAATTAGAAATTGTAATCATCTTCGTCGGCATTTTGGCTCGTGGCGACTGTGTTTCGCCAGGTGCGGCCAGGTTTGGGGCCTCACTAGTTGTGTACTTCAAGTAACTTTACTGAAGGACTTAATCTACGCTTGTTTTTTTTTTCTGCTTAATTTTCATCACCCGAGCGAAAAGCAATTATCGACAATTGGATGGATGAGCTGAATGCGTGAGAAAAATATTGAAAGTGATTGGATTCGGTTGTTTCGTCTTTCGGACAATAAAAAAAAACTCTCAAATGAAAAAGAAAGAAATTTTTTTTTATTTTATTAAGTGAATTGTAATAGCCTTAATGGCAGTCTGTCCGCTGTAAGGTCCATTACTGCCTTTTCAAAGTTCTCTCACCTTGGTCCAGGTATCACATTTTTACTTTTTGGTCACAGCATGTTGCTTGTAGACATCTGCGATTTGTGATTTTTCAGTTCGAATCAAATTCGAATCGAATTTCAAAAAAATTCATGAGTTTCAAATTTTTTTCGAATCAAATTTGAGAATATTTATTAAAATAACATAGATCATTAAAAAATTTTAACATTCCACCTTTGAAAAACTTGTCACATAATTCACAGTTTAAATCAAGTAACTAAAATTAAAGTGAGACTATATTGAAGCACAACCAGATACTCAAAAATTAAAAAAAAAAAAAAAAAAATTAAAAATTATATGTCTGTGGCACTAACATAAATCACTTTGCAAATCAATTCAAATTGTTATGGAGAAATGTGAGTTCATCGACATGGTGCGGCAACAACAATTATCTGCGGCTGGTAACTATGTTGCCTGCTGTAGAGAAAACTCTCTCACTTGCCACCTTATTTAGCATGTTTGACTTTCAAGGATAAAACTATTAATAAAAATATCACAGCATAATGAAGTGGTACAAAAGAAAAATAACAAATTTACTGTTTTTATCGCTTAAGCATTACACATTTTATTCTAAAATCAAGTTTATAATTAGGGGTGAGACCGTGGGTTCACTCTTAGCTGAGTTTTGAAATAAACAAACACCGTCGTATCACTGCGCCGCGTCAGCAAGTGATAGGCGGAATTCATCTTGCCGCCAAGCACTAGTTGCAACACACACACTTCAGTACAGTCGGTGCTAATAAATAACGGAGAAGAAGTATAACAGGAAGCACCGTAACACTTTGTTCAGCGTAGGTGGTTCATTTGCGAAGAAAAAATTATGCACTTTACGCCTAATAGCTGTCTTCACAAAATCATCACAAATTTTGATAACAGGATACTCAAGTTTCCTTTTCTTCCCGGGAGTTGTTAATGTCCCAGTGTCCTGTAATTCTTTCCTTGCACGAAGCACACTGCTCTTCGAAACACTCGTAAATTCCGCAGTTAAACTCGCGATATCGTTCACACGACAATCCGGATATTTGTCTGAAAATGTTTTAAAAACATTCAACACAGTAGTTTTCTGTGCTTTACAAAACTCGGTCCGGTGTCAGCCATAACAACCGTGCGTGCACGAATCCGAAATACAACTGTTGCGCCGGGCATCAACTGCACACTACACACGGCGTCTGCTAACATAATTGTAAGTAAATACTTGCTGACACATTAAACTGTAGTGGATATTAATAGTGAAATGCTATAATGCTATTTAACAATTGTTATAAAAAAAAGGCAGTGTAAAAATACTTACAAATGGTACGTAACCTAGGGACTATTTCTTGCGCACGAATAATGTGCGCGGCGGCCGGCAGCCAAAGAAATTGTTTGTTTACAAGAGGCTTTGTTTATTCCAAAACGCAGGTAAGAGTGAACGAAGAATACTATTATGCAAAAAAAAATTTCAAGTAATCCATAAAAACAAAACCTATTCATGGAAAGTACGTTTATTTAAAAAGGAGACTTTGCGAAAGCACGCCAAATAATTTAAATTAATGAGTGATTTAATAAAACCATTTTATTCAACGTAAAAGAAATAAAACCTGTAACAAGAACGTGATTTGTAACTGTACGCATAACGATCATGTGGGTTAACTCAGTTCTGACAGAGCGCGCGCGTGCGTGCAGTCTGCGAGCTATCGATATCAATTTTCGACTACGTGCGCACTCTCTATAAAGGAATACAGGAATCAACACAACCAAACTGGCGCTGCGTACGTTTTTATAAGCGGTATAAAGCGACTCCCGAGATGTTAAAGATGAAGTTTATAACTTTTAAAAACGTCTTTAAACACAATTTACACATCAGATTACTTTGTAATAGGATTAATTAATTTAGTAAGCAGTTTTATCAGAACGAACGGTGTAAACTGCGTAAAGTAATAGGTGCGTTGTAACAACGGAAATTTATTGCATTACATTAAATGAGGTTAAAACGGGACAGAAATAAAATGGTTCAAATAACGTGAAAACGTAAATAATGGTAACGTAAATAAGGGGTTTCGCTGTATAATTTTTTGTAAGTGGAAGATCTAATCATCCATTTACATTTCTTTTAAAAATGGGGTAGGGGGATGTCTTATATTAGTGTATCCGGGCCAGATTTTGCAAGTCGAATTATTGTAAAATGAATTTGATTCAAATTGACGAATCGAATATCAAAAAAAATCCAAACTCGAATTCGGAAATTTCGAATATTCGCAGAACCCTAGTTGCTTGTACAGTTCTGGAACAAAAAATGTATCAATTACAAGAAATTTTAACTTACAAAAACAGCAGGATGAAGGCCTTTTTCTATTTAGAGATAATAGGTTGAACAAGTTGCAGATAAATAACAAAATATTAACAATTAGTTTCAATTTTAAATAAGAACACGTTAAATTATTTTGCCTATAAATTAAAATGATGTACATTCAGAAAATTTCTAAGTAGTTTGGAAATAGATCATTGACGTTCAGCTGTTGTTCCTAGGAACAGTCGTATATATGTTCCTAGGTATGACAAGCATGTGTCTCCCTTAATAAAACAGCTGGCCATCTTGAATTTGATCACCATTATTGCAGGGTTAAATTTCAGTTAATTATCCCAAAAAAAATATATGAATTACACTTCAAAAGCAGTAAAATTGTTTTGTAAACCTTTTGTGTCTGTAAAGTACTCTAAATAATTATGAAAATTTGAGAAAAACTATTTCAGAATTTTACTTTAGGTAGGTATGCAAAAATATTAAAATGCACAAAATGACGTACCTGTTGAAGTCTTCACCATCAAACAGCATGAACAATTGATGGAATCCTAGCATCTGTTGCCAATCTGTTCAGATGAAATTCCCACCTCTTCTTAATTTTAGAGACTCCCTAGATATGACTGTACCTTAGGTAAACCACTCTCCTATGTATAAAATTGAAGTGCCCACGCATTGTCCGTGCTTTACCCAAAGTGAAAAAACTTAAATTTATTTGAGAGTACTAAATGTATTTTTTTAATTCAGAAATGAGAAAAACTGGTGAATGAATGATTGGAGTCAGTTTTTTCCATCAGATATAGACAATAATTTTCCTTTTATTTTGAACATCAATTGTGCAAAATTTCGTCAAGTAGTATCAAAACTTTCTTAATGAAATGGAGGGGTGTGGTCAGTGGCCTTCCTGTTTTTCTGAAGATCAAGTGTGCAAAATTTCATGAAACTCTTCTTTTACACACACACTCACACACACTCATATAAATGCACATACACACAATCTATTGCTTTGATAGTTTCTATATTTATTTTTATTGTAACTAAAATGTAAAGGCTGTATGCTTATCTAGTTTGAAATAACAAAACCAAGGGCTGAACTATGTATTTAAAGTAATTATACCAGTTAGTTAAACATTTATGAGCATATAGTTTTTATAATACAATAATATGTTAAATAAAATACGTAAAACCTTTTTTCCTAGTGGAATGATTGGATGCCTTGAATTTTGCCCAAAATTTTCAACGTGGCTATTAGAAATCACTGACATTACCACTAAATAACCATGATAAAATCAAAATGTTGGTTGTCTTCCATATTCGTTTCATATAAAAAAAATCTATGGCGTCAGTGACACATTGTGTTCCCAAGTGGTCACCATCTACCACATTCGAAGATGCTTTACTGACATTTTGTGTTGTGGCTATTGGAACCACTGAGATACATATACATAATATTACAGCATTAAAAAATCAGAGTAACAACAATATAATGCAAGGTTTATGACATATTTTTAAAATTGGGATTATTCTTATGATCTTTATATTTACAAAATATTGTAGTGCTCGTGTTGAGGTAGTAGTAGTGTGTTATTATGTTATATATGGTTGTGTATGCAGCCTGTCACTCGGTGATATATTCCGCTGTAGTGTGGGTGCTGTGTTGCACAATACATTCATGGTTGTATTGTGTTTACTGCTGTTTGTGTACTGGCAGTGTACTGGATTCTGATCCAGCAGTCAACCCACTTCAGCCACGTAAAACACAAGTACTGCGATAGCAATAACCAGCAAAAACAACACACACTTGCCTATAGCTTGTGACAAAACCTTAAGAGTGAGACAGGGATGCTTATCTACAATGAACAAAATACTGATTTTTTTAAAATATATATTTTATACAGCTCCAGAATTATACGTTTTCCAACGTAAACATATACCGATGCTATTAGGTTAGCTTGCAAAACCTATGTCTGATCAAACAAAACAAGAATAAGTAGTCTGTGTCAGACGAATGCAAATTAAAAACTGGAAGTTAAGTTGGACGCACTCACAAAAGTAGTATCATCACAAAACTATAGTCTTCACATTCCAATAGTTTCTTGGGGTTCAGTTTATGACATGAATTTTTCCAGCTAGCAGTAACCCAGTGATAGGCACAAAATCTATTCAAAGGACCACTGGGCCAAATGGACACAGATTGTTGTTAGGGAAGATTAGATGGTGTTATTTCTATTGTTTATGACCTTCAATGATGTAACAAGGAATGGTTACCTGTGGTGTGCCGTGGTGGAAATAGCTGCCAGCATAGGAAACACCAGTAGGATGGCTGGTGTAGAGACTTACTGCTATTGTTGTGCCACACGCACACACGCACGCGCACACACACACACACGCACACACAGACACACACGCACACACACAGACACACACGCACACACACACACACACAGTCCTATAATGCAGCCCAGCCTATCCTGTATTGAAGGTTTGGCTATAAGATGCTGCACGTCCCTAGGCCTACAACAAAGGCAGTTGCTATTTCAAAATTTCTAAATTCACACAGTCCAAATTGGCGCCTAAATATACCACTGAGTGTCGCAGGTTCAGTCCGTGGAGGCATGAGGAACTCCCTGAATAAACAGAACCTGGCATTTATATACCTGCGCCGGCTTACCCACGTCTTTCTGGGATTCATCCAGATTTGGTGCCTAAGTCTAACGTAACAATCACAATAAGCAACAATCCAAAATGAAAATTATGTAGTGGTGCATACACCACAACACACATAGTAAGTAATTAGTGATGTATTATAAAAAGTTTAATAAAAATGCACTTTATAATTAATATGGCAGTACTTCCTGCAGGTTCCTGATAACAGATGTGTAACTCCAATTCCTGTTATTTGAAAATTTGTCCGTGGAGTACTGTGTCTGTAGGATGCTCTCAAAACATAAACAATGAAACAATGGTGCATAGTTCATGGCAGACACGAGCACAGGAGGCGACAGTTCATAATATTTGTGTTTTTTAAGTTTATATTTATTATATTTATTACTAGCTAGCCGACCCGGCTTCGCACGGCTATACTAATGGAAAAAAATTAAGCCACATCTCCCATTTACAGTAATGGTAAATAAAAAAAAATTCAGTGAAAATTTATTACAATGCTGTATAATGTACCGGAGAGAAAATGAATAGCACCGATGGTTTCCCGACTCGTGCACGCAACATACAACTGATGTACCCGTACTTCGCTACGGCAGTCTACAGGCAGATCACTCTTGCGCCGCTCATTATACATGCCCCTCGTTGTGGGTACGCCACTGCCGCGCGATGCCCGTTGCCATGGAGACGCAGAAGGCATGAACAATGCAAAATCCTGTTCTCATGCAAAGTACCCACTGTTGCCTGGTTTTAACCACCCATGGGATCTAATTTTCGGAAATGTCATCCTGCATAACATAAGGAACATTACTGTGAAGTTTCAAGTCTGTAAAATACATATACTTGAAAAAAAGGGCAATAAAAAAACAAATTAAACACAGAGAGAGGAATAAAAACAATAGTTTAGGTTTGCGATTTAAAGTGATAAAAAGTATTTAAGTAAATACTAATTAAACTCTTATGAGGGTACTGATTGCTTTGTTGTTAATATCACACGGGTGTTTTTTACTTGTATGGGAAAATTAAGAATGATAAGGCATCTAGTGCGTGGCAACAATGTTAATAGGCAATAGAAAATAAACTTCTATGCGCCTGCGGCATTGTCAACACACACTTGGTACGTGTACTGCATGTTGTATCTAACCCCCTCCAACACATTTTATTCTAAATTGGATTTTTAGTAAGGATCCCTAATGTTATTGATAATATAATATAGCCTATAGCCTTCCCCGATAAATGTACTATCCAACACTGAAAGAATTTTTCAAATCGGACCAGTGGTTCCTGAGATTAGCGCATTCAAACAAACAAACAAACAAACAAACTCTTCAGCTTTATAATATTAGTATAGATATTTAACTTCATGTGGGCCGTGTACCAGCACAACATATGCAAAGTTTTGTTACCATATAGATTTATTTGGCACACACATACGCTTCTTATGTCCCCCAAAGTTCACGTTAGTGAATATATACAGGTTAAGGCCACCACACATGGTTGGCTATCACAATGACTTTAGAGTTATTCCATGTCAGTTCATCCAGGGCATGTAACCCATGTTTTTTTATTTTAATAAAAATTGGTTCAATTGTTAGGTGACAAAAGGCCACTTAAAATCCAAAATTTTAGATTTTTATCTCAAATACATACTTCCTGGGAAATCGAAGGTTCCTTTGTGACCATTTTTGGCCTAAAAACAGGTTGTAATGACAGCATAAATTGGTCAGTATCTGTGTTTCCTTGCTTTGTATTTCACTGTAATACCAATATTTCAGAATAAGAACACTTTTCCTTATGTAAAATTCTCTAGAGAATTCAAATTTTGCCACCAAGTTGCTATATCTAGAATGGTTTGTAAGTTATAACAGAATTATTAACATGACTGATGTTTCATGTATCATCTGCATCCTTATTACAAAATAGACTGTATCTCAAAAGGCAGACCTCACAAAAAAATGAGCTTGGTACTATGTGAAAGAGGAGGAAATTTTCTATAAGATACATTAAAAAAATAGTGGCTTTCTGTTGGAGTGCTGAAAAACAAAATGAAAATGACTTGATGATGTAAATGGGGCCCCTAACAAAAGGCAGCCAGAAGATGGAAGCAAAGAGGATTGAATACAAGGGTTGTGTATGTCCCATATTTTCCGCATATTACACAAGGATTTTGTGCAAATTTCAAAGCCTCTAATTACCTTCCCTGTGTTATCTCCCTGTGTTATCTGCAGAGCCATGTCATGTGACTGTACATATGTCATTTCTGCATGGAGTCTGCCTGCTAGCTATAAGAGAGGGGTTCTTTGATACTTGCTCTGTTCCCCTTGTCATTGGTTTTTTTTTTCTGTTTCCTCAGAGGCAGTTGGGAGATAGGCCTAATATCTGGGCTGTCACAGCAAATGCAGTATAGTGGCCTTTGAACAGAGGGGCAGAGGGGAGGAAAGCAATAAAGATAACCGGGGTCAGAGATAAGGCGTGTGTCTGCTACCATGCAGACTACACTGTGTAGGCCAGTCTTACTGCGCTGCCTGTGTATAATGTTAGTGGAAAGTCTTAGTTCATTATAAGTTGGATTAGAACTACATGGCTACCAGTACTACTAAACTAGAATTCTGTTCGGTTGGGAATGATATGCATGAAGAATGCCATAAAGAGTGTTATATTAAAACAAAGGGAATGAAAAGATTGGAATCACTTTCCAAAGATATTCAAACTCTTCTTGTACTGAGAACAGGTATTTCTAAACATAATCTTCAAACCATATGTTTTCATCACGAATTGTTTTATATTAAGAAGTAATGAAATGTTTCAGACACCATGTTGTGATCCTATGAAAGTGCATAATGTTCCAGTTAAGCGTTCTTTACAGTGCTACAGAAAAGCAGCAAACAAGGGACTTATTTTAATTCCTGGTAAAAAATTATGCTCCTCATGTAGGAATAGGTTGTATAATATTCAAGAAGTAGGTGCACAGGTATCTTCAGAATCATCTGAAAGTGACGTTGCAGAGGGTTTAGAGATTCAAGCATCAAAAGAAGAAACCCGTAGCTTACTTGACAAAAGTTTGGGAATATTTGCAACAGTCACCAATAAAACTGAATGCTGTACCACAACATGCAAAAGAAAAATATGGGAAACGTAACGTACAAGAGGTATCATCAGTTGTAGCAGACAAAATATCTAAAGTATTAGATGTACAGCTTCCAACCACATCAACTAGTGAAAGTAAAGAATTACAGAGGCATGAAGTGGAACAAAAGGCTGCCGATTTGGACCGTTTGGTAACTTTAATAAAGCAAAAGCTGCCCACAATGAATAGACAAGGAAAATTACAAATTCTTACCCTTATCCCTCAATCATGGGCCAGACAGAAGGCAGCACAAGAATTTGGTGTTTCTGAGTACATGGTAAGACAAGCAAGACAACTTACACTGGAAAAAGGAATCTGCACATTAGTTCATCCCACAGGTGGGAAGAAGTTACCTGAAGAAACTGTGCAGGTCATTCAAGATTTCTATCAAATTATGAGTTTTCCAGGGAAATGCCACGAATGAAAGATAAAGTTAGTATATCCAAAAATGTTTACAAACAGAAAAGACTTTTGCTATGCAACTTGCATTAGCTGTATTGTTCTTTTAAGGCAAAATATCCATCTCTCAAGGTAGGGTTTTCAAAGTTTTGTACGTTGCGTCCTAAATGGTGCGTTTTAGCTGGAAGTTCTGGAACCCATTCCGTCGGTGTCTGCACTATACATCAAAATGTTGAATTATTTCTTCGCTGTCTTCGTGTAGGTGAAAAGTATAGTTCACTTATTTTGTATCTTGTATGTGACATTTTAAATCCTGCCTGTATGCTAAGACAATGTGAGCAATGTCCTCCAGATACTCTAAAGCAGCATCTATATCATACTTTAGACTGTGATCCAGATGATGTAATTGAATATCAACAGTGGGTCAGTACAGACCGAACACAATTACAAACCCTTACCTCAAGTGTAGAAGACTTTATGGAAATTTTAGTACAAAAAATGGAACTCCTCATACCCCATTCCTATACCACAAAGAAACAATCGGACTACCTTAAGCAGCTGAAAGAGAAAATAAGTGAAAGAGAAGTTATAGCTTTATTATATTTCAGTGAAAATTTTTCCTTCGTTATCCAAAATGAAGCGCAAGGATACCATTGGACCAATAGTCAATGTACAGTTCATCCAGTAGTCATTTACTAAAAAAATTCAGACAATGCTAATTTGAAAACAAGCAGTCATTGTTTTTTGTCAAATGATTTGGATTATGATGTTTCCATGGTGTATAAAACACAGTCATAAATAGTCACATATGTTAAAATACACCTGCCTCGTGTAAAACACATACATTATTTCAGTGATGGTTGTGCTGCTCAGTACAAGAACTGCAAGAATATCCTCAATTTGTGCCACCACACACAAGATTTTCAGCTCACAGCTTCTTGGTCATTCTTACCACAAGCCATGGCAAATCATCTTGCGATGGAATTGGGGGAACTGTTAAGCGACTGACATCAAAAGCTAGTCTTCAACAACCATTCCAAGACCAAATTACATCAGTGTCTAAGATACCTACTTTAATGAACACATAACAGGTATTATCTTTCATTACATTGACAAGAATGATGTGAATGACGTTCGTTCGACTCTACAATAACGGTATACTATGGCAAAGACAATCCCAGACACAAGAGGGTTTCACAATGCTTCACCAATATCCCAGTATGAAATAGGAATGAAGAAAACAAGTCAGGATAATGCATATTCCTTAGTTTTCAATTTCGCTACAGCAGCTAGCAAAGACCCTGGTGGTATGATATCAAAACTGTATACTGGTTGCTATGTGTCTTGTGTGTATGACAAAAAATGGTTCGTTGGTGTTGTAAACAACATTGATAGGTCAGAAGAAAATGCTCAAGTAACCTTCATGCACCCTGCCGGTCCAAGTGCTTCCTTTTACTGGCCTTCACCTCGAGACGATGTGTGCTGGGTTCCTTTTGCACACATACTCAGCATCTTGCAGGCACCATCAACAAGCAGCTCTGGCAGAACTAACAGTTTTTTGAAAGAAGACTTGTGCAAGTGTGATATAGAATCGCAGCTTTATCAGAAAAGCAATGCAGTTTGCTAATTGCAAAAATTGGAGGATTGTGTCTGTAGATTCTAATTCATTGGCAATAGATTTGTGTAAGTAGGGAATTTTTTTATGTGTACATACAGCATTAGTAAGCGATTATCGAGTACATTACATGTTGCCAGCAGAAAGCCACTATTTTTTTTTAATGTATCTTATAGGAAATTTCCTTCTCTTTCACATAGTACCAAGCTCATTTTTTTGAGAGGTCTGCCTTTTGAGATACAGTCTATTTTGTAATAAGGATGCAGATGATATATGAAACATCAGTCATGTTAATAATTCTGTTATAACTTACAAACCATTCTAGATATAGCAATTTGGTGGCAAAATTTGAATTCTCTAGAGAATTTTACATAAGGAAAAGTGTTCTTATTCTGAAATATTGGTATTACAGTGAAATACAAAGCAAGTAAACACAGATACTGACCAATTTATGCTGTCATTACAACCTGTTTTAGGCCAAAAATGGTCACAACGAAACCTTTGATTTCTCAGGAAGTATTTGAGATAAAAATCTGAAATTTTGGTTTTTAAGTGGCCTTATGTCACCAAAAAAATGAACCAATTTTTATTAAAATTAAAAAACAATGGTTACATTTTCAATTTTTGTTGGATGAACTGACATGGAATGACCCTTTAGCTCGTGGGCGCATGCACATTATATACTTCATTGTGTTAACCTTCCATCCTTGGTGCATGCGCAGATAGACATATTTCTGTTCTAAAATTTCACCCTCAATGTGCTTAAAGAAGTATGATAACTTCAAAATAAGTTTTTTTTTTTTTACTTTCTGAAGCAATTTTAAGATTTAATAAATGCATTTCTATATTATTGGTTAAAGTAGAGAGATAAATTCCTAGGTAGAATGTAGCATTGCAGAGCCCTGCCCTCCCTAAGCTTTGCGGAGTATTTTTATGCCATTATATTTTCCAGTAAGACAGTAAGTATATCAGAAGACTTTATGGTCCAAGGTCATATTGACCTAGTTTTTCATCTTTGTATTAATATCCTTATAAGTAATTATTTTGATATTTAATTATTTATTCAAAAAAGCTGTTTCACAATGTTTTTTTTTTCTGGTTCTCACTTTGTTTGCTAGGTTTGTGTATATATTTGTGCAGTATTTTATTCATTTTAGATACAGTTTTTTATGACGGTATATTATGCTTGGCTTTATTTGAAAGCTATTATCATGTTTCTGGAACATTGTGTATTGTGTTGGTGAAAGAAAGAATGAGAGAGAGTTGCGTGCCACAGTGGCACATAAATTTTTAGACTTTTTTTTTTCAGCACAAAGACATTCTAATTGGTTCTGTATGTAATTCTTATGTTAGGAATAATGGCAGATGTTCTTTCTCATAGAAGACAGGAAAATTATCACGTTGTTGTGTCAGCCAATTAGAAAAAACGTAATTAATCATGTTTTATTTTTGCAGAAAAAGCCTCGTTGCGAGGGTTAAGAAATTTGTATACTTTTGTGTCCTTGTTAATGCTGTGTTGTTATTGGTCGGTAAGGTCTAGAACCTGCTAAGACACCAATGTCAATGTTCAAGAAGGCTCTTTTGTTTCTTTCACTACACGTAGCCTCATCATTAGTCGTTACTTGGACATTATGTGTCTGCGAGAGTAGGAGCGTGAGTGGCGGCTCACCAATTTAATACAGTTATGTAGTGTGGAAATGAATTTCACGCCATTAGTCCAGGCCATGTTGTTTATTAACCTTATATCGAAAAGATATTTAGAAGTTTTTGACCACAGGTGCCAGCGAAGGCCTAGAGTGGAGCCGTTTAGTTAATCTGTGGCCACACTAAGCAAACATCTGTCTGTCTGCCTTTTGTACCGTGCTTCACAACCAATAACGGGATTTTCGTTAACCAACTGAGTATAATATCATGTCCAAGTGATGAAGCAATTTGTTGTAGAAGTTTTGCTTTGACTGTGAGTTTTTAAATGTTTTGGGAGTATAAATGTTACTGCATTGTAAAATGGTGGCTCTGTTCTCTGTTTTTTAAAGAGAAAATAAATCAAAAAACTTTATTTGTCTTTTATTTATTCTAGGTAAACAGACATACATCAAAAAGTTAAATTTTATGGAATGGAAATTATTCTTGGCACCCATCATATTTGTTAGTGTTTCTTTTATGTATGTGCAATCAAGACCAGTTGAGAGCAAGCCTGAGGTCTGGATCATCACAAGATGAAAGCAGACATGTCTCTCGTGTTGCAGGCACTTGCATACTGATACACGGGCTCGTGGTGCATCGCAGCGACCCGAACAAGTCTTCAACGTCCAGGCACGCATACACGTTCCACGTCATTGACCAGAAGCACTGCACCTACTCCAGCGACAACTGGTTGCAGCTGAAGCCCGGGGAGAGCTTCCCATCCGTTTATAAGAACTGACAGTGAGGCAGCTCGGCATGCAGCATCAGCGACTCCAGCCAGTCCATCGCCTCACGGGGCAAGGGCATGGTGCTGTGTATACAGCTTTCAAGTGTTTGTATCAAAACTATACATCTAATTCTTTTAGGAATCTGCAGTAAAACTCAACTGTTACGTCAGGCCAATAAATGGACAGTGCGTTGTTTTTAAATACCAATATCAATATAATGCTTGTGTGTGTGAATCTTAACATGAAAGAAACATGCCAAAGTTTTTGCAAAAGAAACGTAAGTTACTAAGATTGTTTTCAATACTTAAATAAGCAAAAATAAATTAATAAATAAATAAAGATTATTTTATTTCTTTAAATTCTTGTGGTGTAAATAATTTCAGTTCCAGCCTATGATGTTCACATTCCACAAGGACACACATAACTTAATGCACCTTTTTACACCCATGATTGTACACTAAGTGAATATCTGTTGATAATATTTGTGGAACAACAAGTGCAACGGAGGTATATAGGTAATATTTTATAAATAGCCCTTCAATAAAAGTAATGACCAAAAAACTAAAAACATCAACATGGCGTGTCGGACAGAGCTTTAATACATAGCAGCTGGGGCATCGCTCACTGAGAGGCTGAACCAAGATGTAAGAGCAAAGCAGGTGAGGGGAAAAAAATAGTTTTCACAACCATCAAGGGAAAGATTATCAATAGTCAATAGGTAGGGCCATATAATTTTCGCGATCGCTAAAAACGAAAGAAAACCAGAAGAAACTATGAAATATGATTTTTCTGCAAAATTTGCCTTGTTTTGGTAAATTCATGAGAAAGAAAGTTCATGAAAAACAGAAAATATGTGTTAGCTTCTTTGTTAACACAACAGAGACAGTGCCTACTTGAATCATTTTGCTATGAAAATAATATGCAATCCATCATGTAAACATGGCAAGAAATGGCACTAATCCTAAAATAGGTCACTGTCAAACATACTTTATTGAATTTGTATTGTTTGCCATAAATGCATGTATTACGGAATGAAGTTTGGAATCCAAACTGTTTCTTTTCCCATAGAAACATTAGTGAAACATTCTCAACTGATAATTTTTGTCTAAGCTCAGATAACTGTGCGGTAAGTATGTAGCTGAAAAAATGTGAGCGAGTCTTTCAGTACTTGCCACTGATGTGTAACCATCTATCCTCGGTAACTACAAATTCATGTGTTCCAATGTTACAAATGAACTTCTAATACGAAACTTGGACACAAAATTTAACGTATAATTCTATAATATAATGCTGAGCATGATAAATCTATGCAAAATGTGTTTTCAACTAAATTTCTGGATGTGAATCACTAATTTATCACCTGCTACTAGTATTCGCTGCTGGAGCAGCTACATCAACTAGTGAATCATTCGCTTTGTAGAGTGAAAGGTGAAACTATATAATTAATCTGCTCTGATATAAGCAAAAAAGATTTGAAAAAATACTAAACCCTGGCTTTGGACCTAATTTTTGACAAGGAATTTTATTAAAATACTGCCCATCTGGTTAAAATTCACAAAAAGTTAATACTATAAAGTTTGTGCACACATTAGATGACTATAAATTATGAACTATTAGAGTTAGTTGAACAATTGATTATAAAGTTTTAATTCCTATGCAAATTCATGGACGTTCATTTCCTAATATGTGTACATAATTAATTAATTTTTATTTTAAGCAAAAATTAAAATATAGGCTTACTTAGAATTAAATAATCCAATAAAATTTATTTATATACAGGCTTACCAAGAATGAAATAATCCAATAAAATGTATTCATATACAGGGTGTCCGAAAAGGCTTTCCCTGATTACACAAATTTATAACTTCGGCTAGACGTACGATAAAAATATGAAAGTGGTGTCAAAATGTTAGGTCATAACTCAAGTTTTTTTTGTTATAAGTTCGCTGTAGGTGTGCAATGTCTGAGGTGTAGTGTCCAGGAAGCCGGACATGATTACCAATCAGGAGAAAGCGCAGTGTGTCCTGTGGTACCATGAGACACGATCACCAATAACAGTGCAGAGAAACTTCCAGACCACATATGGAAAGATTCCCCCTGATGTCAAGAGCATTAAGACATGGTATCGATTGCTGAGCTTCCGAAGTCTCCGTGCATACAAAGTGCAAATCGTTCAGGCTCTGTTGCCCAATGACAGTACACGTCAATATGAATTTGCGGTCGAAATGTTATCACGTATGGAGGACGATAATGGCTATCTCCAACGAATTGCCTTTTCTGACGAGGCAACCTTTTTTGTCAGTGGAGTAGTGAATCTCCATAACGTTCGCATTTGGGGTTCACAGCCCCCTGGCGAGGTGATGGAGTGCACCAGAGGAAGTCCAAAAGTGAATGTTTAGTGCGCGCTATTTAATGACAGAATTATCGGGCCATTCTTCTTCGCTGAGGCAACCATCACATCTCCAGTGTATTTGGAAATATTACAAATTTATGCTGTTCTCAGATGCTTGAGTATCTCCCTGCTGTCATGTTTCAACAAGACGGTGAACCACCTCATTGGGTTTGGAGGTCCGTGCCATTCTTGATATGACCTTTCCTGGACGATGGCTCTGTCGTGATGGACCAACAGTTTGGCCTCCACGCTCTCCTGACATAACCCCATTAGACTTCTTTTTATGGGGTTATGTCAAGGACGAGGTCTACCGAACACATGTACCAGATATTGCAACCCTTCGACAACGGATAATCAGAGTCATTGCATCGATCCCTCCAATGATGTTGGCTTATGTGTGGACGGAAATTGAATATAGACTAGATGTGCTACGTGCTACCAAAGGTGCTCATGTGGAAGTGTATTGATGTTTAAAAAAAATTTGGATAGTTTCTCAACATTTGGTCACCAGTTTTATATTTTTATCTTACTTCTAGCCGATGTTATTAATGTGTGTAATCAGGGAAAGACTTTTCGGACACCTTGTATAATTGCTTGAATCACAATATGTGTAATCCAGTAATCTGTTGTTTAAAAAAAGGTAAAAAACAAAGGTTTGCACTGAGGTTTGAACCACAACAAAAACACCCCTAGAGCTTATCAACCACCCATTCTGCCATTGTGCTATAGAGACTATTGGGGCTAAGGAAGGAGACTGTTTTATCTGTAGTGTAATTCCAGTTTTCTTGTGTGTTTTAAAACTTGGGATTACTTTTTACTATAACTATTATAGTTTACTAAATATGTTCCAGGGTAAATTGCACTATCATAAAGTTTCATTTGGCACACCTATACGTTTGGTATGTATCCTAATGTTTTCGAAAGTTACTATTCACGGTTTTGTATGTCTACACATGGGTCCGTCATCTTTGTGTCATATTTCCGTTCCATTTTCATGAAATTACTCCTACCAAATGCTGTATACTGAGAGCTAGGATGTTTACACATCAAAAATTAAATGAAACCATTCCTAGACACAATTGTGGTGATATTTTATTGAGTCACATGCCATCTTGCTTGTTCATGCTGCAAACTAGACCACAGTAACTGTGCCTATACAGATAAGGGAAGAGAGCCACTCTCGAACATTGCAGAAGTTCTTCTGTTTGCCGATCGCTCTTGAAAAAACACCATATTGCAAGGATTGATATATTTTAAGATCATAGTTTTTTTAAATAAGGGTAATTAACCTAACTAAACTTTAATTTTAGTTACGATATCCTACCCTATCTTTCCGCTAAAAAAAAAAAATGAAAAATTATTTATTACACTGGCCAGAATTAAACTAACCTAATCTTTTACTTTGGTAACCTTAAGAATGGTTCAGATTATGGTTACGACTTTATCCCTCTCAACTGTAGGTTATCCATCTGATAACAGCTCAACATGTTCAAGAAGGCAAAATTACTACCCTCTTTTATCGCATAATCGTCGCTCTTGCATAATCATCACACCCATATTTTTGGGCGTCAAAATTTGGATTAAAAAAAACCTCTCTCGTAAACGTCGCATGATGTTTTTGGTCTCGCTATTAGATTCCGAGCGCTTTGTGTGGGTATTTTTTCCGTATAAAATGATGTATTTTAAAATATAAATCTAATATTTATTCAGACATTACCTCTCACTTATTTAATTAACGGAAATACGTAGTTGTCTGATGTGTTAATTTTCTTTTAAAGACTTTAAACATTATAACGTTCATCTGTTCGTCTGCATCGTCGCGGTGTACCGCATAAAAAAATTTAGCCAGCGCTCGTTGCAATCATTAATGTTTGGTTATGTTGCTTTCCGTATAGAGCGCGCACACATAGCCGAATATCAATATCTCGCCGAATTAATGAAACGCGCGCTCTCTGGTTATGTTGCTTTCCGTATAGAGCGCGCAGACGTAGCTGAATATCGATATCTCGCCGAGTGCTTACAACACGCGCTCTCTGTCGAGTGCCGAGTTAACTACATCTGGTGGCCCGCTCTCTTTCGTGGTGTGTGTACCTACTACGGCGATAGTTACGCATTCGTTCGGCTTGCATTTGGTTCACAGATTTTGTTTTTCTATTTAAAGTTGAAAGTTTTTTTGTTGCATGACTTATTAATTTAAATTGTTTGGAGTGCTCTTTTATACTTCACGTTTTTAATAAACGTACTTTCCATGAATTGGTTTTGTTTTTATGAATAATTTTTATCTAACAAAAAAAAATTTTCCCGCATAATTGTCACACCCTCACTAGAATCAAGATTTTGTGGTGTTATTTTAAGACAAATTTCGGTGTAAAGAAATAAAGATTTCGGTGTTATATGGTTTTATTTTTTTGCTCAAAATACCCACGGCAAAATTTTCTTGCTTTTCTGTACGACATGCAAATTTATTAAAACAAATATTAATAAACACTAAAACCTCATGATCTATGATTGAATGATACAATTAAGTTCATTTGCAAATTCATAAATTCAAACTTTCAAATAACTACTAAAAATTTCACGACTTAATTACAATCACATACACTACAAAATTACACAATTAAGCACTTCCAAAGTTACTATTAAGACGGTTTTATTGAAATGCTATCATAGTTAAATTTTCCGCATTTTCTGGAGTGAGACGTTGTCTTCTGTCACTAACTACCAGTGAATACCTGGAAAATGAATGTTCTGCATCAACATTTGATGTTGGGAACCAGATTGCCCTTAAACTGGCTTGAGCAAATTCACTGTAGTCCCATTTAAGGGAGCACAGTACCGTTGCAACATCAATTTGGCTTGTTTCTGGCAATGAAAGTTCATCCTCAATTATTTTTTTGAAAGCAACATAGCCATGTATTAATGTATCAATGGGAAGATGGGAAACAGAAGGCAAGTTATGCAGAGACTTCTGTAGGTTTGCATCTTCTATGCTAACCCTACTCACATTTCTTGGGTTGAACAGCAAATTAATGGCATTAAAGACTCTTAGACAAGGATGTCGTTTAACAGATGAGTTTTGCCTCAAACGCTTATGTTTCTCACTCGCGACATGTTTCACAAGCGTTTTGCGTCTCTCGTAGTCTAGCCTGCAGTTACAGAATTTGCACATTACAATTTTATCACTGATATAAAATCCTTCGCTGGAAAATTCTTTCGATCGGTCACTGACAGAAACCTTCGTTTTAGGCATTATCAAAAAAATTTTAATCACATAGGAAGAATTTAACCTCTCAATACGCAAAAACTTGCCGTGCTGGAAAGATCAAAACAATGGAGAATAGATGTGAATACAAACGCATACCGAATACCAACATACGTACGTGAAAATTAATACCGACATAAACATGTACTATTTATTATTTACAATCGTTACGTTAAGCAGGGTTAATTTTATTTTCGTAGCCTACGTACTTTATTTTAAATAAACAGTAAAAGCAATGCGGTTTAGTGTGTAATATTTTAATGATTAAAAACGTAATCGTAGAAAAACATATTTTGGACGTTTGTTATTTTGGTATTTACAGAAAGTGAACGGCGGCCATTGTATCATAGTTATCAACATCTTAAATTATTATGGTACACAAGATTACCGTTTAAAGAAAATATTACGTTAATTCCGAGACTTTATTTTAAAATCTATAATGAATCACCGTCGCATATAATATATATGGCTGCTAGTTACTGTAAGAAATATTTGATTGTGCTGAAGATGTGAATTGTCCTTACAGAATGGGGGGAAAAAAAACGTAAATAATCAGGATAGACGAGCTTTCGTGACATATCGCGGATTTCGCACAATTCGTTTTATTTCGTGTTTTCAAGCGGTTTTCTGTGTTATTTCGTTTTATCGCGCATTACTATATAATCGTGGCTCTAACCCTCACTTTTCAAACTTTATTTTAGAATAAAATGTGCGACGATTATGCGAGAAAACACAGTACTCCAAAATAGCACCATTGCGAGAATGAGTGTTTACAACGAACAGAACACATTCTTTGTCTTTATAATTTGGATGCATCGTTCTGAAAATGTGAATATACATTTGAATGTTGATAATTGTTGGTTAGAGCTCCCAAAAAGTGAAAAAGATGAGATTCAAATGCCTTTTTGAAGTCGATGCAGGCCCTTCTTCGAAGGTCCATTGTGGATGAACGGTAACACATGAAAAGAGATTAAACATTCGTATCACTCTTGTGAGTTACCATATCTACGTCATTAATATCTTAGTTTCAGCCAACTTCTTACATGCTGTGTATTTTTTTTTTTTTTTTTTCACATCCATTTCAAATATTTTCTATACATAAACTTACGGTTGCCCTATAGAAATTAATGAGATCTATACTTTGTCCCATTGCATCCAAGCTTCATCGGTTAGAAGTAAATATCTCTATATATAAAAATCAATTGCCGTGCGTTAGTCTCGCAAAAACTCGAAAATGGCTCGACTGGTTTTAATCTTCTTTTTTTTGTATGCCTCAATACCGGGGTGGTTTAGGAAAAACCTAAAAAACAGTCGAAATAATGAAAGAAATCAAAATTGGTAATTTTGTATGGGAATTACATTCAGTAGATAGCATATGTGGCGGACCTATTGTTTGACAGTTGTGCCATGCATAACTGTTTTTCATTCTGTGCGGTTTTGTAAAATCTATTACATTTTAAATCGTTCTTTCGTTAAAGAAAGGTAGTTGATTTTGAGAATAGATTAGGTTAAAGCGAATTTAATTACATTTTGCGAACATTCTTTTTGATCAGCCATTCTATAAAGGCAAATTGACTTTGCAGGCATAGACATAACCACAAATTAATTGAAATGTGTTTTAGCAAAATTAGAGGAATAAGTTTGAGGTTAATAATACGTTGTAAAGTTCTCCAGGTAAGTTCGACAGATATCAGTGATTATGAAACAATTCCGTGTTGTTTTACAGTGTTCATTTTAATGCGCGGCGAGTTACTTCACATGCGAACCGCACTGATGACCAGCGAGAGACGGGTGATGTAAACAGTCATATTGGCTTGTGTGAATTACGTTTGACAGCGACTGAAGAACGACAAGCTAAAAGATTCAGAATGCAACGAGTTTGTGCACACCAAACAGAACGCCAGCGAGCAAAACACAATGAACATGACTGATTGCGCAGACACTGTGAATCTCCTGGACTGTGTTGTGCGGGTGGAAAAGTGAAATTGCCACAATTGGTCCCGCCACCAGAGCCATTACGCTCATTAGTTTCTGGAATGGGAAGTGATTCTATCCATTTCCTGGCCAACATCCAATACAACAGTTGTTTCGAAATGACGTTATTTGGCGCAACACATATTGTACGGGACTGCCATAAAATCATCGCCAGGGCTGAAAAAGGCCTGCGAATGAGCATGCAAGAACAGGGTGTCTACTAGGTCACGAAAGTCACAAAAAAGTCACGAATGTTGTAAAAGGTCACGAAAGTCCCGGAAAAGTCACCATTTTTAAGTATATTTTGGTAAAAGTCACGAAAAAATTAATTATAAGGCTAATGTGTATTTCTTGTGCACTAATCATGTATTTACCATATTTTTTGTGCTTTTGGCAGCTTGCATTTTCAGGAAAATCATCGCTTAAGATGTTCCCACACAATACATTTTCCCGTGTTTAACTAGGCCAGTCCCGCCATTTTCGCCATAAGACGTTTGCTTTAAAATCTCCCGTTCAAAATGTTGCTTACAGCTTCTATTCTCTTACGTGCAACGTCATAATTTTTCACATAGATTGTAGAGAAAATTTTAATAATAGCGATTACTCTTCATTATTTAAAAAAAAAAAAGTCCATCAGAATGCTGTGAAAGCATAATTTATTCAATTCTCGTACCTTTCACGCTTAAAAAAAAATGGTGGCATTCGTTCCGTGGCGGCCACGGCGTAGTCAGTTTCATTCTTACTCTTCAGAGCGCACAACGATCGCACATAATCGATTGTAGCTGTCAAGGCGTAAATGCGCGCGACCCGCGTCCATATCGATAAGTTGTTAGCCAAATGGCGAGCGTTCATAATCAAACTTATAGTGTTTGTTTACTGTTTGCTTGTGTGTACGAAACGTAAATTTATGTTTGGCTAGGATAAAAGAAAGCCAAAAATTTGTGCATAAAGTGTGTGATGTATTTTCGTGTTTTGGTTTTGTTAACGACTATGCTTACAAATTACTAAACACAAAATCGCTTAATTGCCGCCACATTTTATTTTCCAAAGGAAATCATTGTCGAAGAGGTTAAAGTGCTACGGAATGGAATTGTAATATTTTCTATGATATAATGTGCTGAAAATGTTTGCCAACAAATGTTAACGTGTTTTAGCGCTTAAAGTGCGACGAAAAATTGGCATGCGGGAAAGCAGATATAATTAATTTTATTCAATTAAGTTTCAAACTAACCTTCATTTGTTAACTTTGTATATTTTTCCATGCTTTTACTGCAACTACATGCTAATAATTTTATTTCCAGTGTTAATTGAATGAAAAGTAACTAAGAAAAAGAAAATGCCTGGCAAATGTTCTTTTAAAGAATATTGGCTCTCAGATGAAAATGATAGGTTTTCAAATTGGTTGCGTCCTGTTAAAGATGACAAGTACAAGGAATTTTGCACATTCTGTAAATCGAAGTTTGATGTAAGTCACAGTGGTTTGTCATTTGTGAAGGTTCATGAAGCAGGAAAAAAACATCTGGAGCTGTCTTCTGCCATACTACCAAGCAAACAATCAACACTAAGTTTTTTGAAGATTGACAAGCTCACACATTTGGGTCAGGAAAAAGATACTGCACCTTCCACTTCAAGTTGTTCAGGAACCGTGACTTCTATTGATAAATTATTTACTGAATGTGCAACTCCTACAAATTCAAAGTCACAACATTTCCCAGGTTCTTTAAATAAGTATTGTGTTGATGAGAACGTGTGGAAAGCAGAAATATTGTGGTCACTTAATAAGGTAATGACACACACATCTGACAGAAGTTCATGCGCTACTAGTGATTTGTTCCCCATAATGTTCCCCGACAGTGTTATAGCACAAAAATTCAAAATGCAGAAGGATAAAATTGGTTATGTGACAACCTTTGGCCTTGGCCCTTTTTTTCAAGAAAAACTTGTCAATACTTTACAGAAGTGTACATTTTTTGCAGTTTCGCTGGACGAGAGTCTGAATCGTATTGCACAAAAAGGACAGATGGATATAATTGTTCGTTCTCGCTACCTGAACTCCGTGTTTCTAGGGCATGCCACTGCAGCTGATCTTCTTGAGTCTTTCACTTCAGGAATGCATGATTTGGGATTGCCTCTGAAAAATGTTTTGCAGATAGCCCTAGATGGGCCAAATGTGAACCTCAAGTTTCTGAAGGACTTCAACTATATGATGGAAAAATCTGCAGACAACGAAGAAGATAAGAAACTGATTGATGTTGGAACTTGCTCTCTTCACACAGTTCATGGGGCTTACAAGACAGGCCACAATAAATGTGAGTGGCAAATAAATAATTTCCTGCATGCACTATACTACCTTTTTAAAGATTTTCCATCCAGAAGAGCAGACTACACTAAGTCAAGTGGGTCCACCGAATTCCCTCTGAAAATGTGTTCTATCAGATGGGTGGAAAACTCGAAAGTCATTGAAAGGGCTTTAAAGATGATCCCACATTTGAAAAAAAATATGTAGCGTTTGTTCAGCCCAAACGACCAGAAACAAAGAACTTCAGTGTTATTGAAGATTTTCTTAAAGCGAAACTTTTTTTCTTGCAATCAGTGGTAAAAGAAGTTGAGCCATACTTGATAAGCTTCCAGAGTGACAATCCAATGTTGCCATTTCTGTATGTAGAACTGTATTCAGTGGCACGCAGCATTGCAAGCCGGTTTGTGAAAAGGGATGTAATGAGTTCTGTGAAGAACACAAAACAGCTACTTGCAATTGATGTGAAAAATAACTTGTCATCTACACAAAATGTGGACATAGGATTCGGTGCGAAAAACAGTTGTAAGAATGTAAAAGAACTCGATGTGCAACTATTTAGACGAGATTGTAGAAGCTTTTTACTTGAAATGTACGTGAAATTGACTGGACCAAAGTCTCCATTACGTAAGAGTATGGTAAAAGGAGCTGCTTGCCTTTCCACATCAGTAATGTTGAATGACACATTAAGGGTACAATATGTCACAATTGCCCTTGATGAACTAACTTCAAAAAATCATGTCTCCAACATTGAGGCAGACCTGGTTAAAAGAAATTATCTTGGCATCTGTGAGCAATCTGCTGTTCAAGAAAAGTTGAAGACTTTTGACGTAAGTTCACACAGGTTGGATTCTTTCCTTTTTGACATCCTCACAGATGCTAAAGCTAACCAGGCATTGTTGTCATTTTGCACAATTATATTTACATTATTTCATGGCAACAGTGCAGTTGAGAGGGGATTTTCGATCAATAAAGAGTGTTTGGTTGAGAATATGAATGAACTCTCTCTTATTTCTCAGCAGCATTTATTCAGCTGTGCAGGCAGTGGGTGGAATAAATAATATTGAAATATGCAATGGAATGATCCAAGCAGCTAGGCATGCAAGCTTCAAGAGGAAGGAAGCCCTTGAAAAAAAGAATTCAAAAGGAAAACAAGAGGCTAACAAGGTAAAAACTGCCATGGAAACGCTTGCAAAATTAGAAGTCAGGAAGAGAAAACTTATCTTGGAGGCTGAGGAAGAAGCTTCTGCACTCCAGAAGGAAATTGACATTGAGAAGAAGAAGCTGAAAAACATGTCAACTAATTAGAAATTTAGTTTCATACTTTACAGTTTTTTAATGTAAATACTCTCAGGATTTTTCAGTGTAAATACTTGTTCTTCACGGAATACAGAGAAATCAGTCAATAAGAGTGTTTTGCAAGTATCTTAAGTGTATGCAATTAGTTTTGTGTATGTAGGCTTAACTTATGTATTTTTTCCAGCACTTAGGCCTATACATTTTGATAAAGAAAAGCAAACGTTCAATTTTTTATTTTATTTTTGATGTAAGGTATATGCTACACTTAATTTTATAACATTTAAAAATTATGCCATTTTGACAAGTTTCGTGGTCACACTTCAGTAGAAATTGTCATGAAAAAGTCACTAATTTTTGTTTTTGTAACTCAGTAGACACCCTGAAGAAGGTTCAATTCACAGACAATCGGCGAAGTGGCTGTTATTGTCGGAGAAAATTTGCAATCTAGATATGTCGTGCTTCATCGTCGGAACAATGAATTGAAATGTGTGTCCGAAATGCATGGGACTTAAGATGCACTACAGTATCCATTGATCTTTTGGAAGGGCGATGACTGATACAATTTCAACATCAAAATGGTTAATCAATGAACAGGTGCTAAAATAAATAAAAAAATAAGTGCTATCATAGACTTATGATCTGTGAAGGTGAAATAAATCACATTGTGAAGTGTCACTGTCTTTTCCATCAGTTCACGGTTGTCATGTATGTCAAAATTGAGACAGAGCGATTGACATTATATTCGTTTGACCAAAAGCAGCTCTGATCTGAAGAATACATTCATCTTGGCGATGCAAACAACGTGGCAAGAATGACAATTTTGCCTTACATTGGAAGCCCACGCCACATGCAAGAGTACGCACAAGATGTGATGTCGTAGGTTAGACAATATGGCCGTCCAGACCTATTCATAACATTCACCTGTAACCCTCAATGGATCTAAATTAAGAAGGAACTGCTACCCAGCCAAACACCAGTTGACAGATATGACATCACTTCCAGAGTTTATAAACAAAAATTTAAATCTCTGATGGATTTCATTATAAAGCACTGTGTGTATGGCTAAGTTCGTTGTTGGATGTACTCCGTTGAATGGCAAAAGCGTGGTCTGCCTCAAGCGCACATTTTGGTTTGATTAGTTGACAAAATTAGGCCGGATGAAATCGATTCAGTCATCTCAGCCGAAATCCCTGATGGAACTGATGATCCGAAATTGCATGCAGTGGTGACTAAGTACATGATCCATGGATCAATGACTCGCCCTGTATGATCGATGGTAAGTGTTCGAAGCGATACCCTAGAGACCTGATTGCTGACACCATCACAGCCAATGATGGATACCCATTGTGTCGGCGATCAGTTGCGGACAATGGGTGATCTGCAGTTGTGAAGGTCAAAGGGCAAGATGTTAATGTGGATAATTGTTGGATTGTGCCATATTCGCCGATATTGTCCAAGGCTTTTGAGACTCACATCAAAGTGGAATATTGTAACTCCATCCAATCGATCAAGGACATATGCAAATATGTGAAAAAAGGCAGCGTTATGGCTCTTTTCTCTGTGACAAATGCAAACGACGAAGTGTCTCAGTATCAGATAGGTCGCTATGTCAGCAGTAACGAGGCGATTTGACACATATTTTCCTTTGCGACACCCTGGCTATAGTTGTACATTTGGCAGTACATCTGGAAAATAGACGAGTGTATTTAAATCCAGAGAATGTAGTGGACAGAGCGCATGTCCACAGCCGACAACATTGACAAACTTCTTCTCAGTTTGTCAAGCAGATTCTTTCCCTTGCACTTTTCTGTATGCTGAAGTGCCACGCTACTTCACATGGAACGCATCATCGAAATTGTTTCAGGATCGGAAACAAGGAACACCTGTTGAAGGACATCCAAATGTATTTGCTTCAGATGCTCTGGGTCGCATCTACACTGTGCATCCAAATAACGACGAATGTTACCATCTTCGATTGTTGTTGGTGAATGTTCGTGGTATGACGTCGTTTCAACAACTGAGAATGATTTGAATTGGGAAAATACACTTAAAGATTCTGTCATACCTATCTTCATCACTGCATCAAATTCGCACATTCTTTGCGATTATAATATCTACAGGATGTCCCAAAAGTCCCACATCATAGGAAGAACACTAACTTGTTACAGTAGTGTGAAACAATTCATAAAATGTGCTCCACGTGAGTGCCTGAAAGCTCACAACACAGCTGCAGGCGATATTTCATGTTTCGCAGAATGTTTTGTACCACAATTGGCGTCATAGCGCGGCATTCGGAAGCAATTCGCTCACACAAATGGTGTATGTCCTTGATCTTCACACTGTACACTTTGGATTTGAGATATCCCCATACAGAAAAGTCCATTGGGTTTAAATCCGGAGATCGAGGAGCCCATTCCACAGTTCCCCTTCGGCCAATCCACTGTGGAATGTTGTCGTCTAACCAATGACGAACCTGCGCGCCATATGGGGAGGAGCACCATCCTGCATAAACCATTGAGGTTTAGCACCAATGATGTGCAAATCAGGCATCAATGAATTTCCCAACATGTCCAGGTACTTTTCACTTGTGACAGTTCCCTCAAAAACGTAAGGGCCGACGACTTGGTCATTCCATAAAGCACACCACACCATAATCCGGACAGCTCCTTGTTGTTTGGCATCGGTATTCCAATGTGGATTTGCGTCGGACCAGTAGCGCACATTTTGGCGGTTCACCTCACCATTCACGTAAAAGTTTGCCTCATCGGAGAACATCACTGTGGACAAGAAGTCTTCGTCCTGCTCCAGTTTTTCCAGAAACCAATTGCACATTTCCACACGTCGGTCCGGATCATCTTCCGACATGTGGTGCAACAATTTCAACTTGTAAGGGTGGAAGTTGTGCTCTTTCAGTATTCGCTGAACGGTTGACCGAGGAACACCCAATTCTAAGCTGGTTCATCGAATGGATTTCTTGGGACTTGCTACAACCCTCGCCAAAACAGTTTCCTGCACCTCTCTTGAAGTGCTTGGTCGTCCAGATCTGGTTGCATCAGCCACACTTCCTGTTTCCTTGAATTTTTCAAGCAGGCGGCTAACAGTGCTTTGCATTGAAATGTGTTGCCACGTCTCTCTGGGAGTATCCCTCTCTTCCACAGAGCAGGATAATCGCAACACGCTCTTCCTTAGTCAGCATGGTTCACCTGCAACATGAAAAAAAAACACTTGCAGTTTAATTGCCTATGATGCGGGACTTTTGGGACACCCTGTACATGTTTCCCTCCGAATCCGAACAATTTGTGGGTCAAATATAAGGACATGTCAGAAAATGTTTTGCATTGTGTGCGTCGCCAAACAATAAATCCGACATTGCAAAAGACTGCAGAAATTCACTATGAGACATTGATAATGATAAAAGACATGTGTGTGTATTGATGACGAATAACGTGCTGTATTTGTGCATTCATCCAATGCAAGATGCATTTAACCACGAGTTACAAAGAGAACAATACGACGCTGAAGCATTAGCTGAAGCAGTTCGTACAAATGTTTCACAATTAAATCAACAAAAAAAAAGACAGTGTACGAGTCCTTGATAGAAGCTGTGAACAGTGGAACTGGTGTAATTTAAGATCGAAATGCAGATGTGTTTTCGAAGCAATTGTTCGACATTGGTGATGGGAAAATCGCAGTTGACATCTTGACCGGATTCATCACATTGCCCACTGATTTCTGTCAGTTGACAGAATCGAAGAAGGAGCTCATTCGGCTGGTTTTCCAAACGTAGTGCAGAATTTGAAAAACCATAATTGGCTGAGCGAACTAGCCATATTGGAAGCGAAAAACAAAAATGTTGATGATCTCAATGTGTCCATTCAAAATTTTATTCCAAGACAGTCGTTTTCTTTCATATCGGTTGACACATTTATCAACCAGGATGAGGTAGTCAACTATCCCACAGAATTTTGAATTCACTGGAATTACCTGGATTACCACCTCACAATTTGGAATTGAAAGTCGACTCAGTTATCATCATGTTGCGTAACATCAATCAACCTCTTCTATGCAATAGAACTAGACTGGCTGTGAAATATTAATAACGTCATCGAGATGACGTTTATCAAGGGAAAGTACATACAAAGGAGAGCATGTTTTGATTCCGCGCATCCCGATGATTCAAACAGACTTGCCATTTGATTTTAAACTGCTGCAATTCCCCGTGCATCTGGCCTTCGCGATGACCATCAACAAATCACAAAGCCAGTCGTGGGAAGTTTGCGGGATTAACTTGGAGTTTCGCGCATGGACAACTTTATGTCGCGTTTTGGCATGTCAGAAAGCCATCATCTTCTTTTATTTATGCGCCGAAAAACAAAACGAAAAATGTAGTTTACCAAAAAGCTTTGCAATGAATTTTAACTGGATTTATATTTTATGTAAATAAAATACATTGAATTAATTTAAATTACAAATGAGTTTCATTTAATAACCAAACAAAACCCAAACTGTTTGTTATTATAAATAGGTAATTGTGGTATAAAATTTCATCAAAAAACTGTATAGGTCTGTTAAAAAATTGGTTGTCTGTAAAGTCGGTTTACGGACGATAGTTTAACGTGACGTCATAACAAAACATTGAAGAAATGATTGCATACTTTATGAATAAAATTTAATCATTTTGTTTTAATAATAAAAGAATAAATACTTGCAATTATACTAGTAATCAGATTTTTAAAATGCAAGAATAATTAACCTTTATTGCCGAAATTGTTGCTGTAATAAGCAATGAAAACCACATTAACTTTTCAATTCACTTTATAAACAGCCGAGTGGAAGAGAGATAGATGCGGCGCAAGCGTACAATGAGCGTAACGGGACACAGCGTAACGAAACAATGTGCGTAATAGGACACTTTTTCGTGCGTGCAGCCGGCATTTATCGATTTATTAGATGTTGTCACGTCAAAATTGTAACAAAAATTACAAGGAAGGAAGGTTTATTTTTGAAGATTATTTTCCCTTTGAATTTCTAATACAAATATGTATTTATACACTTTATTAACTTAAGAATAGCATAATAAAACAAAACAAATTATTATAGAGAGTATTTATATTCAAGTCACTCTAGTGCACATGGCACAAAACCACATTGATAAATTATTTTATATGTACAGTGTTCCCTAGTATGTTTGAAATGGTTGGCCTAGCCTGCAGTTACAGGATTTAACTTGTTTTACACCTGTTCATTTTGATCTTGAAACACATTTAAAATAATGACAACATTAAGCAAGTCCATTGACATAACGAGCCAGCATAATTTAATTTTTGCTGATTTTTAAACCAGTACACATGTCGGAAAATATTTGACGTGCAATGAAAATGCTCACTCACTGTCCACTTTTGAAACCAGTATCCAAAGTACTGCAAAAGTTTGTGACACAAAGTTGCTCTGTTCAGTTTGCAGTCCTTGCAAAATCTGGCAGATGTCAGCAGTGAACCCTTCTTTAAAAACATTGGAAACTTGCATCTGCAGTGCAAGATAACTTTCCAGAAATTCCTTCTTGGTAACCGTGTTGGTAAGAGGAAGATTGTTAGCAGTTGTGAACAGATTCTCATCAACATTGTTGCTAATAATGTTCTAAGCAGCAAACAATTTCCCAACAGTGCTAAAGAACTCTCTAGCAGTATCGTTTTCCCTGAGGTTTTGTAGCTTGGTGAAACATCACTTACAAGCTCTTCAATTTGTCTTTCTCTAACTTTGCTTGACAGCTGAAAGGAGTTTAGAAAGAGCAGCAGATGATTTGTCTCCAAAAGTCCACCCTAACCAACAAGAAGTTATTCACCAAGTCATACAACTTTGAATAGAGTTTATAACTTAGAATAACTAGAACCCTCAATTTCCATAATATTTTCTGTTAGTTTTTATTACCATGGCCTACGAGAAATTCAGCAGACCACAAAATTATTTAAGCTGGCAGTCACAAGTTCTTACAATAGTAGAGACATCACTATTTTCTCCATTGAGAAATTTCAATGTAATCATTATGTATTTGGCAATATGTTCAACAAAATGGAACCAGGAATTTCACCTTGTCATAACCGTGCTGGGAATATTTTGGCTCCACAAACTTGCGATGAGATTTAGTTTGTGTGCCCAGCCCTAAATGTGAAGCATTTACTAACAGAATACCTTTAGTAAAGAGTATACACATTTGGTCATATATCATGCAATCAGTCATAGCAGCAACTATATTTTCAAACTATGTTGGGTTGTGCAACAATTTATAAAATTGCATGTGTGCATTGTGTGACATTTAGAGTTCTTTTGAACCACCCACAAACAACTTTAGGTCACTGGTACAGTAGAGCACCCCTCAACCGTAATTCCAACAAACGGAACTCCCGATATCCGGAACTAATTTTCCAAAAAATATTAAAACATTACACAACATCTCCAAAACATTTCCGCACTGGAACGAGGCGTTTTTGCTTTTGCCTGACTGTACATGTCTTGTAGGCGCGTGCGCGCACGTCTGTCAGAGAGCTAATTATAGCCAGTCTTTCCCGCGCATTGCGTAAATACACCGCTGGTTTTCGCGTCGGACGTGAATTACTATAAATATGCTTATGCTCTAAGTAGTTTTATTGTTTCACTATGACACGTAAACGGAAAATTCCGGCCGGCCCGAGAGTACCGTATTTACTCGTGTATAGCGCGCCCTCGTGTATAGCGCGCACCACGATTTTTGCAACTAATTCCAAAGAAAAAAAAATGAAATTTTTTTTTTTCCCCATAAATAAATTTTACTAACATTTTGTGGTACCTGATTATTTAAATTGATGTGTGGTGATGCGTCAGGAAAATACATAAACTCTGCTGTCTAAACGGAAGATAATGAAGCGCTATATCGTCACAACTGGTACGTGGAAGGAAGGAAGGGAGGGAGGCGTGCCGAGCTACGTTGCTAAGCTGGCACGGAGAACTTGATGACTCACCGGTGAGGAATGGAGGAAGCGAAGAAGCTGGCCCGGGGGGGGGGGGGGGGGGAGGGAACTGGTGACAACATTCTCTCTTTCTCTCTCTCTCTTTTTACTACTTCTGAGCTGGCTATCTGAAAAGGGGGGAGGTCTAAAAATAAACAAGAGACCATGATGTGCGAGCTTGCGCGCGCACGTGTGTGTGTGTGTGTGTGTGAAACAGAGGCCTTGTTGCTTGTGCGTATGTGTGGGGGCTGGCCAGAAACGTCACCCGTCACCCGGCAGTTAACGACTTCCACTCCTCCCCGCCTCCCCCCCACCCCAAATTTTTTTTTTCCGTGTATAGCGCGCATCCTTATTTTTTTCCTTTACTTGAGGGGAAAAAAGGGCGCGCTATACACGAGTATATACGGTATGTACACCGACTCCCACTACACAGACTGACACACATGATAGCGAGTAACATTTTATTTCCAACGTGTGTTGCTTTCAGGTTGTAGACAATAATTTAGTGTGCAAATATGTATTATGTTCATATTTATACGTTAATATATGGTTAAACAGTCTACATTTACCTGTATTTATCTATATATGTGTTTTTAAACGAGATGATTGAAGTTTTATTCTTGTGTATGTGAAATGTAAACTGTGCGTGGCAGTGACTATACACTCTTCTTGCCCTCTTCGCTCACGCACGCACCCACCCACAGAGATAAGAAACACGTGCCAGCCAGCTTGCTTGAATGAAAGTCATTCAACCGGCCCGGAGGCCGGCCCTACCGCAACTCCCCTTACCCGGAATTTTCCCATAACCGGAATAGACCTCCCCCCAATGATTCCGGTTGAGGGGTGCTCTACTGTACTAGCAAGAACACAAATTTAAATAATGAAAACACATCATCCTTTCTTGTCAGTAGTTTCATCAAATATAAGTGCTGCCGTCACCCCGGCCTCTGTGGAGGGCCCGGGAAGTACCTGACGGGTGCTACGGGCGTCGCGGTGCTGCTGTTGTCCGGGGGGGCGCCAGGCTAGTGAGACACTAGGCTGTTAATGGTGGGTCGTGGGTACTCTGACCCCGCGTGCTCCGCCAGGTACACGGCTTGAAGTCTAATCTGAAATCCCCTGAGGCCGCTCGGCCGTGTGGAGGACGGGTGGCGCGAAATAATTGTAAGCGACACTGGTTCTGTTGATTTACGTTTAATTAACGGACTTCTCCGGTGGTACGCATGGGTATGCGGTACTCCCTATGCGTACTCTACGCGGTGGCAGAACCGCTACAAACACTACGCGAAACAGTTACATGAATATACGTTACTTACAGAACAAAACACGACACTAAAATCACACTATGAATTCGCCGCGGCAGTCTCGCGGAATGCGGTTGCGATTGTTCTGGAGACGGCCAGTGCCGAAAGTCTTAGGGTGGCTCAGTGAGCGTGGCCTTAAATTACACTTACTTGTGGTTGCAGCCGGCAGGCGTATGCGCGGCGGTTTATCGAAAGTGTGTTGGCTGGAGTCGGCCAGTGCCGTACGTAGCGTGGTCCGCGACGCGGTGCGGAACCACTAACGAAGGCGGTTGGGAAAAGCTCGGGTCCACAAAATACACGCAGAGTCGACGTGAGCAGCTGTGAAATAAAAGAAAGGTTTAAGTATTAAATTAACTGCAGAATGACCGTTCGGTGAAACAATACAAAGTGAAAGGCTGCTCACGGACACGTCTTGACCCGGCGCGGAGTGGTTGGAAACTGCCGAACATGGCTGCTTCGCAAGGGAGGGAAAGTTTTGCCTCCTTTGTGAGTCGGCGCCAAAAACTTACATTAACTTAATTTGCTCTATTTTAAGCTAAAAACACGTTTCAGGTGCCCAATTAAAAGGTAGCACCTGGTAATTGGGTACTTAAGGCTTAACAATTGTTTTAGAGTATTTAATTATTCGAATTGTGGCATCATGTTGGCGACTGTAAATTTACTAACATAATGTCTCACTGTGAATTGTTTTAGTGGGATTTCTCCTAATCCGAATTAAGGCCAGTGGCCGCGGTGAATGTTAATGAGGTTTGTTGTCTGCTCCGTGCGTACGGTGCTCGCACGGAGTGGCTACGACGCACTTGTCTATTGTCTGGTAATTAGTAATTTTGTCCAAATGGCTTTTCCCTTAATTGTTTTATGGGTTCGAGCCCCCGGGGTTCCGTGCCCTAAGTTTCTTTACGTTTATTGGGGTGACACCCGCTCGACTCATTCCCGCTGGCCTGGGGGTGCGTTCCGAAAATGGGATCGGGTACTAGCGGTGTGGAGCACGGGGATAGAGGCCATGGTCGGTACGACGTCAGTGCAACTTTCTGGCTTCCTACTGCTTTCTTCACCATATTAGAACTGGCCTCACCAATTTTGGGTAGATATACTTTTGATACCCGAGCAGTTGGAATATCACCAGTTACAGTAATTATAAAGGAATAAATGTTATGTGATAATGTGGACTTAGATAAATATTTAAGAATCATTTGTTACGCCCTCCTCTACACTGGTGTAATGTAAATGTCCCCTTAAAAAAAATGTTGGGAGCCTGGTGGATCTTTTAGTTTCAAATATAAAAAATATCAAATGCGATTTTGTCTATATATCTGTGCCTCTATATTTATTTTCTTTAAATTAAGTGAACATAAACCATCAAAATATGATCTCAGTAAACAGGTTAAAAAGTAACTTTACTTACATATATGTTTTGCCAAATATATTAAAATTATAACATTTGATGTATGGTCCGGCACTAATTAGAATATAATTATTAGGTTTCCTTTGGCATAGTTAAACAGAATAAGAAAAAATAAAAGGTAAAAATAAGCTATCCCAGAGTTTTAATTCTTAGTGCTTAGAGTTATTAAAGTCTGGATGTTTTAGTCTCTTCAAAGTAGTAATCTAATTGTCACGCTGTAGACATGACTGAGAATTTGGAGGTATGGAGATTGGAAATTAGCTGGCCGAAGGTGATGTGTTACGGGCTACCAGGGTGCCTTAGCCATCCTGGGTCCCTGAGAAAGGGAACGGGGTTGCTGTCATCATGCCCACTCCAGGCTCTTGAACCCTGTCTGTGAACAAGCCCAAATCCAACATGGTCAGAACTGGTTCACAGACAGTCAGTAAATGGGCAAAAATGCCCACCAAAAATGATGATGGTAGGGGAATAAAAAGGTTGGCAAAAACTCACCAAACAGGGAGTAGCTCGTAGCACTCAGGAAGGTAGCCCGCCAGGATACGAGGCGAAGACAAGCGCCGAACACGCGCGGTTGCAGCTGACGTATCCATAAATTAGGATAATTAGGAATTTAGCAATGTATAACAATTTCTACTAGGCACACAGACTGACTAATTCCTGGTTAAGATAAAACTAAGGGACAACATCCCTTTACTAGCCGACTACATTTTCATACGACCGACTGAAGTCTTGCTGTGTGCTGGCGAGGATTCAAGGTGGTCAGTCTGCTAGCACGGCGCGGAGTCCCCTCGTGGCGGGAACGACGCTTAATTAAAACAGTGCTGGATATTACTAACTACAAAATGTAGCCAAAGCATCTATGGGTAGATATTAACACCAATCTTCAATTAACTTTATTGCAGAAAACTTACTGTTTGTACAAAATAGCAACTGTTGTCACATATCAATTGATTTGGAACTGGAGTGTGGTAAGCAGTGTGTGTACATCAAATAGTCAATAGCATCAATAGCAATAGTCAACTGGTGCAGAATATTCATTTGATATTTAACTCTACCAGAACACTGGTTTACCAGTATTAATGTTTCTTTTTGCTAAAATATGCTTTGGTTTCAGTTTAGAATTGTTTCGGAAACAACCATGTCGTAAATGAACAAGGCCAAGACTATGGCTCACAAAGGAAATCGCACCTGAAGCTTTTCCAGTTAAAATCAGACTTGCAAACATTTTTTTACTACTAACACATTGAAACTGCCAAAACATGTGAACAAAAAATAAATGTCCTAAATATGAAACAAGGTTTAGAAACATCCACAACAACAAACAAACAAGATACATTGTAAAAAGCATTTTATTAGACAGTACATGTTACCTCAAGTGACATGTAAAAACCATGCACTTGTACCAAAGAAATGGTCACAGTTACACTTTGAAGTACAATTAATTCACCTTTTGCACTGACTTTTCCTGGCTTCAGACTCTGAATCCTTTACCACAAGTCATATTATAGAACAATTTCACAAAAAAAAAACTTCATATCTCAACTGCACATGAAAAAATAATTAAAATTAGAATAACTCTCTAGCCAGAATTAAATTGAGAACTCACAAATTAAATGCTCTACAATTCATAAATACTTCATCCATAGTTATTATATAAACTGGTATCTACTATTCTCTGATTCTGAGGATGTTTTGCTGCATCAAACGAACTTATGAGTTATTTCCTTAAATAATAAAAAGCAAAATTTCCATACGAATCATTGTATATGGGCAATTTGTTTTGTTATTTATAAGTCACAAATAATACACATCATGCCAAATACATCTTGACTGTACCATCTCATCAAATTTTTCAATAGGTATTTCAGACACTTTTTACTACATATGTAGTTACTAAAATATGAAATTCCAATATAACAAAAACCTTTTTTAAAACTTAACATAAAAGGTGTGAATAAAATATTTCAATGCTGCTTAATCAAGTAAAAGGTCTTATTTAGGTTTACAAGAAAGATTCCTAACCAAGAATTTTGAAGTTAATGACGTAAAAAACCGTTATCTAAAAAACGTTATCTGTACGAAATACAATATTAACTGTGATTACTGTCATCTTTCATGTTCTGATTCTACCCCGTACACAGATAGGAGGTAAAAATTGTTTACAAGTTTATGACCACCTCGAATGTGATATGACTTCCTGTGTAAAATGACCTAAACTGTATCTGCAAAAGAAAAAAAAACTGTCACATAGTAAATACCTATAAATAAATAGTTATAAGAAAATACACAATGAGAGCCTGTATTTTTTAACAATTTATAAAAAAACTTACCAAAGAGAAAATTTCATTGCTTATTTGTTTAGAGTATAATAACATAAAGTTACCTAGGTATCATTTCAATATGTTGTATGCTGCTTAAACCAATTATATATTCTACGTATTTAACAACACGCTTAGAGCGCACTAAGCAACAATAATTTTATAAACATCCGCCACAACAAACGATAAAAGCAAATAAAATATTGTAAATAATTGTATACAACCCAAATTTAAAAAAAAACTTAACTTAAATTGCAGCTTATAAATTTTTGATCATAAGTTTGCGCATTCATTCATTCCAATTTAGGATACAATCACTACTTTTTTCTTGTGTAAACAATGTTTCGTTTCAGTTTAAAAACCTTGAAATTGGAGTCTTTCCTCTAAAATGTTACAATACAGTTTCACAAGATGTTTTCACAAAGATGAACAAGTATTTTTCTAACATCATAATCATTGAAAAAACAAAATTATGTAATCAAATGTAACTCTTTCATGGCTGATCACTGGTGTCCCAATATAACAATAGATCCTGAAATTCTACAATACCCGAGAAACCTTTTCAATGTATCAATGTGACAACAACCGTGACAGAGCTGGCACAAAATCCAACCTATAGTAGCCATGAATTCATTCATGTCAACAAACACAAGCAAAACTATGTACCACAATGAGTAAGTTACTGATTCATTAATCAAATTTTTTTGCAGCTAACTATTCATCTCTACACATAATATGAAATGTGTGTGTAATTTTGTTTTTAATTTTCGAGTCATTTACAAGTTATAATATTAACAAAAAAATTTATATTTTGGAAACAATTTGTATGTCCAAAATATGTGTTACCTGATAGCTCGAGAAATACTGCAGCCTTTTGTTTTATGAAACTTTAAATACTGGTGTTGTGTCACATATGTACAATGCAAACACTGTATGACTCAAATGCTAAGATACCACAACGTGTAAATGATACGGCCTATATTATGTTTAAACTCAACCTTGAATGCAATGATAAATCATGTTAGGATAGTTTCTTATAAATCTGATCAGCTTTTATGCTCAAAGAAATTACCAAAGAGACTAGACATTCAGGCTAACCATTAAGTTCTAAAATATAATATGAATGTTCTTAAAATCAAGTAATTCTATTGCTTTGAATTTATGTTTTTAAAGTACATTAGTATGTTCATTCTCTGAGAAAAAAAATTTTTTTTCCTCAAATTATTTTCAGATGCTTAACTTACAATTTTTCAAAACTTGTACATAAACACTGTGTGATATTAGATGACATTAGAATTCATGAGCTCTCAATAATCACATACTTTCACCCAATTTACTCTCCAGCTTTTACATTTAACCATCAAAGCATTTACTCCACAAAGATGCAAACAAATTCTCTGGTATCAGTTGTAGAACACGAAGTTCTTAAGTAATTTCATTTGCCTTAAATCTGCAAACTACACCCATTTTCAATGACCAACTTACAAACTTTTTTTTAAAACTATAAATCTTTGACGAAGGCTAGTTAGTGTTTGGTGACCACAGGACAAAAAAAAGGACAGTAAGTAACTGTAAATGTCTTAACAAACAAGGCTTAAGTATCACTGCACTTAATAATGTGGCAATATGTGAGTGACAGAGCAAGCAGCATGGAGTTCAGAAACACTGCCTGAATGATACAACAAACTATAATTGTCGAACACTGATCGGAACATAAAAACTTCTATGCAATAGCTGAAGGGGCATAAAAAGGAACAGACTAAGTAAAGTCTTACTGCTTTTGACTCCTTTCAAAGCTCAAAGAGGCGGCGCAGAGCAGCAAGACACACACATTCAGGCTGCACAATTATTCCTTCAACACTTCAAGCCTTCGAAAAAATTTGTAGTAATCTTTCTTTACAATATTTCACACCACTATCACAAATTTGTAAACTCTTCTGTAGCAAAGAGTATGATACCTACCACAAATGTAAAGCTATTATAATTCATAGCTTGTACAAAAAAAAGAATACTCAAGAAGTTACACAGTTTAAAAACCTGTATACCAACACTGGAATATTCCTTATATATATATAAATTTGTGCATTACTTACTTTATTTTTAAAAACACACACTCAGAAAAATCAATTAATACATTCCATAAAAAAAAGAATAACAAGACATGCATAAATGCAGTGTAAACAATGTGTGTGTGCACACATTTCATGCATGCATTGTAAAAATGTGTGCACACATACTGTGCAACACCAACTACTGCGATATTAGTACAACAGATATCAATATGATATCCGCCAGCAGAATAACCACACAAGTGGCATTCAACATCAATTCGGGAGAAACATAACAAATATTTATACAGAATTATTTATACAACTATAAATAGAGCACAGCCAGTATAAAAACTAAATAAATACAGAAAAGCAAAGTTATAACAAAATTATATTACTCTCGACAGAAAATAAATATTCTTTCAAAAAGAATTACCTACTCTACTTAGTTAATTAAATCCTAATAAAAAAATTGATGCTAACTTCACTATATATAATGCATCACACACTATCAAAATTGCACATGGAGCAATAAAGTAACACCTCTACTTAAAGTAAGGATTACAATTTTGGGCACCTTACATAATCATATTTTTGCTTACGTTGGAACACAACCAAATTTTGAATCATTTACACTATAAATAAGAAACTCACATTAAAATAATGCAATGTTAATAAATAAAACATATTTTAATAAGTAATAGCGTTTTCCAGCGGACTGAACTAAGTGCACCCCAAAAACTAGAATAGTAAAAGAGTCCATCATCAATTAAAATGCTATTTTGAATTTCTTTTTAAATTTCTATCACAACACATTGTACGTACTTACTCGCACTAATATTGTTTTTTAAATAATTGTTTTTATTATTTATTGTTACTTATTGACCGTCCACCACAGTAACACTCAAAACCCGCGTAGGTGCAGACTCGGTCAGTGCACTTCGCTCCTGAAACGTGGAAACCCACAGCATTCAGCACTAGTGCATGGAAGCTGGATGGAGTATGTGGCAATCATCAGTGCAGTTGCTGGAAATCGCATTAAGTGTGTTGTGAATGATATCCAAGAAGTCAATCTTGACACACACTCAAACATGTCCGAAATAAATTATTTCACTTAATGCTCAGAACTTTAAAATACATGAACTGACAGTGATACAATAATTACAACCCATTATTAATAATTATTTCTTAAAACAAAACTGTGATTGCTACTGCAAACTAAAGTCTATTTACAAAATGTTTCCTTGGGGCATTGTATTACCGTGGCCTGATCATTCTACAATGGATTGTCAGTTACAATAATTCTAGTATGGCACTGTATCATTGCACATTTCCATCAAAACTATTTATATATATTCCAGTTAGTTCCAGAGAACACTCTGGTTAAAAACTTAGATCACAAATTGTACTAGAAGTTTTTACACTGAATTTCAGTATCACACGACAGCATGTAACAGTTTACGGTAAAACCTCGTTAATTCAATCTCATAACTATAAATACTGTAAAATCCAAATCATTCACCAGAAATAGAATTTGAAATTTTTTTAAGTTTTGTTTGATTTGAAAATTTGAAAACTGTAATTCAAAGCACATTTTTATTAAAATATTAAATTCAGGTTCAGCTACTTTGCAAAATGCAGCAGTATCTATACTTCTACTGTGCAACAAAATGATGAGCAATACCTAAAGCCAAGTGGTTTGCAAACAACGCGACGATTCCACAGATGTCATGCGTGCCAGGGACAAAGAACCATCCCGACACTCACCCTGTCCCTCCCTCCTCCCTCTCTGCTAGCTTGCTTCACCTTCCGAGAGGAAGAAATAACACCTGTTCTTTACTGACATGCTGTCTGAGAAACCTAATTTATGGTGATAAATATTCCCATCACAGTGTTTTAAGTTACAGTCATTTGATGCCCAGCAAATTTTCATCAGCACCCAGCAATAAATAACACCCTGTGGCCAGACTATCTGATATATCTCAAGCCTTGACATCTGTCCACAAGTCTGCATGTCTGTCCACCCTCCACGGCCTCTTGCCTTATTTATCACTTGCTTTGGTAACACGCATCTTTCCTTTTTTGTTCTGTCTTTCTTTTCCCAGAAATGTCACCAGCCAAGGAAAAAAATAATAATTACAGAAACACCAACCCTACATCAAGGTGGAATTATTTTTGTTAAATTAGATATAACACAATCAGGAAAACAGGAATTCAGTTGACTTATAATGTTGATGCAACAGGGGTATAATATTTTAATTGTATTAGCAAATGAGCTTATTTGTCACAAACATCTGACACTTTCAACTATACCAAAGTAGTTTTATAGCCATTTCTTTCTTTAAAGTTTATTATTTCAGATTATAGTAACATTAAAAGTAGTACTTTTGTTATGTTTCATTTCTGCTATCAATCCGCAAACACAATAATTACAATATACTAATGCACCAGAACAGACGAAGCTGGCTGTTTATAGTTTCAGCTTGAGTTATTGGCCCATGGTATAAAAAAATGCCTATTTTTGGTAAACATGCTCCAAATAAAAAGTAAGCATAATCCATGTTTAATTTTTTGCAACCATTATTTCACTAAAATTGTTTGGTGACTACGTGAACTTTAATTTATTTGTCATGGTCACTTGTTATCCATTATCAACCTGTACAGTTGACCATTCGTACGTGTTTACATTAAACAAGTAAAGTTAATTACTAGTTGTCACTTGATATAAACACAACATTCATAGTTGCTTGTTACCATCCTAAAGTTCACGGGCTGTAACAATAAAGCCATCCATCTCTCTGCGAGACGCCACGGACGGCTTGGCGAATGCTGCCGTGACTATCACAAGAGTTCCGCGCGAGATATGGACATATAACCTTAAATCATTACATTAGGTATTCAATATTAAATAAAATAAAGAATGCTATTCTTAAAATGCTGCCATATTAACTTTATTTATGAAAAATTAATTATTAAACCAAATTTAAAAATAGTTATCCAGAGCACTTTGAATTAAAGAGATTTTACTATAAAGTTCAAGTTCCAATGCCTGTATCCAAAACAATATTTAACTATAAAAAAACTTACGGGTGTTAAAGAAAGCCATAATATGATCTTCGTGTAACAGTACTCAGTACTTACCTATGTTTTACAACTCCAAGGCAACACACACAACGCCAACACTAAAAATCTTTTAACTAATAGTTTTTTTCCCAAAATGTTGCCAGATTACATGTACTTTGAAATAGTCTGGGACATTTTCATAAATCTAAGACATGAAAATGAAATGAGAGTGATTGTAAGTTTAAAAATTTTTTTTGTGATAATACCTGATCTACATAGCAAACAACAATCTTTATTCTGACTGCATTGAAATTAGTTCAGATAACACTTCTTAACAAAAAAAACTGCAAAATGGCAGGATATTGATAAATGTTCATCCAAACTATCTAAATAACACAAATTAACAACTAAGACGACACAATAATTTTAAATAATTGCAGTACTAATGCATGTATTTTAACTGAACATAAATAAGATGTTTTAGAACATTTAAAAACTAACAGGAAAAAAATGCTGAATAGATATAAATAATACTCTAATATATCATGGTCTCAACACAGATGATGACTCACCTCAACTATACACCTGGCATGAGTCTCTTCAGTGGAATCAATAATTACCATCTTGCAAAGTCCTTACTATTTTCAGCTTTGAAGAAGCTTTCTTCCCAGTCAGAAACTATTATGTCCATCAGAACATAACCAGTTAAAAAAGCCCAAGATAATATTTTTACACCTTACAGTTCAATATAAGGTACATATAATCCCAAAGAAATCAGAAGTTACTGTAAAAACTTTACACTTTAAGGAGACTAGGACTCCACTCTAGTTAATAATATGAAATTACCAACTCTAAATTTGTTATGCAACTTATGATGAAAAAATTTACTTCAAACACAAAATGGTCTAATGGCATAGTTAATTTTGGGTTTTTGCCAAATTAATATCACTCAGCAGCTTGACACTGCAGCAGCATTTTAGAAACACAAATAAGTATTATAAAGAGGAGAAAAAAATAATTTTAAAAATCACAATTTTCACACGCATATTGATGTTCTAGACATGTAATAGAATCAAATTACGTATCTGCAAAAATCTTTCCATTAAAATTAGAACAAACTTCAGGGCACACACCTTACAAATCACACAACTACAGTCTACTTACAGCACCAGAATATCAAGTGTTAAAAACCACAGAAGATACAAGTAAGCTCGTTTTTGACACATTACTCACTTTCTGGACAATTCAATTCTCACTTGAGTACACAATAGTTCATTCTCCAAATTGTAAACTGAGCTTGAAAAAAAGTTTCACATAAAACAGCAGTGTTTTGTTAACACAGTTAAATATTCCTCCAAAAAGTGTTTGTGAAATTATAGCCCTAAAAAGTTACAACTTTGTTCAAAATTACAAAATTCTACATATCATTTTGACATGTGATGTGCCACGCACACCTTTAGTCATTAAGCAGTCAGCCCCTGTCTTCCTAAACACGTGAGCAAACCATGGCAGATGGACGAGATAACCTGCACCGTCTGCCAAGTCATGTCGCTCGTTGCCAAGGCAACCACGCCCGCATCTCCGGTTGCCCTGGGCTACCGCACCGAGGGCCGACCGGTCGCTACCCCCAGTCCACCCTCTCCCACCAGGCAGGCCGAAACAGCATGGCACCAGTGGTCTGGAATTCCCAGAAGCGGCCAGCGATTCCGAGAAACCAACCTTTCCTAAGTCATTAGCTGCAGGAGCCAAGTCGCAGCCTGAGTGTCCGGGCCGTGAGAGTATTATGAGAGACTATAGTCAGACCTACGACCTGCCTAACTACAGGTCATATTAGATGGGGAAGTATGTTGGTTCCAGACCAGTGTGCAAGGGGAGGCTGTCACTCCACGCCTGTGCATGCTGTGATAATTTAAGGTTATTTAAACATCGAGTGCTCACTTCGAGACCGGGGAGAAGAGGGGAAACCCTACACTATACATATGCACCTGCACCTGTCCCACGAGGAGGAAACCATCATCCAAGGCAACCGTCAAAATGAGTATTCGCACACAAACAGGGGCAAGAAACCACACAGATCCATCCCTGGAACATTCATCGGAATTCAGCCTCAGACATTCCCGAGGTTCACACCTGTAGGGGGGGATTCCCCAGACACGACCCCGTGAGTCCATGAGAAAGCTCGAGACCACACCGCAGCAGAGCAGAGATGTGGGGGAGGCTATCCCTAGCCTGCCAACCACCTTCCCCCCCCCCCCACCATTTTGTATTCAGCCACCCCCAACACATGGGAGGCAACCAGAAGACAATCCCAGCAAAGCCGTAGGGCTGATCCCTGTTCCACGAGCTACACGAGATCCCTCGCTGGGCATGCCTGCCGAGATTATCCGCCCATTTCCCCCAACACCACCATGGAGACTCCAGCAAGCAGGATCAATAACTATACCTCATCCATCTGGACCATTCTTAAAAGGCAGCCCCAATACACTTTGATGCCAGTGACCCCTATTCACCAGGAAACAAAGGAGTGTCAAGAGACAATATCAATATAACTTTTCATGCTGTGCCTGCTGCCAGCTATGTACAATCAACACTTACTTTTAATACTTTCAGCCAAACAACCGTAACACACAAAAGTGACCAATAGTGAACCATCAGACTTACACTACTGTGATAATGACATTTTACTTGTACCAGCAATTTTACTGCACTATCAATATTTACTTATATACACGTGTGAAAAAAATTCCCCGTGAAGTGTATCATTAAAAAAATCTCATAACTTGAATTACTGATTACAATGACAGCTAGGATGACATTTGACAAAAAGCACATTTTTTTTAAAATGTTCATTCACATCAATATATATCCATCATCTCATAAGTATTATGTTCCAGCAACTAAAAAGTAAAACACAAAAATTATAAAACCGAGCTACAATTAATTTTGTTGCAATGAAACAATTAGCATAATTAATTTTTGAGCATGTCTGAATGATATTTTAGAAATTGTAATTAAGAGGAACCCTACAAAAAAAGTACTTGTTTTCCAGCTCTGGAACTCTTCCAAATGTACATTTCATTTTGTTGTATGTAACACAGATTATTTTATTTTTATATTTTTTTTTCACTACATTTAATGAAATTTTTTTTATCAAATGTTTAATCAAGGATTGCAAGGATTTGAAGAGAACTTCTAAGTGAGATAGATACTGCCTAAATTATAAAACAAAATAACTAAAATACTGAGACCAACCTGACAGTCTTTCTTAACAGTACACATAAAATTTTAAACAAAAATGTGTGCAGTACATAAAATGAAAAAAAAAAAAAAAAAAAAAAGAAGTACTGAATATGAAAACAGATTTACCAGGAATACAAAAAAAAATAGTGTATTAAAGTAAAATGGTTTTTAATACAAGTTGGCATAATCTGCTTGCTCTATAGAAAGAAAAATACAGATGTGAGTTGGTCTTTACAAAATCATTGCAGACATGTACCCCTGAAATGTGATATGTAACCTGCTTTAGATCAGGATACACCATACTGAAATAAAAACTGACAGTAACTATGAACTCTGAGCCGCACGGTAAGGGTCCAAAGTCAACAGGTCTTAATATCTCAATGCGACTCCTCAACTGATGCTGCCGGATTACAGAATGTTACGAACCACAATAGTTTTTTATTTAGATCCCCTCTACGTTTAATACTTTCACGATTAATGTGGTATTAAAACTTCTCATTGCTACTAATGAACATTTTAAAAATCAGTACTGGTAAAAGGTTTTGGAAACTTCAGCCCACATCCTATTACAGTCTACTAATAATTGTATCTTTTTGTTATGAGCAAATCAGTATTTTTGAGTTCATACAATTTTCAGTCCATCTTATTCAAAAATCATTTGTTCAAACAAATAAAAAAGAAAAAAGCTTCTACCAATAATCCTACTAAGCTTTCTTAAGATTAAATATTTGCAGTTTGAATTCACATATCAGTCATGAAATACTGCAAAAATAACAAATGACAACGAAGCAAGCACAGATATAGCTGTATTACTTGACATTATTCAGCATAAACAAAATTAACATTTAATTCCAGAAGGTTAAAAGCTGAAAGGTTAAAAGTAAATTCAACCCCAGACCAATGTATTTATTTAAAATAGCCTAGTATAATAATCCTTAACAGGTGAACAAATTTTCCATGTAAATTCTGCAATTAATTATTAAACAACTGCATTGACCAAATGGTTAACATTTATCTAAATACTTGCCCAATACACATTACAGCCATTGAAGTAAAGCTTAGTGGCAGTTTTTTTTTCCTTCAAAGAGAAATGTAAATAAACCTTTTCTCTAAAGCAAATATATTTGCAATGCCACCCAAAAATAAATTGTTGAATTAACATTTACACGGTGCAGCATATATCAAGGAGCCTGAGAGCTACAATAGAACACTGTGCCACCATCATCAGGGTTTCATGTAATTCTACGGGTGGTTAAAACAGCTTCTGCCATCTCAACTACATGTACTCCGGAACTCGACAGTTGAGCAGGTACGAATATAGTACCTGGCATTCACACACAAGCAGTTCGAAGCAACGTAGACAACAGTGCACTTATTTGTCTGATTAGACATGCTCAATGCAAGCAACTGTGCTTGCCTTGCCATCATCTCTGCAGCGCACTAAAGTCTACATTATGCTTCCATTGCAGAACCATTCAGAATCATCTCTGTTTGTGTTTAATGATATCCTTTGGACAGTCACATCCAATTAATGACATACAATAACTAATCACCATGCGAGCCTTTCATTACAGTTGGTGCAGTAATTCCAACATGATTAATTTAGACTTGGCTTCACCCCATGCCGGGTACTCCTCTTTCATATCTTCACTTTTGTTTAGTTGCAATTCCCACAGATACTTTACAATGTAAGCAGCGAAAATTATAATTTTGTACTAGATATATTCTACAGATTATTTTGAATCTATTGAAAGTCAGGCCAATATTATAATTTAATTTTTTTTTCCTAATAGCCCTATTGTCTTTTGCTAGAAGTTCATTTCCCAAGTTTCCATGGCCGGGCAACGAATACAGCTTCCCTTCCATTAACATTTTTGAGATATTTTTCTTCATACATTTATGCAATTAACAATAAACTAGAAATAAAATATAGCGGTGAAACCAAGCTTTAAAAGATTCAAATGCCATACCATATAGAATATCCCAAGATGACAGTCATTAATTTGGCTATCATTTAAGGACCAGCCTGTATACTGTTACAGCATCCACCTGAATCTTGACACCAGTAATTGATGGAGTCATACATAATAAACCATACATTTATAGAAATAATAATAATAAATCTGATTCTCTCATGCCACAAACACTTTTTCAATTACACTTTATCAGCTATTTTATATGATTTGAAATACTTACTGCACAACTGTATTTTATTAGTTGAAAGAGCTTTTCACAACTAAACAGGGGCAGGTAGCTATTTCAGATACTGTTAAATATTGAGAAAATGTGGAAGATTATTATAACATTGAACAGTGTTGGGATTTGATAAAGTAAGAAAACTACATAGGTAGATTTTTTTTCTTTTTTTTTTTTTTACAATTCTCATTTGTTTGCATGGATTTTGGCTTCTGCTGAAGTCTTCATATAATTTTACAGACAAGTGAATTGTTATTCTTTTTGCTAGAGCTGAGATTTTTTATGAAGTCTTTAAAGAAAAACATTTATGAATAAACTCATACTATGCTACCCTTTCAGCAGCAACATCAGCCTCAGATGGTAACCAGAATCACTTAACTGACTAATTTCAATCTGCTATACTGGGAACATTTAAAACATTCATGTTAGTGTACATAAAAAAAATATTTGTATTATATTTAAATAAGTTTTCAATTAAAGCATTTTCCCAACAGTTACATTAGTCATTGATAGGTACAAGGATGTAATGAGATCTTGTTCACTTCCACACTATATCACAAATTCTCAACACAGCATAGTCCCAAGTATAAAAAGCAGCTTACAGTGTGCTTTTAAGCATCCAATTGGTATCGTATGACAAAACCAATCCAAAAAAATACATGCCGTACACAATGCTAACTGGGCCAGCCCAACAATAAAGTGTCGTATCCACATAGAATGGGTTATCGGTGTTGACAATATAATCAACGGTAATGGACCCCCATAGTGTTGCATGCTGCATAGACAGCTTAACCTCAGCTGAAAGTTATGTGGCATTTCATTATAACTAACACACAAATGATTAGTTTAAGAAAAGATGAAAAACAAATTTAACACTAACAGTAAAATTTAATTATGTGCTATATTGGTTACTCGTTTAGTATTTTTTTTTTACAAAGGTTGATCCCTCTTTAATTTTTTCCTGACAAATTTTAAATACTTAAATACCTTGCCTTTTATTGTCAATTCAATTTTAGCTTGATTTTTCTTTTTAAAAAGACAGCTGTATGATGTTGCAAAAAAAAATTAAGTTCTATTTTGTTATATTTATAAACTTAAAAAAAAATATACATTTAAAATGAAATATATTTGTCACTAGTGTGTAGCGTTGGATTACAGTATTTCACGCCACCGGTGTGTGGAGTGCTGCTGTCGACGAGTCTTCAAGGAAGAATTGGCTCTCGTGGCTGAGCGAGTATGGTTCTGCGACGCAAGTGAGGCAGTCGTTTTAGCTACACGGCACTGAGTGAAGGCATTACAAATATGACGGTGGCACTTCTAACAATCCACAACATGGCTTGTCTCTACAAGAACCCCGGCAGTTACGGTATGGGCCGGATATGACTTGTTAGTATGGCGGTTCTTAGCGAGCAATAAGAAACAGTTTATGAGCTAAATGAAGTGGCACCAAATAATAAATAAAGTGTAAAAAAGAATACTTTTTTTTTGTTGAAAATATAGAGGCAGTCTGACATTTTTAAATGATGAATGTAAATGATTTTCTCCTGGTTAAAGGATGATCTGTTCAATTTTAATGCTGTAATTTTGTGTACGAATATTCTATTCCTAAAAATGCTCATTGGTATTAGCATAAATCTGATACGTATGAAATTTTAGATGGATGTTTAAGACAAAAAGAGAAACCTGGACTTTTTGATGGTAAACTGCAGAGAACTTTGTTAGTTATGACAACAGTGGTTCGTCAGTTTGCGCAACTACCAAGTCCACTTCGTTTGAACCAAAATTTCCACAGCCAAGTAAAACATAAAAACGTTGGTGACATTTATTTGAGAGAAAAGATTCCGCCAGAATATTTTTATAGTTGGCGACGAGGCGTAACAAACTGCGTAGGAAAGTGCACTAGGATGCACAGGCGTCACAATGAAGTGTGAATCAAATAGGGACAGCACAAGAGTATGGACTGCAAACTCTCAGACTATTTCCTTTTTCTGTACCGTAAAATGGGGTGAATAGGATCAGCAGGGTGAATAGGATCAAATTTGAGGAAAATGTAAATGATTTCATAATTAATTGAGCATTTATTAAAAATAAAAAAATTGGTTATGGCATTTGAAAGGAAAAATAATGTAAAACATGAAAATGGTGTAAATTCAATTCAAAAGTTGCAAAACTGAATAGTTGGAGGGTTGGCAACAGTTGCTTTAAGTATCAGCTGATTAGATAGCCTCCATAACTTTAGTTGTTGTGCAGGTTAGGTGATTGGTATCAGTGTGGCTGTATCAGTAATTAATAGTTGTTTGGTGCCAGAAACATTGATATAATCAGATTTGGTGAGTATAATCTCTGTTATTTTTAATTGTTACTTTACAGTTCTTTGACCTGATTATTGTAAAAAAGGGGTGAATACGATCATGACTGTAATCGTGCTGAATAGCAGATTTGAGTATTAATATTGTCTGAAATTTTGTGTCAACTGTTTTGTTAACCCGATCTGTCAATAATCTCTCCACAAACTGCAAATCTTTACTTACACCATTTAATATTTGCATTAAATATTTAAAAGTAAATTTTAATGTTTTCAAAATGTCTTCTTACCTATAAACAAAATACTCGAATCTGAAGGCACATTGTTTTAATACCTATTTATTTTGTTATTGTCAACTGCTGTCTAATTACAAAATTTTAAGTTGATTATGGACACTAATTTTCTGACACCTGGCAAATTGATCTGTGCGCCATATTGGTAATGGCATGCGATGGCTGACAGACCGACTTGTGTGAATAGGTTAATTAGGTGCCAGTTAATAATTCTGTTTTATATGAGAGAAGGTTAGGTTTCGTTAGGTAGGTTAGGACAATGTTATAATACACATTTATGTTAATTTAACTTATAGTTGTAGTAATATTATTGTTTGTTTCAGTGTGCGGCTGCTAGCCATGCCAAGAAATTATCGACCAGATCCCCGTACGAAGAGTTACGTAAAAAGGTCAAGTCATGAAATTGAATTGGCTCTTAAGGTGGAATCACAATGCCCCGACGACCCCGACACGACAAAAAATTTTCAACAGCCAATAAGAACCTGTTTCGTCGGGATGAACCAGGTTCTTATTGGCTGTTGAAAATTTTTCGTCGTGTCGGGACTGTCGTGTCGGGGTCGTCGGGGCATTGTGATTCCACCTTTAGGGCTATAAATTGTGGAAGGTCAATCAGACAAGCAGCGAGAGATTTTGACATTCCATATACTGTATTACATCGTCACTACAAGACTCCATCTCTAAGGCCACAAGGAGGACAAACATCCCTTTCAGCTGAAGAAGAAGATGTTATTGTTTCACGCATCGTGTTATGTGCTGACTGGGGATACCCCATTGATCTTACCACATTGCGCCTTTTTGTGAAAGGATATTTGGACCGTAAACGAGAAAATAGTAAAGAAATTCAAAAATAACATCCCTGGTCATGAGTTCGCAACAAGTTTTTTTAAGAAGACATAAGGCAAGGTTGAGCCTTAGATTGTGCCAGAACATCAAACGAGCACGTGCTGCAGTTTCCCGACCTCTACTGAAGGAATATTTCAACAACCTGGAAATGGAAATCTGCGACATTCCTCCCAGCAATCTAGTCAACTTTGATGAAACTAATCTCGCGGACGATCCAGGGAGGCCCAAAGTCATTGTTAAAAGGGGATGCAAGTATCCAGAGCGAGTGATCAACACATCAAAGTCTGCTACATCCATAATGTTTGCAGGTTCTGCTGATGGGACATTGTTGCCTCCCTATGTAGTTTATCGGGCTAAGCATTTGTATTCAACATGGGTTCAGAATGCACCAAAGGGGACTCATTTCAACCGAAGTACATCGGGCTGGTTTGATAGCGAATGCTTTGATGACTGGTTGAAAACAATAGTTGTGCCTTATTTTTCACACTAGAAGGTAAAAAAATTTTGCTTGGAGACAACCTGTCCTCGCATCTTTCGGTTGAATATGTTAGAGTTTGTCATGATAATGACATTAGGATGATATTCTTGCCTTCTAATTCGACGCACCTCACCCAGCCACTTGACGTAGCATTTTTCAGGCCACTGAAAATTTGTTGGAGAAAACGTTTGAACAACTGGAAAATGGGACCAGGAAGGAGAGAGAGCTCAGTTCCTAAGGATGTTTTCCCGCGATTGTTTTCTCGGCTAATGCGTGACATCGGGCACAATGCTAGCTATAACTTGAAGGCAGGTTTCAAAGCATGTGGCATTGTGCCCTTTGATCCAGCAAAAGTGCTTGACCGAGTGCCATCTGCTGAAGAAAGGACACAAGCACTTGGAAATGACGTCGATCAATCACTAATTGAACTGCTTCAAGAAATGAGAGGAAAACCAGAAGCTAAACCTGCACGAAAACTGAAGTCCAGAATAACAGTAGAAGCTGGGAAAAGTGTTTCAAACCACTATGACGAAGATAACTGTGAAGTTAGTGATGAAAGTGTTGATGATCCAGATCCTGAACCCGACGAACATTCCGACGAACACATAATTTTGAATCACAATTGTTAACAGTGTGACTACTTCTGGTCCTGTCACCATCACAGAGGCTGGAAATAGTAGCCAAGACGTTGAGGATGTAAGCAACACTCCACTTCTTCCAGGTGGTTTTGCAATTGTCAAATTTCAAACAAGCAAACGAGTGAGGAGGTTTGTAGCACAAGTTGAAACTGTAAACGAGATGGTGTTGACTGTAAAGTACCTCCGTAAACGAACCGGGAAAAAGGACACATTCTTCATTTTTCCAGATGTAGATGATATTTGTGAGATCAGCCATCAACAAATTGAAACTCTCCTAGTCTTGAAAAAACACAAAGAGGGCAATATCACTTCCGCTGTGACACAACTTCTTTGGAGTGATTGACTGCACAATGTTGATTTTGTAATTTCAGTTTTTGGTGCCATATTTAGTAAGCAACTATGAGTTCATGGAATTATTTCTGTGCAATGTTATTTGTTAACGGTTTTTCAAGCTAGCTATCTTTGCTAGCTTTGTTTGCTACATTACGTCAGTTTTGTATTTTTCAGGATGTGTGTTTGTAAAGTTGATATAAATAAAAAATTTAATTAATCATGTTTAAAACAATTATTTATGTTTCCATTTTGTTTCCAATAAAATAATTTATCTTTACTGTGATCCTATTGGTCCCAAAACCAGTAGAATGGGTTAACTCACATAACACTAGTTGGTGATCCTATTCACCCCAACTTTCGTACTAATAGGATCAGAGCACTAAAAAAATATATAAATATATATGCCATACATAAATGAAATTCGGAACCTACATTCGAAACTAGAAGCCAAAACTCAAAGAATACAATAGTCATATTTGAAAAATACTTTTTTTTTATGAAAACCTACAGCCATTCGAAGTTTAAAATGATCCTATTCACCCCATTTTATGGTACTAATCAAGTTGTAAAGAAAAACTTACATTTCTTTACGGACACTTTCAGTTCATTGTAAATGGGACTTTTGGAATGTTAGTCGGCTTTAGTACAACGCATCCTAATATTTTTTCCTTTGAAAATTTATATTTTCTTGGTAATCTAAACTATAACATAATTCTGTTTGTAAAGCCTTTTATGAGTAAAGTTTATGCTGCTACAGTAGAATGCCAGTGTCATGTAAAATTAAGGAGTATAATTTTAATAGTTGTATATAGATAATTGGTTCTGGTATTGATGTTAAATATCATGCTATATTTATTATAAGTTCATATATATTCTGTTTTGCAAATAAGTACCTTGAAGAGCTCCAAGTATATACAAGCAAGTATAGCGTTTAATTTTTTTTTGAAAGCTTGTGGTAATTCATTTTTTTTTTTTTTTTTTTTCACTCTAATAACTGCACAAAAGCCATAAAACCTATGAATTTACCTGAGGGCAACACTCGCCTATTAGGGACGATTGGTTTTTCAAAGTTATCTGAATTTTTAATTTTTGGTAAAAAAACATTTTACAAGCTATCCTCATTCCCATTTAGGCCACAGTTATAATTAAATGAGATGATACAATGTCTGGGCCAGATGTGGTGGCTAGCCCTCCTAGTTATCTGACTGTCTCCACAGCAGCCGCAATCTGATTAGAAAACAACCCAGTTCAAAGTGTTACTTTCCCTCTTAAAATATTATAATAGAAATGTATATTTACAATAGTGCTATGCATTGTGATGAGATGCAATAAGCTTCAGCCAATCAAAGCTTTGATGCATTCTACATGCATCGGAAAGAGTTGCATGAACATCATAGACAGCTCATTTACTGTTCACTAAAAACTGTATAAATAGTTGAAGTTTATTATCAATTCAAGTAATTTAACAGCCTGCATGCATCTGACTGTAATAAATTCATAAAATGTTGTGACATACCCAATTGAATTCACACAGGGTTGTATTTTTAAGTTTGTGCAATAGAATACATGGCAGCACAGTATTTTTTCATAGGCTATCCTATTGTCAATACTTTGTCACTCTATTACTCATCACGAAGCATAATTGTTGATGAGGTGGGAGGCAAGATATTTGGTAAGAATAATCAAATTTAATAAATACCAACTTCTTTTTATCATTTTCCAAATTCCACACTCAAGAGGATGAAAAGAGAGTGGATGTGGTTTTATAGTAAAAATTCATATCGCCGATGCTAATCAATGTAAGATATTAAAACATAAGCAACATATTTATACTTTCTTTTCTAAAATTATATTCCTAAAAGGTGAAAATGGGTAGATTTGGTTTTAGAAAGATAAATTCATAATACTGAATGTACTAAAAGGGAAAAGTAACCAATTAAGCAAGAATAACATACATAAAGAGAAACTATGTATCTTTTCCATTTAAGAAATTCAGCTACTAAGGTTAGGTTTTTATTTTATAACAATAAATATTGTCTCCTTAAAGAAATAAAAAAAAGTTATGTTTGATTTAATAAAAAAAAAATTTATCACATAACCTAATAAAGCAAATTTATATAATAGGTATGGATTGGAAATATGCAAAACCTAAAACATGCAACTCCTTTCCACAACTATCCAATACAACACATAAAACCCTAAAAGTTTTAAAATGGGGAATTTCATGTTTCCTAAATTTTGTATCACTGAAATCACTAAAGGGAAAGGTAAGAAACTGATCTCAATATGCAGCTGAGTTTACGATAACACTTTGCAATGAACCTGAAATCTAATCTGTCAACAACTGGTACCACTGCTACTGTACATGACTTTATGCCCCATGTTCACGTATGACGTGAATCAGATGAATAAAAGTAACCTTACTAATACTGCTCATAATATTTGGATTGACTTCAAAAAAATTTAAACATAATAATTAAAAAATTCATTGTACTGGCAAACTTTGATCTATTTTTGAATACCGCTAAAGACAGTAAAAAATAACCCATGTATACAGTCTGTTAAAGGGCAGCATGTTTGAAATTAAAACAATAGTCCATAAAGGCTAAAGTAACTTTAAAAGGATGCACGTAAGTAAGTAGGTGTTACGTGGTGTAGCCTACTAGAGAGTGAAACACACCCCCAACACTGTTCACACATCTGGAGGTTTGAAAGTGCTAGCAGGTAACTGCACTATCGGTCAGACGGCTAGTCTCGGCGGTGCCAGCCCGCGGCGAGAGAGGGACGTGGCTCTACAAGGTCCAGAAGGAGCGAGCCTCAGGAGAGACCCTGCGGCGCGAAGGACACCAGCCCTACGTCGTCTGTGGACGGGGACGGCCCCTTGGAGGAGCCCCGGTCGTCCTCCAGCAGCTGCTCCGAGTAGTAGTGGGGCGTGCTCAGGTAGTCGATGAGTCGGCGGGGCAGCGGCAGTGTTGGGATCAGGTCTCTCCGCACCAGCTTGAGGATCACGAACCTGTCCCCATACGCACCTTAGAGCTCCACCGACACAGGCGTGACTACCGACTAGTGTCATTGGCAACAAACAAAACAATCATCATCCACGGGAGGGGAAAGATCTTTTACTTAATAAGTGTAAAGTTATTCCAAAAAAAGTGAATTTTAAACAATAAAAATATTTAAACTAAACATATTCCCACAACATTGTAATTTTTATCTAATATTGTATTTTATTTAATAAAAAAAAATAATACTCTTAATAAACTTGTACTGAGCATGTTTGACTTCTGTCATTATTAAATACAAGTCAGCTCAATCAGCAATCCCTGTGTTGCCTAGAGAGATTTGTAAAATTTTCAAATGTGTACACAGATACTTTGTTAGAAATGATAGAAAATAATCTAAATTATACTATAGCCAAAAATAACTGCTAAAAACACACTGACGACAGAACATTATTCTTATTGGCAACAAAACGCCAGCAAATTTTTGTGACACCATTTTTCACACTTGTTTTCAAGACGGAACCAATGTTAATTTATTTGTAAGCCATATAGCCAAAATAACACGTGAACAAAGAAAAAAATGTTGCTCTCTTCTGTGAACATTATACTCTTTGCTGCTGAAAAGTATTGAAAAACTTGGTTTTCAACAATTCAAGTTGAATGTTTTGTGTTGTGACTTATTTTACAAATCTAACAAGCACTTACCATGATGTTTACGTTGCTACTGAATGAGTGCATGTTTTTAGGTGAAAATTCTGAAAGTTAGGCACACTAAAATGTTAAAACAAATCGCCCCTTGCTGCATGTTTCACGGAAATGTGTAGACCTTACATGATTTTTAAGCAATGTTAAAAAAAAAAAACCACCATAATGAATTAGGTATGGTTATTAAAAATTAAAAATCGCATCACTAAGCTGACTGCAATCTCAGTAAAATTCACACCGGTAGTAGTCTATAGTTACTAATTATTAGGGATGTGTGAATCCTTGATTTTCAGTTCGGTTTGAATCCGATTCGAATCCCTGGCAATATTTGAGATATGAATCCAATTCCGAATATTAAGCACAGAATAATTAAAAATAACTGATTAATTTAAAAATAATGTGTGTTCTCTTTTTTCTAACTGTAACTAGCAATTATTTATTACACTGAGATTGAAATGTCTATAATTATGTAAACTTAATTAATAATAAACACACTAAAATATGAAAACCAAAACATATTCGATTCTCCAACTCAATTGTAATAAACTGCACGCCACAGGGAAATCTCAGTTTTATAAACGTTTCAGCAAACAAAACCATTTTTTCTCCAATAAATAGCCAAGACGTTTTTTCCTTGTAGGTATGTAGTTGTTTTTAGTTTATAGTTTGCTATACGACGAAATTCGTAATTATAGTTTAAGCTCTCGAAATCTCGAAATTCTTTTAATGTCAATGTGTTAATTATTTAATTTACATATCTTTATTTGATACATCGTATTATAAATACTTACATAATAGTAGCCTAATTTTATTTTATACTGCTAGTATTTTTGAGCCGTATTAAATTAATTTCTAACTTTTGTGAATATTCGTAATACTGTTCGAATCCATGTACGTACAACGATTCCGGGTTCGGGTAATTGTGGATTCGAATTGTACCCGAAAATATCAGGTACTCGCACATCCCTACTAATTATGCAAAAAAAATTATATATAAAAATGTGTTATTCAGTATTAATAAATTACAGTTATTATTCTGTAAATGCAGCATTGTGATATTCAAATAATTATATTACTTGCACTTAAAATGTACAGTTGGTTAGCTTAGGTATGTGTAAAACACCATAAAACATTTTTACAGTTCATTAGGATAGGTTAACTACATTCAAAATACTAGAAAAATTACATATTTTAAGTTTGTTAAGTTAGGTTTTATGGACTTATTAAAGAATTATAGTTGTATAATATACCATTTTCAGATTTTTCCCATGGAATAGTCTCCACGCAAGTAAGTGACTTTTACACCATAATCCTCAAAACTATTTAGGACCTTAGCCCATGCAATTGGTCCATTTAAACACTAAAATTGTAATTCCAAGCATGTTAGTTAGCTTTTCAAGGATGGTGAAACAACAATTTATTGTTGCTTACATTATTTTTAAAACCCCTAATGTTTAAACAAAACCTTAGAGACTATTAATTTATTAGTTCGAATCTAATACGAATACCAATTCAAAATTATTCTCAAATCCGAAGAATGAATTCGAAAAGGAAGAATGAGAATTCGAATACCACTTAAAAATGTTTAAAAATATTAATTTTTTTTAATGCTATGTTCCTAAATTAGGGATTGAGTGAGCTCATATTTACATATTTAAACCTTAGTTATTCACACGTAGTCATTGTTAATGGCAACCCAGTAAACTGTATTTTAGTTCAGCAATATTATTAACATAATTTCTGCTAATTTCATTTGATATCCGAAACATCATTATTATAGTTGTCATAATTATAGTTGGCACAACATTTGTTTCGTCACAGGTACATACAATATGTAATCTGCAACATGTCCTTGGTGTTAGATCAATTGTGACTATCGATTTATATGCCGTTGAAACTAGAGCATTAACATATTTAAATGGCCGTCGCAATGGAGTGTCCATGTTTTGTGGTGTTGTAGTCCATGGTTTTTTTTTCTCCCCCTTTTCCCACGTGTGTGCATGTGCACATGTGTGTGTGCGTGCGCATATACACTGTAACAACCCAGATTACAGCCTTCCCCATGACAATCCATTAATAATAATAATTTGTAATAAATTTTTGTCTTATTTCAGGTTAGGTTACAAATGATGTAAAGTTTTTCCTTTTAGAAGTAATTTTGAACTGACCATGTCAGGTATTTTGAACGTAATTCACCTGGTTTAATGTTTTTATTTCTAAAATGTGTAAGTTTATTTTTCAAGTTTTTTTTTTTTTGGCTGGTTTCTTTGTGTAGGAAGGCATGCTGACATAATTCTCCTTCATTTCACATGCTAGGCGTTTGAGTCACGGTCACGGGAGTGTGAGAGAGAAACAAAATTGCTGGGTCGTGGGAACAGATTTCAGAATTTCGTGAAAGTTTCTGTTGCCATGCACTGTGATTGGCTGAGAATTACGTCAGCGAGCCCAGGACACTGCCCGCACAAAGGGAAGGAAGGCTGTATAGTTAGTCATTGTCCGAGCACCCGTGCCGAGCAGTCATTGTTCGAACACCAGGCCGAGCAGGCCGTGGTCGGGCGATGGCTCTGTGTTTTATCTTTTCTCGATGTACATTTACATTTTTTTTTGTGGTTGACTGTGATATTTTGATTTTAAGTAAATAAAAAACAAAAGATATTACATCAAACATTGCATTTGAATTACTTCGTGACTTGCTACCAAACTGTATGTTCACTATCATCATCACCTAATTTTGAGTTAGCCGGAGGTGGTGAGTGGTAACAACACATACACACAAATATATATAGGATGTTGGTATTTATGACGTCTATAAACTCCAACACCGTCTGACCGATCGTCATGAAAGTTGGCACATCAAAGTGTTTTCTATGGAGGTTTTTATAATATCCATTTTTTGTAACTCGCAGCTAGATTGCGCTGCAGCGCATCAACTTTTACACTGTTCAACTGATCACCATGGATGAATTCATTTTTATAACAAAAAATCGTAGGTCAGACAGTAAATGTAACTGTATGTCATTTCTCTATGTCCACTACACTGTCATATAGTGCTCTCCATTTTGCTTTAACTCGCAGACAATATATCACCCTATGTTCAGCTCGGGCAATGCCGGGTACTGCAGCTAGTAGAAGTATAAAGATGGATCAAAACTCATGTGAGTGTTTGGGAGGCTCCAAAGAGAGAAACAGAGATGAGCTTGAAACACCTCTCTTTATGTTGATGCAGACTTTTTTTTGGAGGTCCGTTATGGATGAATGGTAACATGTATGAAAACCATAATGGAACTGTTTTCACAGATTTAGTGAGATCTAAAACTTATGTTCTGTCACTTATTTTTCGTCAGTTATACCTTAGTAACAGCCAACTTCTTAGATACAGGTTAAATTTTTATACTTTTTTCTTGAATGTTTCAAATATTTTCTCTGCTTAACTTATGGTTGCCCTATTGTAATTAATGAAATATATAATATCTGTCCATTGCAATTTATTGTAGCATCATCGGTTATAAGTAAAAATTTATAAAAATTGATTTTGTGTCATATTAACACAAAAAAAAATGTAGAGATGTACGTCATCTAGTGTACTTGTTCTGCGATGAGCAACTGTTTCTAGCCTCATGCAGGGCAGTTTATTAAAACAGCTGCCAACCAGTTTTCTTAATGGGATTCGGTTTGGACACATTCTGGAATACAGCCCGCAAGTATAGTTACAATTGTATTGCAACAAGGCCATGCTTATTCGCTACCTTACCCGAACATCTTGAAATACTACCCTTAGACATGATGGAAGATCATTTAATTTATATAACCACAAATAATTGCTACACACAAGTTTATTGACAAAATGCTACAAAACTACGCCGGGAATTTACGTGACACCATTTTTCATGCTTGTTTTCACGATTGGACCAATGTTTGTTTATTTGAAAACCATGGCCATAGACGTGAGAACATAGTAAATATGATGGTTTCTTCTGTGAACGATATATCAATTGCAGCAGAAAGATGGTGTTGGAAAACTAACCTTTTCATTGATTCAAGCCACGGTCATTTAAATATGCCTGGCAACTTCCATCGATTCTCCATCCACTTAGTGAAGCTCGAGATGGTTTACAAACTAACGGCACTAGTAATCAACACGCCCAGTCTTAACATTAAAATTGACCCGTAGGATCTGTTAACAAAACAAATGTTTTCCTTGCACTAAATGATATTACTGGATCACACAAATAGTATTATATACTTGACAAATGTGACAAAATTACAAGCCATTGCTGTGCATTAAACACAAACAAAGTCCCTAAATAAATGGAAAATCATAAACTGTATAAAAAAGTTAAATTATATTTGAAACTCCCATTTAAAACAATGCTAAGCCCTAATGTGTTGACTACTAGCACCATAATTTTGAAAGTCACCACAAGCTTCAATAAGCAGAAGGGTCATGGTCATGCCAAGAAGGATAGGAAGTTGCCAGACCTTACTATATGACCATGATTCAACCTGTATATTCTAGGCAGTATGTACCACGTCTTACATATCAACCATGCATTTATCTATGATGCTTACTTTGCCGCCAATAGGGATTTTCGGCACAATTTTTAAATTTAAATTTTAAATTATTATCATAACAGTAATTTTATAACTAAAATTTAAACTTGCCCAGCCCACTGTACACTCCCACTTAATTTTTGTTCTGCCAGTTCCTCGAGTCGTTCCCAGCGCCGTATCTGATATTTTGTCAACTCTTTGCGAGGCTAACTTTTGCCTTGTATTTTTCTCGCCGCAGTGCACGACCAGCGATTGAAATTCACTCTGCCTGTCGTGACAAGCACCACTTGTGGCTGCAGTTTCTCAGGGCAGCCAGTTTCTCAAAGCTCCCCTGAGGTGAGCACTTATAGTCATGCTCCAGTCTAATATTCCAGGGCTCTCGAACACGTATAGATGTTCCGATTAAGACATTTCTCACAAGCCAGCATTCTCCTCCTAACCTCTTTTCCACGGAGTGCTGTCATAACTTAGAAACACACAACTTAGAACCACATAACTTAGTATTTTCTAAGTTATGACAGTTCTAAGTTATGACTTTCTACGTTATGATGTTTCTAAGTTGTGTGGTTCTGCGTTGCGTGTTTCTAAGTTGCGTCTTTCTAGGTTATGACAGTTCTAAGTTGTGATAGTTCTAAGCTGTGACTTTCTACGTTATGACGTTTATAAGTTGTGTGGTTCTGTGTTGCGTGTTTATAAGTTTTGTGTTTCTAAGTTGACAGTTCTAAGTTGTGTGTTTCTAAGTTATGACAGTTCTAAGTTGTGTGTTTCTAAGTTATGATTGTTCTAAGTTATGAGTTTCTACGTTATGAAGTTTCTAAGTTGTGTAGTTCTGCGTTGTGTGTTTCTAAGTTACATGGATTTTTCCAAGTTTTCTAAGTTATGACAGTTCTAAGTTGTGACTTTCTAAGTTATGTGGTGTTCCCCTTTTCCACGAATCGCCGCCCAGAGCATTGACTGGTGCTTAACCCCGGCCAGCGAAGGCCTGTCTCAAGGGCTGGACACTGGTTTTTGAGCGTACCGCCTCTGACCTCTAGCAGCGGAGTTTTCAACTGCCTCGAGTCTTGGCCAAACACATACTGCCCCCTAGCGACTCACACCACCCACATTCTCCTGTAGTTATTTTCCAAGCCACCAGAGAGCTCCCCCAGTCTCCTCCATAAGCCCCATACTTTTGAAGTAGTCTCGTGTGATATGTGCAAGTCGACTTCTTCTCTGTTTCGGCCACTCCCCAGTAGATCGCGTTGCGATCGGGAACTAACACCAACATCGAGATATCAAAGTCAGTATTTCTCGATCCCTACTTCGGACATCTTCGGAACTTTTCGGCCTTGTAGCCGAAGTACCCCCTCCTTCTTCCAAGGCGAAGCACTAATTTAATTAAGCGTCACATTTACCATGCCAAGAACTTATTCGCGCGACTCTGCACTTATGGCATCATTTCTCCGCCAGCCCTCAGCATGATTCAACTTCGCAACTACAGTAGAGCACCCCTCAACTGTAATTCTCACAAACGGAACTCCCGATATCCGGAACTAATTTTCCAAAAAAAAATTAAAACATTACAAAACATCTCCAAAATATTTCCGGACTGGAACGAGGCGTTTTTGCTTTTGCCTGACTGTACGTGTCTTGTAGGCGCGCGCACGTCTGTCAGAGAGCTAATTATAGCCAGTCTTTCCCGCGCATTGCGTAAATACACCGCTGGTTTTCGCGTTGGACGTGAATTACTATAAAAATGTTTATGCTATAAGTAGTTTTATTGTTTCACTATGTCAAGTAAACGGAAAATTCCGGCCGGCCAGAGAGTATGTACACCGACTCCCACTATACACGCTGACACACGTGATAGCAAGTAACATTACTTCCAATGTTTGATGCTTTCAGTTTGTAGATAATAATTTAGTGTACAAATATGTAACATGTACATATTTATACGTTAATATATGGTTAAACAGTCTACATTTACCTGAATTTCGCTATCTCTGTGTTTTTAAACGAGATGCTTGAAGTGTTATTCTTGTGTATGTGAAATGTAAACTGTGCGTGGAAGTGACTATACACTCTCCAGGAAGTGTGAATCACTAACACGTCAACACGGAAGTAACACAACACTGCAGCTGTTGGCCTACTACCTCCCCCGAACCCTCTTCTCGACCTCTTCGCTCACGCACGCACGCACCCACAGAGATAAGAAACACGTGCCTGCCAGCTTGCTTGAATGAAGGTCATTCAACCGGCCCGGAGGCCAGCCCTACCGCAACTCCCCTTACCCGGAATTTTCCCATAACCGGAATAGACCTCCCCCCAATGATTCCGGTTGAGGGGTGCTCTACTGTACTACAAGGATGTAGTCGCCTCATCTAGGGATGCTTTCCCTAAGCTTTTAGAAAGCTATCAGTAAGACTGTGCTTTAGCGTAAAGAGTTTTATAATTTGCTAAATTTTGGTTAAATTTAAATTATGAGTGCTTCCGCGTCCACTGCGCCAGTTTCGGTCCGTATTTCGCAGGCACCTTGGCGAGCCTTCTCCTGAGTCCCAGCTACAACACCCTGTTTTGGTGAGTTTTCAACACCCATTCTCTTCCCTGACTATTTCCTACTTGTGGGTATTAATGCCTATTTAACCACTGGCTGTGAAGCAGGTCTAATCATTTGGATATGGGTTGTTCACAGACGGGTCCCAGACACGGAGCTGAGATTGCGGATTTCCCTGGTCCTCTGTACCCAAAGGCTACTAAGGCACCACCTGGTAGCCCAGCTCCATTATTAATTTTCACTCCCAACAATACTACCCCCAAATTCTTCGCGACACCCATAGCAGTCCAGTTCGCACCAGATGCCAGAAGTTAATAAAATATGTGATAGCTAAAGTTGTATAATTGCCGGACTAAGTGATAATGATTATCATTCTGGTTTTGTTAATAACTAGAGGTACTAACTGTAAGCAACACCGGAAAGCGTGACTATGTAAATTGGCTATTTGTTTAATATTTAGAATGGAATTTTATTTTATATTATTGTTTTAAATATTTACGGGCCGGCCCATATTATAAAATTTTCACTCATTAAGGCATGAAAACATAATAAATTGTGATTTATTAATGTATTCACCCTACTATAAATTTTACGTAATTAACTTCTTTATCAAACCAACTGGTGATTATAAAAATGTTTGTTTTCTCCTGTTACAATTAATTATGAAAGCAAAATAAATAGAAGCACAGCTATAGACAAACCTGCATTTTTTAATTTATTAATTTGAAGGTAACGATCCACTGTCCCCAAAATGTTTGTTTTCAGGGAGACATTGAATTTATTTTTTGTTGGGCCTTTAGTGTCACCTCTGAGGTTTAAAGTGTTGTTGTTTTGTATCGTTCCCAAAGCCCGACACTTCTAAAGTAACTTCTTATAATATTAACTATAAAAACATAACAAACAGACTCTAAGGCCATAACATTACGATGATACTGAAATTGTGCATGGATTCAAATTATGGTTCATTTTACTTAAAGTTTATAATACAATTTTTAAGTTTGACACACTATAATGTACAGGCATCAACCAAACTACCACGATGGCAGCCAGCGCTTGCTACATGTTAATTTATATACGTGACTGGCGTGAAATGTGAAACGACTAAACTAGTCCTAAAGAGAATATACATGACAACCAATTACGTATTTTTAAATTAAAAAATATAACTGTGTTTTCCCAATAAATAATGCATTTAAACTTAAAAAAGATTGTTTAATACGGGAAACTAATTTTACAAGGATCGTCTTACACGGAAAATAATAACCCACATCATATGGAGAAAATGGCGGGACCGAAGCATTTGATCGTATGAAACGGGAAATCGTATTGTGCGGGATCGTTTTAAACGAGTTTCACTGTACCTATATGCATGAATAAAAATATATCAACTCTGAAATTTAACCTAAAAATGTAAAAAAAAAAGTCAGTCAGGCAAATTAAACAGTTCATGATTATCTAGCTTTAAAAGTGTTAATAGTATTAAATATAGGTAATACATACCATAATTTCTTATGAGTACCTACCAATACCTATCTCCTCCACTACACGTGACTGACAAGCATTTCATGTTTGTTGATTATCAGCATTAATGTTTATTGAGAGTTGGGCCCAAAAGAATGTTTCACATGTATTTGTAAGTTAGGAATTGACATACTCTGCAGCACTCACCTACACATATGCTGAAGGCTTTGCACTTGCTTGAAGCGAGACACAGGGTGCAACAACTGCACTCTCATTGGCCCGAGCACTGGCCGGCGGTGGAGGAAGAACAAGTAGCGACCGCTGCGGGAGTGCTCCACTGCGTTCTCTATGAAGTCCACAATCGTGTGGCTCTTGAACTTCGTGGAGCTGCCAAAGCTGAAATTTCCTTTACAAAAAAAAACCTCGCAGTGTAAGAATTCTGTAATAACTTCAAGTGACAAATTCCAAAATTAATTTTTTTTTAAGTGTACATATTTGCATTCCATGTTACAAGGTCATCCACATTTTGATCAATTGTTCCTGACTGATAGTTAATTAGTTAAAACCACTTAAAACAAAACTAGTCAGAACTTTGCAGTAATCATAAGGATCTGACGTGTAAAGAAAAAAACACCACCTCATGTAAAATTATAAGGAAGGATGTGACACCTAAACTTGACGTGTGTGTGTAGGGGTGTGTGCATGTGTACGGGTGTGAGTGTGTGTAGGGGTGTGTGTGTAGGTGTGTGTGTGTAGGTGTGTGTGTAGGGGTGTGTGAGTGTAGGTGTGTGTAGGTGTGTATGTGTATGGGGTATGTGTAGGTGTGTATGTGTAGGGGTGTGTGTTGATGTGTGTGTATGTGTGTAGGGGTATGTAGGGGTGTGTATGTGTGTGTAGGGGTGTGTGTGTATGTGTGTGTAGGGGTGTGTGCTTGTGTGAGTGCATGTGTGCACGGGTGTGTGTGTGTATTTAATTATACTGTTATTTGACTCATTCGTTCCTACTCAATGATAGTTACATTATTGTTCACATGGTAAAATTTATATTTTGGCTTCAAGAAAACTCTAACTTAGCCATCATTTATGCAAACTCTACATTAAGATATTCACATTCTTCAGTTTTATACCTCAAGTACAGTACTTTCTTTGCACTCATTTGTCTAGTGCTATAAAGGAGTGGTTCTCAAACTTACAATTGTAGGTACCTACAAATTTCTGAGAAATATTTTATAGTAAGTAACATCTCAAGATAAGTCAACTCAAGACATCTTTACTAATATTCAAGAGCAACTACAGCACTGTAATGAACTACATATATCACTGTTTGAGCAAAAACTGTACAGTTGTTCAAAAACACCATAATAATGATGAGTTGACAAAATGGTATAGAGAATGACCACTCCCCTGGCAGTAACAGGCATCTGCTAACAGAGTGGTGCGTGGTTCTACACTGCACGCCTACTGTTAAAGAGGGAGACTTATCACCAGCATGTCTATTAGGCTCAGTCTCAATAAAAGTCACAAATGACTAGAAATCTGGCAGATACTTAAGCAATAACAGATATAAAGAGGAATCAAAAGAGGAATCAAAAGAGGAATTAAAGCATCAATTAACAGTGTAGTATCTTTCGTGTATAGGTAACTATTTAAAGGGCTTCCATTAATGAGCTCCTCCGGGTTGTACATGTCAAATCACATATTACTGTATGCCACCATATTTTTAAATTCCGTTGCGTCTGCAGTTGTTACCACAAGAGAACTGGAGGAAAGTAAAAATATCCAGAGGAAAAGAAGAAACACTTGCTGTGTTATCTGTCATGTCTGAAGGGTCAGGAAGTAAACGTCAGCGGTCAAAAATGGCATGAGATATGCAGTTTGTATGCATGGCATACAGTTTTTCAACTAATCTGTTTTCAACTAGAAAAAAAGATAATTTCAGATGGCTTTCATGAATTCATGGATTTATCACAGATTTCCCAGCATCAAAAAAATTTGTAGCTGATTAAATGCTTCCAGATTTTTCCAGTCTGGTGGCCACACTGGTGTATCTGTAATAAAATAGTATAACAGAGTAAATATATTTTTATATACTGGCACATATTTCTCTGGAATACCAGAATACCACAGGGTTCACCCTTTGAGAACCACTGCTATAGAGCATAGCATTCGTATCACTAACAGATACCATGACCATCACAAAACTAAGGAGGATCAGGCCCTGCCATTTTGGATTTTCAAATATTTCACAACAACTTGCTATACAGCTTCTGTATTAGCCACTTCTCTACTTGTTAAAACCCATTGCCCCTCCAAACCTTCCCACCACGTGATAAAGGACTCATCATGAGACACGGTTGTCACAAGCTACCTATATCACATGCTGTTATCACCTGCAGATACAGACACAAAGGTAAATGACAGGAGTGGGGTTGAGGATGGACGGGTTTAAGTAGGTCTGGATCATCCTGCGACAACATAACATGAGAAAACTAGGTGCGACATAGCACATTATATCATGCTACTTGGCTTTTACACCACTCCATGCACAACTTCGCATGTGCCTGGGGCCTGTGCACGAGATGGTGAACCTATAGTCTGGCAGTGCCAGTCATCAAGAAGCTGTGTAGGGTGTCACAGGGAGAGAGATCAGTAATCGCTTCTGGGCGGCAGGTGCACATTCCATGGTTTTGTGTGATACGTGGGAAACAATACTGCAATCCTCCCTTTCAGGGCCACCCAAGAGTGTGTGGGTGCCGTCATGTACCTACTGGCATCAACATCAGGCCACCACCGCCAGTGCCGGCAAACTGAATGATACTGCCACCTGTACTCACATAAATCCACAGCATTCCTCTACTAAACTATGTCAAGTACTGGTAAAGCTGTGACCTTCGCTTAGAATGTTGACCAAACACACGCTTGATAATATCACTATAACCATAAACTAAAAACTCAGATGGCCATTATAACTGATGCAAAACACAACAATTAATAATTTACATATATACAAATAGTATGACCATGAATATAATTATATACAACCTAAATAATTCTTTTTAAGTAATTAATTCCTTTTTACACCAAAGTATACAGCCCCTTACCAGTGTATAAAAGTATGAGACACGTGAATAATCAATTTATTTAAAAATTTGTTATTTTTGATGGTTCTAAGAATAACATATAAATTCACATCATTGCTTACCCTGATCATGCTCAATCCTGACATGACGAATGACGCCATTCAGTTTAAAAGTGAGAGAGAAGATGTAATGGTCATCGCTACTGTCCCGCACAATAAATGATCCGTCTGGCTCATTGGACAAAATCTTTTCAGCAGCTTCGCCAGAAATGGGACCCCAATACCAACCATACTGTAATAAAAGCATTAATACATACATAGTGAATAAACAACATTAACACAAGAAAATCAACACTTCAAATTAGGGATGGGGCGAATCCTGATTTCCTCGAATCCGAATCCTAACTCGAATCCTCGACTGGAATTGCCGATCTCGAACCCAAACCCGAATCTTTTAATAGATGATGTCCACATATCTAATGTAAGTGAGATGTATTCTGCTTGCACTAAAAGTCCCTTGACTTTATCACATGTAGATTGGTACATTTCTGGTATAAGTGTATATAAAGACAACAATTTTTTCTTGAGAAATTTCAGTTTTAGTACAGATTAGCGGTTAGGATTTTTTCTATAAATAGCTAGAGGTCTGCGAGCCTAAGAATTTTACTTCGAGCCGATCTCGAGCTTTTGTGGTACAGTTACACTTTTGGGTAATTATTTTTATCTTAAACTTAATATCATGTTTGAATAAAGTATTAAAATGTAGTGGGCTTAATTTTGGGTAACTATTTACAGAGTGTGTTTACATTTTGCACTGCTAGAAAAAAATAACATTTTTTTCCCCATTGAATCTTACCTGTTTCCATTGGTTCATTAATAACTGATATCATCCAACTAACATAACCAAGTATATGTTTGTGTAAATGTAACATATCTTTGGAAAAATTTCACCCTTGTCAATTTTTCTGGAGTCCTTACTGAGCTTCAACAAACTTAGCACCAAAAATCATGTTGTTTGAAAAGTACATTCACATTGTTTCAACATTTCCACTTTTCAGCACAATAATTCTGAGAGAGATTGTCACAGAGTATTAAATTCTGTTCTTTAATCTATCATTCAGAACAATAATTTGTTCTGCACGTTCAGGAGTTAAATTAGCTCTACGATTGGAGATAGTGTTTCCAGCAAAAGAGAAGCGTCTCTCGCTGGCAACCTGCTTGGCTGGAATGCTTTAGTAAAATTGCTTAACCTCAAAATTAGTGTCATAAATATCTGTAACTGGTCATTAAAGTTTAATCAATTGAAAGTAATAAAAATAAAAACATTTTACTTCATTCAATTTACACTTGCAAAAAAAACATACACACAATAAACCTACATGGAAATTAAAGTCTTTTTCAATATCCTGAAGTCTGAAATATGTTTACTCATGTCATTAAATGTAGAGCTGTATTGAAGAAGCCGATTTTGCCAATATTTAGTTGAATCGGTATTTCTGCCGACTTCCGATACAGTACGCTCGTTAATTTTCGGCCGATATTACTGAAAAACGAAAGAGACTGCCATAACCTAAAAATCCACGAGTACCATTTTCACTTTTCGTAGTAGTACTGCATTCTTTCAGATCGCATTATTTCTTAGCAACATGTGCCAACCGTACATATCAAAGTTTAACATCCTTTTTTTTTTTTTAAATGTTCTTTAATTTAATATGTCATAAATAAATAATACATTACTATCACGGTAAATATACATCTCAGTTGTTACGGTAACTATAGTGCAAATATGGTAGCTATCATGCTTCTGTAGTAATTATGGTATTCTACAAAGAATCTTTAGTTCTTTTTATGGTAATTATCTTAAAATAACTATTGGGTTTGTACTGTAGTTATGGTACATCATCCATATTTCTTCGTATGTTGTTGTTCATTTGTCTTTTCTTCATATTTACGTGTGCCATTATTTGAGACAAGAAGTTTCAGAAAAAATTTTAACGGACATTATATCACACATTTAATGGCGTAAATGACGAGACCTCGGGCAATTTAAATGCTTTATACGGAAAACCTACCATGCGGGACCTCGTAAGCGAGTTTTACTGTATTTTTTTCCCGTAAATAGTAAAAACCGAATCCTTTGACGAATCCTATATCAGACCCGCCGAACCTTCGAATCCCTAGGATTCAGCGGATTTTGGATTCGGTGGATATTGGATTCGGTCGCCCCATCCCTACTTCAAATGCAAACAGAAACACTCATATGAGTTGTCCCAGATAAGTGTTACTCTTCATACCACAAACTAAAAGAATGTTACGGAAAATTTCCCTGTGTAAGAATGAATTGTATGTACAAAGCTGTAGAACTGTAAACATTTTCATGATATTTCTAACATAAACAAAGGTTACTGCATAATGATATTATATTGTCTACCGGATCATCATAAATGCTGCGTGTACATCAGAATTTGTAGAAGACTTACATCAAAATTAGTTTCACTGCTAATAGAAACTGCATTAGAAACCAATAGGCCAATGTACAGATGCAAACTATATGTTTAGTAAATGTAGAAAAATTAAAAAAAAAAAAAAAAATTATGTTTTGCCTACAATTAATAATGAATCCAAATTGTGTAATCCTTTTTTATTTGAAACTTAATTTCTATACCATATAACCTTACTCAAAATGCTTTCTAGTACACACGCAAAAATATGAACTTACATCTTTGACTTTCTCAATACTGGATGCAAAATCCATGCTGGGTTCTTCTGCAATCAGCTCCTGATCCCCAGGCGAAGAGAGAGGAGAGATCAACCCCTCCATGTCGACCCTCCTGGGAAGCGGCGGGAGAGCGCGCTTCAAGAACGGAGGCTTCCGCACCTCTCCCACAGGTGACTCGGCCTGCTCCTGGAAGTCTTCCTCGACTAGCGCACTGGGCACGCTCACTATCACATCCTCCACTTCACGAACCACCTCTTTCTTGGTGGTGGTGTGATCTGGGGATGATAGCTTACGAATCCTGAATATACTGCACAATGTCTGTTTTAAGTTGCTAGAAAAACTGTTCTTAGAAGAGGGTTTCTTTAACCTGTCTTTTTCTTCCCCATTTAAATCTAGCTTTGCGCTATCTCTGACTGAGAAATCACACGAATCTTTGGCCTTTTTATTTTTAATATTAATCATAAAGGTTTTTTTGGTTTTCCTGATGCTGTTGTTTTTACAAATATTACCATTAGCACTTCTAGGAGCAGACTTATGTTCCAAGTAAGTATCTTTAGCTTGACACTTGTTATTCTGCATCTGCTTCACAGCTAGCATCACCGGTTGTTTTGCATTTCCTCTGTTGTCCGACGAGTCACTGGAACTAGAGTACAAGTTGTGCAGGTACTGACGCACCTCATGAAGGGTCATGTGAATGGGCTCCGTGCGGGCGGGGCTCGGCTGCCGAACAGTTGACGTGCCTGGGACGCTGTGGCGCTTCACACCGCCTTCGGAAGATAAGTCCGGGGTGACCAGCACCGGCCTGGGCAGGAGGGACACTTTGTTCCTGGAATCGTAAGGGCGCAAAGAATCCGACCTGGACGATGATGCGTGCCGACGACGCTTGCGGTGGTGCCGCTGCGGCCTGCGAGGCCGCGAAGGCATCTCATCGGGACGCACCACGTCGATGGGGACGGCGTAGATGTCGCTGTCGAACGGCACGTTGTACATGTCGCTTATGTCGCTGGCGGTGAGGAGGTCGTGCGACATGGCGGACGTGATGAAGCTGGAGTCGTCGACACGGTTGGCAGCCGGCATGGATAAAGAGTTGTGGGAGCTGGAGAGGCGAGAGGACACGAGGGAGGCCCGGGAGCCAGGCCGGTTGTGGCAGGGGCTGAAGGACAGCAGCTCTGGGGTCCAGCACAGGCGTGGGCCACTCCACCGGGAGGCCAGGCCCCGGGGTGGAGGGCGCTGCTCCGAGCGGTGGCATTCCTGGGAGCAGTGAATGGACCACGCTACTTTGCACGAGATGGACAATGCCTCTTCCAGAAGGGCAGACACGAACTTGCAGGCAAACTTCTCCATCCAGTGCACCATGAAGCAGCAGGCGATGTCACTGCCGAGCAACGGAGGGACGACCGCTTCCGATCGGCAAGGTTCCGACTGTGGAGACGGAGGGCTGTCCTGGAACTCCGGTGGAGGATCGATAGGCACGATGTGCTTGCTTGCTTGCCAGCTGGGGCCTTTCTTCAAAGTGCTGTAGTCCTCGCAGCATGCATCATCCGAGAAGTCAACCGATTCATCCTGCGACACGGACTTCCCATCTCCATCACTCTCTGGAAGCTGAACCAGAGAACAGTCAGTCAAAATGACTAAATATTAAAATTAAATACAGAAATATGCTTTTGTACCCCCTTTCCAGACATTACTTTATAACCTAGACCGTACTAATAAATCTTTAAATAACATACAAACCAAGTACTGAATTATTATAAGAAAATATTGTGTGATAATTATTTTTATAATTTCAAACCTATCTACTACATATTTAAATTAAATAAAAATTCTAACGATAATGTTGGAATTCAAATTATTTGTTTGTTATGGGCTCTAAAAGATGTACAGAACACCAAATCCCCTTAAAAATATCAGAAAATTGACAACTTTATTAAGAAAACTATGCGAACAAATGCTTACATACTTTAAATTTACCAGTACAGAAATTAAAATGAAGCAAATACCTGTAGTTATAAAGGTAACAGAAATACGGCATATCAAGTACACTTACAAGATAAGTAAAAATATGCTTGGAAAAATATCATGTACCTATGATAGAATGTTACTTTGTTACTTTGCCCAGAACTAAGCTGCATTTTTTACCTCGCGCTCTTATTTAGAAGTATGTATTTACAAAGCCCTAAATTATTATATGTAAAGCTGAAATTCCATTTTCACATATTAATAATATCTATGTATGCAGTCTCTGGTAAACACACATAAATCTTATTACCAAATTAAATAATTCTTTGGGATTAAATTATGAAAGTAATATCATGACACTGCATCTCATTAAATGCATCATTAAGATGAATATAACAAAATTATTATCTTAATGCAACACAAATATTTAGCTATCTGAGACACACTAATAACACTGAAGAAACTACATGGCCTTACTTTAAACTGTAAAGCCATTCGTTTAGCCACTGACACATACTGTCCCCTAATGTAAATAAATGCTCATTCTAGATGATAAGATGCTATAATTGCACAATGGCTAATACGCAGAGACTGGAAAAATATGCTGACTGATTTTGCGACAGACTAAACTCCAAACTTTTCTACCTTTCTGCTACTGCGACACATTATATATGCCACGCCCTGTAAATCCTGAGCCAATAGCAGGCTTACAACAGCATGATCAGCATGATCTCCAGTACTCATGGGAGTATGGTGTCCAGCCTTCAGGTCAATGAACCGGCAAGTTTCTCCAGTTCCTTTTAATGAGTATAGTCACCTCCATGGCAAACTGGCAATCGCCACTGCTGCTAGACATGGAGCCACTGAAGGTGTTGGTCAGCAGCAAACCGCTGTCATCACTCGAGGCAAACACTTCCGACCAACCAGAGCACGTGGGCGGAGACTCCATTCTACGTCCTCGTTCATGCTACCGCCTTCAATTTGGAACTGCCAACAAGCAAGTGGAAATGTGTCAAACTGCAGTACTGCTTGCTGGAAGTTGAATTGTCTAGCATGTAGGTTGGAACAAATTAGAGGGTGCTTTTTTTTTTGGGCATGCATGTGCAAGTTGAAAAACTAACACACATTCAGCCATTCCATCCAATATGCATCAATCAGAGTGAGATAATTACTTTCAATCATGCCCTTTGCAAGATTTCATCAGAACTTATTACATAACAGAACATATGAAAAAATGGCACACAACAAATGAAAAACATTCATGTCATGAAAATTAAACTAGATACCTCACCACAAAAACAAAACCAGTCATAATTACAAAAAATAAACTAATTATTTCAAAATGCAAATAGCCCTATAATTCTTGCGTGAAAAATTTATAATAGTCAAAGGTTCGTTATTTTTAGCAATACTGTGAAAGTAAAGTTCATGGAAGGTTAGACAAGGGGTAACCTGAGTAAATATAAACAGCAAACAGCATTTAAAAATTACTTTAAAAAAAAGTAGCAATTCTCCCTAATCCCTAGCCTTTGAGTACATAGGTTTGTGCGTGCGTGTGCGCGCATGTGTATATATATGGGGGGTAAGGGAGAAATTTGTGATGTAAAGAAGTTTCACGTCAAAAGAGCAGGACAGGCCAAGTGTAGTATACAGAATGTGTACACATTGTGTATTGTGCAATTTAATTTCAAAGGGAAGCAAGAAAACCACAGACATTCTGAAGATGGTACAAATGGGCAGAAGCTACACCTATAACATATCCAACGGCCTTCTTTGTGAGATAGCTTAAATCTTTTTTAAAGTCATTACAGTCAAAAACTAATTCTTGTCATTTTTCACCCTACAGGTTTATTCAGTATAAACTCTTACTAGTTAGACTATATCAATAACCATTGAAATGTTTTTAAAGGGAATTTTACATTTGGCTAAAAAAAAAATTCTCTGTATAGTATGCAGATCTCAAGATTGATTCCAAAGAAACCACCTGCTTTGACAATTTTTTCTGAAGCCCATTTTTAGATAAGTGCAATTTTCATCTAAACACTAGAAAATTCACATACCTATGTGAAGCAGGATTGGTCAGGCTAAATACATATTGTAAACACTCCCTCTTTTATGTAGTTTTTAAACACTATATTTCCCTAGTAAAAAATAAGTTTTTCCTATGTAAGCCTTTTTTTAGCCAAAAAAAACTTTACAAATGAGTTTATTACATAAAAATATATTCATTTGAAACTAAATCCGACATTCATTTTGAATACAAGACTTTGTTTGCCGCTATATAAACCAAGCGAGGTTAATATATATTAAGTAAATGTTTTGACTAATGTCAACAATATAATTATTCCTTTACTTGTTATATGTGGTGATAAGGGCAATTCCATATGTGACTGACTCTACATTTGACACAATTTGTGTTTTGTTTTGACTTATATTACGATTAGTACTCTGTTTTTATTTTCAATTTAAACATGGTTTTATAGCAGTTTCAACAATTATTATCTAGAGAAAAAATGTCAACCAATGATATTGTGAAATATCATTTATTTAGTAAAATATAATGTGACTGACACTACATGCAAAAGGAAGTAGTTTTCGAGAGTGTTTTTAAACTTCAATAATCTTCCTCTGTACTGGCGTAATTACTTCAATTTGTGTTTTTATTGAAAGTGCATGAAACACAACTATAAAATGGTGAAATAAAATCTTTAAGTTATATAAAAAAATATTTATTAGTAAAATGAATTGTGACTGACACTACAGCCCAAAACGTGACCGACACTACACTCACTCTGTGTTGTGTAAAAGGCAGTATTTTTAAATGAAACCTAAGGATTTAAATCACAACACATACATAGGAACTCTAAAATTATTTTAAAGCTACAAAAGTGTAGTTAATGAACTCGTTAAAATGCTATTTTTGAACAAAAACACCACCTAAACGAAACCGCTTATAATATGTTGATATACTTATAATATGAAACTAAAATAATTAAAAATAAAACCTTTTTTAGAAACAAGAAATAAAATTATTTAAAAAACTTAGAAAATTTCTTAACAAAGTACAAATTCTTTTAAGCCTTTTCAAAGACATCTAGACTTTTTGGAAACATATAATAGACTCTATTACCCTTAAGACTCAGACTAGGATTAGGTAATATCTCCAGTATGTCATTAAAAGCTACATAACATATATCTTCCCCATCAGCTCTAAATAAAGAGGCATCGTTATTTCCTACTTTTAGGCTTATAAGTTTGACTTCGCCTTCTTCATCTACATCACTCTGGCAAATAGTGACATAATGATACATCTGACGTTTGTTTTTTGTGGCAAACTGTGCCAGTACGAACACACCATTTCGGATGTTATTAGCAGTAAGTTCTAAACCATTAGGTCCAGCGTCTATTGGAGCATTATTTTGTTTTTCGTCTGGTGATGTATCAGGCATTAGAAGATCTCTTTCATCATTGTATGCCGATTCATCAGAAACTTCTTCATACGTTGTTTTTTGCAAGCGAGATAGTTGCAGGGCTTTGACGTAATTAAATTTATTTACGTAAATTTGTGCATTTTTTTAATGTCCTTAATAGCCATAACTTTCTCAAAAACAGTTCTTAATGCTAGGTATTCATGACATTTACTGAAATCCTCATCATTCATAAAAATGATTTGTACTTTTGAGTTTTTATTTACAGCTTCAGAAAAATTGTGTGCATTAGGCACAATTTTCTCTCTCCTCATCACTAAATTTCGTACGCGACATTTCAGGGCACCTCCAATTCTGTCTACTGGCCCTTTCCCGTGAGAAGTGGCATAAAAATTCCACGTGATTTTCAAATTATGATGTTTTTCAATCATTGGAAAAGAGTTAGCAATAAATCGGTTTTTGAATTGTGAAGCTGGACCATCTGACCATATGCGCACTTCTTTTACATCTTCAGGTATTTCTATTAATATCCTATCAATATAAGGTATCACCGTATCTTTATTTTGATTAAGATTATCCGATGCTATCGCAATTGCATGCTGTTTTTGATGAAACCACAAAGACACAGTAAATAAAGAAACTTGGGGCTGCACCCAATGATACAATTGAATTTCATCCTGCGAAACAAAGGTATAATTTTATGCAAAATCGACTTGCAGAATCACAAAATTGCAATATGAACTCATACAATCAATGCGATCTTGATTGTAACACTGTGCTTGTTCCCTTTTTATGTAACTGTGTTCCTTAAACTGTAGAGTCAATTTCGAAATATGTTCACAGAGCATCGACACTGTACCTTTCAGTAAAACTTTTCTAAGTCGTCCATTTTCCTCTTTCCATTCATACCAGCTAACTTCTTTATCTTTAATGGAACAAGTAGCTTTTTCTAATTTAGACTGCATCATATTTTTACATTTTGTACATTTATCATTTCAACAGGATGTTGTTGGTGCTTCACATAGAGCAATTTTTGTCAAAAAGTTTTTGCCATAATCAGGGATGTCATAGCAATTTTTGGACAGTGTGTTTACAGCTAACATGTAATTTTCATGATACTTGCAAAGGCAAACATTTTCAGGTGTTTGGCAACTTAGCAAAACATGTTTTGATTGTAGTTCAGCAAATTACCTATACATGTTCCAAATTCATCACAAAACAGAGCATATGTTTCGAGAACATTGCTGAAGAAATGCCTGTTTTGCATTTTAACAATTTTTCCATCTTCGAGACTAACTATTGTTGTGTCTTTAATGCCAGTATTTTGGCGACTAATATCACGGACATAAAAAATGTTGACTTTTGCAACTATGTCAGCAGAGATTGTTTTATTCGATTTGTTGTGTTTAGGCATTATTATTTCAGGAGTTATTTGTCTTGCTAATGTATGCACAACTGCTCTACACTTCGAAGAACTCAACGGCAGATTCAGTTTGACTTTTGCGACCACTTTTTCATATGAGCTTTTTGAGGCAAATGCTTTAGTAGTAGTCTCATCTTTGGCAGATGTATCAGTGGATCCTAACATTAGTTTTTTTTCTTTAATTATACTTCTGTATCTTCTCATCTCTTCTGAATTTTTTTTCACGTAAGGCTTTAAGCATGTCAACCGATGCTGTTTGTTATATCAAATGTCGTTGGCATTTCCTGTTTTCAGATTATTTTTTCTTAAATTCTTCAACTAGGCCTAATCCTTTAGCTTTCAGCTTCTCTCTCTGCTTACGCTTTCTTTCTGCAGCTGTTTTCGCCATCTATGGGAAAAGAAACAAACAAAAAGCTATACAGGCTGTGATTGGCTCAACTTACTATATGACCGACTCTACAATGTGACTGACACTACAACAATGTTTCTTAGAGTTTAGGCATTATAAAAAAAAATAATAAATTTTTACTGTCTGCATCATTTGAGTAATGCCATCAAGTAGGAAAAAATACTTATTTTCATGATAATTAATTAATTTTACTATAGTTAGAGAGAAAAGTATGTCTATTCTGTGACCAAAACTACACCTTGACACTGTGAACTTACAAACCTAATAACTCTTTAAAAAATATAATTAACATGAATAATGCACTCTTTATTGATATCTCATCATTTGAACAGTCAGTATATAATAAAATATAACAATAATTCAAAAGACTTACCGTGAAAATTTAATCAAAACTCCACCACAAAAACCAATCAACTGAGCTCACGACGCCATTTCGTAAATGACAGTGTTGCCAGAAAACAAATATCAAAAAATTGCTGCCATTATAAAAACTTAAAAATAATATAATGTGGCCACCATATTAAAGTATTTTTACTACCAAAATCAGATATTTATTTTTTTCATTTATGGTAGACTTATGCATAGAATCACCCATAATGTTATCTACACTCGCTGCCGTACCAATGGCTTTTTCAGAAAATTAAGATTAGAAGAAATGTTTGTTTTATTGCTTATTTACTCTGTTGTAATTGTATTATTGTACTTTTGTATACATAACATGATTAGTCCAATATCTCCGTGCAAACTTGTAAATACAATAAAAACACTAATAAATACACTAAATTCTTCTTTACATTCATACTTTCTTGTTTATTTTTGCAATTCAAGGCCTTGCCCTGACTTTAATAAAAGATAAAAAAAGAGAGTAGGTAATAGTTCCATATCACGTATCCAAGTTCATCCCATGATCCTGATGGCATGATCCTGTATGATTAATTCTGTAGTGCATACTGCTTGTTTTTTTTTTGTTTTTTTAATTTAGTACGTCGAAAGATCCTGGACATAACAAAAATATTACTTACAAGCAATGTTAGGAAGTAAAAAATAAATTCATTTTCAGATTTTTATTTCATCTGATAATACAATTATAATTCATTGTTACATGAAAACACTGAATGTAAATATAAGTGTGGAATTTAGGTAGTTTTCAAATTGGCAGATTTTGTGAACAAAATTATCATGTGATGCGATTTTGGGTACAAAAATGGTGACATTTCATAATATTGTTTTATATCAAATGGAACTTGCAAGTTTACAAAATTAATAATATTTGTTTAAACTTATAAAATAAAAATGTGTGTTCCTGACTTATTTTAGCGATGAATAAGGTGAAGCGATCAAAAAAATACAATGATCATTACACTTAGTCATGATACGTACTTGGCTTTAATATTTTTTACTATTATTTCGATGGTTCATGCAATTTCACATTAATAAAAATTAAGGATTAAATGTTTCGGATGCACATGAATATCAATATTTTTTTTCTTTTTACTTGTACTTTACCATAAATGAAATTATTACTATTATAAAAATAATTTTCTTCTTCACCATTGACAAAAAAAACCTCCACAAAGAGTATTTGAGAAGCTGAATAGGTAACACTGACAATGAGTGTATGTGTGAAACACTGCTTTGCTGCCAGTCCAAAAGGAAATAAAAGTCGCAAAAAATTTTCTTCTTCATGCAACTTGAATAACATATTTATTAAGTTGGTTTATAAGATCCATAGTTAAATTTTAGGTCATTTAAAGGCCCTTAAAAATAAAAATCAAATTGAGGAATTTTTTTAAGAAAATTAAGGAAGAGTACGGACCCTGATTAATATAAAAACCGAAGTGGTGGAACTATATCAGTTGCATTTGGGTCATTTGAGATATGTATCTAATAAAATTTAGTTCTTAAAATGCTTAAATGTATATGTTAAAAAATTTTATTTTAACCTCTTCTGATTGTTGAGTGTGAAACAAGTGAATTATGAATGTAACCCGAATGAAACCTAAGTGCTGTGCATGTGTGGTTGAGCTATAGTAATTTGTTACGACAGAGGCATATTGGAAAAAAAATTTCACAAAATGAAATTTCTAAGCTAATGTTTGTTCATTATCCTAAAAAAAAACACAGAATTTTGTATTCTTAATGTTGTTAACATAACCAACAGTTCACACAATTTGACAGTATTAAAATGTAGCAAAAATAAACTAACTATTCATTCAGATTTTACAATAGCTTAAGTGTAGCTAACCTAACCAGCCATTAACATGATTATACAGTATCTTAAATAACAGTATACCTGACCAAACTTTCATATGATTTTAGTTTTAAATACAGCTTATTAATCTTAAGAAACCATTTTGACCAAATTAAAAAAAAAAACTGCTATCTACTTGAAATAGCACAATGCGATTATACAAAAGTTTTAGACATTCATTTTCTGATTATTTATTTTTCTATGATGTGCCACCATTAGTATGGAGTGAATGTTTTATGTTGCAAGTGTCCTCTAAGAGCTGCATGCAAGCTTTCAAAAATGTGGCCTAAGTTTATTCTATTTCACCTGCTCACTTTTTTCTCCAAATTAATCACAAGTCAAATGAGGAAGGAATTTACAATAAAGTTATTGGTAAATACAGCATCAGAACTACTAACCAACAAGAATTGTATCTTGTAACACCTGAATATGTTAGTTCAACTACTTAAGCTATACTGCAGAAATATACAATTTCAAATTTTTTCTCCTCCGAACATTTTCTCTGTAGTATTTGTTTTGCAGAAAAACTTAACTTTTTTCTTTAATATACAATATAATTTTTTTGTAAACAAAGTAGCTACTACTACTACTACTACTAGTTGTATAAACACATTTATGCTGTTAAACACATCAAAGACTACCTACATATTATAGATTAGAAAAATGTAGAGAATATCAAGTCTGATATTTTCTGAACAAAAAATACAATTTTTTTTTAATATCAACACAACATAATTTTGAAATACACTTACCCGTAAAGAGTTTCCTAATTTACTCAGGCGAGTGAAAAAACATTCATTGACAACTCCATGGAGGACATGCTATTCCCCTACTATAGTCTCGTAATGGGTTATTCCTTAATGTGAAAAGGCGATTAGAGTGAAAATTTCTATTGCGAAATTATAAAATTACAAAGTTAAAAAAAAAATTTTTGTAGAAATTTGTCTCCTTATTTGTCTATTCAAACTTTACCGGATTAATGACAGCTATTTTGGACTAATACTTTACTTAACGTAGAAAAACCAAAAAAGGTTATATTAATTATTTGTACAAAAAATTATTATCTAACGAACATCCAAATATTACCCTTGATTACATATTCCATTATTAACATTTACCTAATATTTTCTCATCAAGGTTGGTAATACGTCTAAAGTTTCTTCAATGTAATTAATTTTATTGTCATAATGGAATGTATGACGTGCTTTCAAGACTGTCCATTGGGGCTGGCGAAACGACTCTAACTCTAGGGTATCGTCATGCCCCCAAGCAGTCTAGCATGGTGGACGAAATAGGATGTACTTCATGGCCTCCTGCTCAACAATAACTGAGCTAACGACTACATATCCGATTTTCCACATATGTCAAATTGATCAGGACTTTACGCCCAGGGCCGCCAAGAGAGGGGGGGGGGGCAAAAGGGGCAAATGCCCAGGGGCCCGGTAGCCTTAGGGGCCCGGGCGCCCGGCTGGGAAGTGGAAAATAAATGGCTGGAAAAACATTTTCCCCCTGCTATTAAATCATCTTGTAATATATATATATATATATATATATATATATATATATATATATATATATATATAAAATTGTTTTGTGTGTTCCTAAAACTACAGTCGATAACCAATAACCTAACCGAGCAGTAGGTACTTGTAACATTCAGTTCACACCAAAATACTTTAGTAGTAGCAGAAATGGAATCGTTACAGGGACGTCGGAACAGGGGGGGCAGCAGAGGCGAGTCGCCCCCGTACTGTTATGCCTGGGGGGAGGGGGGGCGAGAGTAGCATTTCGCCCCCCTCCTTTTCCCAGAATAAATGATTGGTCGTAGTAGTATTTTTCTCAACCAGTAGTTACAAACGTTGCATTGGTGATCACATTGATTAGAAAATCAAATTTATGATTGTCAATATACTATAAAATGATTGCAAACTCCTAAATGGTATTTTATTTAAATTGTACTACATCTACTGTCAGAGTAGTATTTAATACATACTACATCATCAAATTCTTGGAATGGTATATTTAATATTTTGGTTCGGAAACTCATTAAATAGCACAATTTTGCATCAAAAATTCCAAATTTTTCCGGGGGAGGGCCCCCCGACACCCAACTCTATGACTGAGGTAAGTGTGATACATCTGTTCGCCCCCCCCCCCCCCCCCCCCCGCCAATAACTAATTAAAACGTTCCAACGTCCCTGGAACGTTATAAATAATTAATATTTATTACAAATTTTTCAATGTAATCAACGTGATTCAGTGTTTTTGATGTTTTCGAAGTAATAAAATTGATTATTACTGTACATTATTTTAATAATATTTACATTCAGAATAAATTATTATACTTATGTATTTTAAACACTCATATAATAATGCAATTTATGATTACCATTTAAGGCTTTTTTGGTTTTTTAGTAATATATACATCAAAATTAATTATTATTTGTATTTTGATGGGATTAACAATGTAAAAGTGCACTGCGATAATACATGCAAATGCTCTCCTTTTTTTTTATTTTTTGCGTAACTAGGAAATTGTTATGTATGTTCAAATTAAGGATGCAATTTTACGATACCATACATATTTATGGTATAGGCCTACGTAGTAGTGGTATGCAAAAAAAAAAAGGAAGGGGGCCTACTACCCCAGCTGCCCAGGGGCCCACATATTCTCTCAGCGGCCCTGTTTACGCCACATGTAAGTAGCTGTTCAATACTGAGCTGGTGCCTAGCAACTCCAATTTTACTACACATTTCCCGAACTGAGATGTCTGCCACACATTCAACCCAATTCGAAGAGTGGTGGTGAAACATTTTTTTTCTTTCCAGGTATACTTTCCCTTGCTATAACACTTTTCTTTAAAAACAATTATCTAAATCTTATCTTACCTTAAATTCAATCTTTTTTTTGTTTTCTGCATCACTGCAGTACTTGAAAACCACTTTAATACATAATACTGTGATGCCACTCCCACTGCCTGATTAAGTTTAGACTAAATATTGAATTGAAAATGATCTCTCGGGAAAAAAAGCCAGGGGCGGGGGGGGTTGACATTGTGGCTGCAGGGATGGAGTGAGTCGATAGTTTAAACTACCTGGGCTGTTCAGGCAAGCCAGGATGCCTTGAAATAAAAGGAAAATGACTGAGAAAACACTGTACTTTATTACTGCTTGATACACTTGCCTGTCCAACGCCTGGCCGAGTCTGTCGTCAGACCTTCACTTCACGATCGGTTTAACATATTGACATTGCGCGCGAACAGGTTAGGCATTAAACACGTGTATAAAGTTCTATCCTGAGACCGGCACTGACAAAACTAAGGCTGTGGCGAATTACTGCAGAACTGATAGGTTGCAACTATATTTGACATCGTACCGACCATGGCCTTTAAACCCGTGCTCCGCACCTCCAGTACTGGATCCTGTTTTCGGAGCGTAACCCTAGCCCAGCCGGGATGAGTCAAACAAGCGCCCCAGGCGAGACCTCAATTAACTGAATTAAACATCAGGACAAAAACCCCGGGGGCTTGACTATGGAAAAAAATTCCCAAACGAGGCATTAAGAAAAAATTAATTTATCACAAGCAGAGAGCAAGTGCCTCGTAGAGATTCTGTGCGTGCGCGGCATGCACAGAACAGAAAACAAACCTCATTACTAGCCACAGCGGCAACTGTCCATGATTAATTGGCCTGTGATAGTAGTCTAGCCAAACTAAGGGAATTCAAACCCAAACAGTGCACATTGAGACAATTTATAGTAAAATTTACAGTCGTCAACTTGATGCCGCTTTTTAAATTATTAAATCATTTTGACGTCGCCCGACCGAAGGCCACCCTAAAGCCCGACCTGCAACCGCCATTATTCGGCCCGGCTAACGGAACGTGCTCCTAGCCATGGTCCACCCGAGACAGGCGAGCCACCGGCAGACAAGGTAGAATCCGGCCACCCATAATAACCAGACCGACACTACAGTTAATCCCTCTGATAACTCACACGCAGAATAAAAACAACATTGTGTATAAGTTAAACGTCCTCTCAATGAAAATGTGACGTAGGAGTGCCTGGGCACTCACGTGTGAAAATGTGTCAGTACGTGTGCGAGTGTCCCCCTGGCGGCCTTCTACCTGTATTAATTAAGTGTTTCAGGTGACATAATTAATACCTCCCTATGTTGGGTTTTTACTCCCCACCAGAGCGATCCGGCAAAAGACGAACAGTCTCTCATGTGACTTACAGTTAAAAAACATAATCCGTAAACATGGTAAATCTAAATCGTAGAAGGGATGCGTAATTTAAATTTAGTTTGAATAATTAATGTAAGAATTTAGCGCTCTTAAAATCTCTTGTTAACTTGTTAATTTGGAAAATAATGTAATGAGGTCAACCCCGGCGCGAGAGGACACCGATCCTCGGCCGGACGCCATGACACCACGCCAGTACAGCGCGACTCGTGGACCGGGGCGGACGCACGTCCCACGGAGAGACAGCATCCTTTGTCTGCACTGAAGTAACTCCTGGTAAATATAGTCACGTCACCGAAACCTTTTTTATTAAGCTCTCCGTGCGTACCCGGTCCAACCTTTCGATCTAGGACTTAATCCGGCCGCGTAAATTCAAAACTCCCTTGTGCGGGAACTTTCTTGAAACTCAATAGGCCCCACTAGGGGTAGCCAATTAAATATGTAGAGCTACTTTCGTACTGCTTAGTAGGCTCCACACACACACTTAAACGTTGGGCTGAATAAAACTGTGTAATAAATTAGATTTCTTAAATTGTGTGACTCTTCACTGGTAATGTTGACATAAGGTAAGTCACAGTTAGGTGTTATTTGATTGATATGGAACATACATAAATACACACTGGAGTAGGTGGAATTACAAATAACACAACACAACACTGTGAATATTAAATATAGAATTATTTTATTTCCAATGTAAAAAAAAATGATTTGAAAGATTTTAATCTTATTAATATAATTAATTACTATTCATATCCAAAACAACAACCTAACTTAATGGTGACATCATAGTAATTCAATAAAAGTTCAATTACCAGGAGTTATGTTGCGCACATTTAAATATTTTCAAAAGTCTTAATTCGGGTTCGTTGACACTACACAGTTTTTAATTAATGTTTTTAGGGAACTTAAATCAAATTACCTCGGCTAGATAGGTTCAAAAAGTTCATCGGCAGAGCTCAGAGCCTCTCATCTATAGGACCACTGAGTCTGTTAAATAGTGTGTAAATCGTAAAATTTATGTCCAATTATTATTTAAATCATCTATAAAGTCAATTTAAATCATGAAATCAATGTTTATAATAAATTTCGGCGACGATGTGACGTAAAAAACGGGAGTTTCGTGATTCGTGCATAAGATTAGGGCACAAAAATCTGGGCACTTTTGTTACTCACGTTATTCACTCCTATGATATTTATCTTTTTAGATAAATCCTATTTAAATGTTCTGAACTCCCTAATGGTTCATAATTATCATCCACTATCCGGGATGCCTGATGCTAGATAGCTAATTTTCAGGATTTAAAATCGCCGACGTCACGAAGTTGCCGCTCATTCAGCTGGCCATTGTAGAACTCTCTTTCTTACTAGTTTCCTCAAAATAACCAGTAAGACTCACTTTTAAATGGTGGCCCGTGATTGGCCAAAAGGACCGTTTCAGTCTCCTAATTTCTTACCGAAAACGTAAACTCCGAACGCAACAATTGCGCGGATAACAAAATTTCACTTAAAATTTAAATACATAAATATTAAAACAGTAATTTACATAATAAAATTACGGCGTTAATTTTACCGTTTACAGTTTTCAAGTCCATTAGTCCTTAGAGGGGTATCAACAATACCTCGTTCAAATAGTCCGGTAAAAATCCAAAGAATCACTTTTCCATAGACATACATAATCAAATATTGCCGTTTCTGAAAATAAATAATATTATACATAGAGCAAACAAAAATAAAATAAATCGTAAATAATAATAAATAATTAAACTGTCAAAACAAACATGTTGCAGTACACCCTGCACCACACTTGGTCCGCGGGGCAGTTTACCAGCATACAGCACGGGCTGCCTCCCGAAACCACGAATTTTTGTTAAAGTCACGCGCCCCGGCGCTGACCTCACCAACGTAGGACTTGGACTAAGTTAATTGCGGTCCGCGCTCCACCACAGTGGACGCCAACACCGCCTTGAAGCAAAGACATACGGGATTGGCCGCCTCCAATCACACTCAACGGCTTGTTCACGTAACATTTTTAGTAATTTTGTGCAACGCCTTATCGACGTAACATTTTTAGTAATTTTGTGCAACGCCTTATTCACGTAACATTCTAGTAAATTGTGCAACGTTTCATTCACGTAACATTTTAGAGTGACTCTGTGTAATGTATAACTTGTGTATTGCGTGATGTCAGCTTCTGTACGATGTGGTGTGTAATCCACTGTATTACGCCAAACCCACAGTCGCACGAATAAACGGCGCACGCCATTTACCGCATTAATTCAGCGCCTAACTAATCAGTCATACAAACCCCCAACCACCACCAAGTTAAGGGATCCTTCCTATCCCACGCAACACCGCCGACGGTCCTAGTGGGCCACGCAGGGGCAACCGCCCCCACGACCCACCTCTCGACTAGGAACAGAGATAGTCTGGCGCCCACCCGGAGACATTCCATTGAGAACAGCCTTTCCCACTAGGAACCACACCGGGTCTCGAACCCGAGTCCCCAGGCGACGGCAATTTAAAACAACTGTTAAGCCTTAGGCAACTATTTACCAGGTGCAAAGTTTTAATCAAGCACCTTGAACATGTTTTTTACTCATAGTACAATAAATAAGGTTATTATAAGTTTTTGGTGCCGACTCACAAAGGAGGTGAAAGTTCCCTCCATTGCGTTGGGGCCATCTTTCGGCAGTCTCCAATCACTCTGCGCTGGGAACAGACGTGTGTCCGTGGCCAGCATCAAGTTAGTTTCACTGATTATTTTTATTCTGCACTATACCTTCATAACTTGACGTCGGCCGGGGCTACGCCCTCCCTAAGCCCGAAGTGCCTCACGCCGTCACCACCCCTCTCCTCCCAACGCCACCCTCTATTCAAACCTCCCGCTCGTGCGTGCGTGTGTGCGTGTGTTTCTAGCCCGGCAAGAGGGCGCTTAGAAGCAGTGCGGCGACTCCCCTAAAGTGTTAAGTTTTAATGTGAATTGTAAACCCTTTTTCATTCATTTTTTTGCCCCAGTGTTTTGTTGCAGTTTATTCATGTATTTCTTTAATTTAAATATTACATTACTTAAAAAACTACAGACGTTGCCCGGGCGGACCCGAATAGGCACGGACTTGTAAGAGGGTAGGAATGTTTTTATATAAATTCTCAATAACTACGTAAATATTAATGTACTTTAAATTGCCAGTAATTTGTATATATTTTTTCACATTAATCTAGGATTTACTTAACTTTCGCCGGGGCACGGAATCGCAGAATGTAATAATGGTAATTGTATTGGCGCGGAGGCGCCATGTTAGTCGAGACGAGCCAGCTCTCGGCCAGTTCATCTTCATCACCGACCGAGAGCAGACGCGCCAGCACCCCGGGGATCTCAACCGTTGTAAACCACCGATCAAGTAATTCTGCATCTTTAATTATTCTTAAACCTTTTCGTCCGTCAATCCTCGGGGCAGCTCTCGGTCGGCGGACTGTATTAATAATTAATTATCTCATTCGAGTTTTTATACATTGTGTACTAAGCATACTTTATCGCATGGCCACGTGGGTGGACCATGCATTCACTTAAGTCGGTTCGTGCCTCAGGCTTTTTAACCATTTAAAGTGTAACGTGCGTAGCGGGAGACGTGTTCGTGGAATTAAATCTGGGTATAAGTAAAACCTGAGTACTTTATTTAACCACGTGGTGAGTGAGCCTACTTAGCCTAGGAGTGTGGCGTGCCCGACGCCTAGAGCGGGCCAGGTCTGGATCTATATAGGGTAGAAAGGGCTGGTAACTCGTCCCCACCTGGGCTACGTCACGCCCTGAGAGCGAGACTCAGCCGGGTCCACGTGCCCTTACACGTGGTGGCGACCATTCATAACACCTTAAAGTCACCGGGAACACGCGCACAGCTCTCAAACTAAATCCTTTTCTTAATCCACCGCTGCCCATGTCGACTCGGCGCGTATTTTGCGGAACTGGGCCTATCCCGACCGTATTCATTGTGATACCGTGCGGCGTATCGGATTACGAAACTTACGATACTGGCCGACTCCAGCGAGAGCATTTTATTTAAGGGCGCCATGCATATGCCTGCCGGCTGCATTATCACGTAAGTGTTACTCCGAACTTAGGAGCCCGCTTATCGAGCCCCCCTGCACCCGTTCAATTTCGGCGCTGGCCGTCTCCAGCGAGCATTGACCCACGTCCCGCGAGTCTGCCGCGGTAATAATTTCAGTGTCGCGTAGTTTGTTTGTTTTGTTTTTTGATCATTTTGTAAGTGTAACTGTGTAACCGCTAGACGTTGCCAAGTGTTGGTGAGAGTTTTTGTAGCGGGACTGAACCGCGGAGTGAACGTGTAGAGTGTCCCGTGTACCCACGCAGACCCCCAGTGAAGCTCTTAAATTAAACGTAATCCTCACCAACTTGTGTTACAATCATTTCCGTAGTCTTCCGTCCTCCACACGGCCGAGCGGCCTTCACAGCCAAGGAAAAACCATTCAGGTTAGATTTCAAGCCGTGTACCTGGCGGGGCACGTGGGGGCAGAGTACCCACAACCCGACATCAATGGCCTAGCAGCCCACTAGCCTGGCGCCCCTCCGGACAACAACAGCATCGCGACGCCAGCGCCCGTCAGGTACCTCCCGAGCCTTTCGCAGAGGTCGGGTGATGGCATATTTATATTGTAATTGAACTTAAACATAAAATGCCAAAAGTATTAGATCAAAAGATATCTTAAACATGAGTGCAATCTAACCTACTACAATACGAATGTTTCAGCTTTTGCATAAGCACGGCTAGATGAAAATTATACTAGAGTCACAGTACCGTCAGAAGGGGTGACTTCGGTCACAGGGGTTACTATGGTCCCATAACCTGAAAAAACTAATAATATGAATTTTTCGCAATACAAAATTTATTTTATGTAATTTTTTTTAATAATCATGTGTGACTATGATTCATTAATATAAAAAATAATGGTTCTGCAAATACTGAATAATATTTTCCGAAAAAAAAATTACTCATGATTGTACAATTTTTTATGGTTTTTGCTATCTTGGCTAAACTTCTCTTGTATCATTTATGAAACAACAAGGATGCTGGTTGATGGTATTTTAGCTGTGTTAGCAACAGCATACTGCACATGTTAGTAAGTTTTCGTTAAAAAGGATTACATTTTAGGGAAACTAAAATTAATTTTATAAAATTTGGTTATTGTTGACGTCGACCCAGGTGTCGACCCAGCTCTCACAGCCCGTTATGCCGCGCCAACGCCTTCTCCTGCCCTGTGTTGCGTGTGCGACGACAGTGTTGTGCGGCTAGTCCAGCAGGGGGGGGGGAGAGGTTCACGCGCCGCTGAAAATTAATGTAAATACTTAATAACCGGACGGGACGAATTGTTGTATATATTTATGAACATTACTTATTGTAACTTGTGTATTTTATTATTTGAAGGGTAGTGTTTTCTTTATTGTAAATAGTTTATTATATTGTATGAAATGTAATGTAGAATAAGTTCTCACGCGTTCACCGGGCGCCAAAGCCGTGGCTTCCGCCTGTGACCAATCAGCGTGTTCCGCGGACTCGCAGGAGGGGGGGGGACACGGGCGCTGGGTCGCGCGAGGCGGGGAAGGAGTCAGTCGGCAGCTGGGCGCTGGAGACAGCGGACGTGTCTGCGGCATCGCTCCAAGACGGTGAGAACGGGCGCGGTGTCTCGCTGGAGTTCAGGTCTTGCCGAGAGGAAGTAATTCCTATCTTACAGTCGTGTTGTCATTTAGGCGAGTGTGTCACCGAGTCATTCAGTCGCGGCGTGCAGTCAGTCACTTCTCTCGCGTGCGTGTTTTCTCCAGTGGTTTACGAGTCGCGGAGTTCTGTTTGCGGACTGGATTTTCGCCATCGTTTGCACGGTAATTTACAGGCTCTCCCGGGCACCGTGTTGTCTGGTCAGTCGTTCAGCTTAGGGGGCGAGTCATATAGAGTTCAATTCTTAGCGACGCGGGTATTGCTCGTCACGAACGGGACGTCACATATTTTTTTCCCCATACAGTAACAGTGCGCGGAACCGGGCTTCGCCCTACAGAATCAGTCACAGGCGGAAGAGCGGCAGCCCCTTGTAAAGGGTTTGATTTACCGTATATAAAGAACCTAGAAACTGTCTTCGAGTGTGTCAATTGCATCCTGGTGACTAAGTCCCTTGGCCACGCGGCCCGAAACCCCCTCTACCGAACACTGAGTAGCCAGCAAAATACTATCATTCAGGGGCTAGACGGCCAGGCGACGACAAGTGTCGCCCAACTTGGTGGCCTATCAAACATTTTCAAACTTTCAAACTTTCAAATTTTCAAATGTTCAAATTTTTCAAAGTTTCAAATTTTTTCAAATTTGGGAAAATCCAGTAAAGACAGTGAAAGTGCAGGTCACGTATGCCACAGGACGGGAAGGAAGGCGCGCAGGTGCAGCGGAAGACGGCGCGACGGAGCGGCGCGGAGCGCAAGATAACGAGTCGGCTTGTATTACGGCGCGTCTCACGCCGGGATCGGTTGAGCGATAAGGCGGCGGAGATACCGCGTAACTTCATCCGAGAGGGAAAGTGTCAGGCGAGCCTGGAACACGGAGAAAACAACCGCGAAAAGGAGAATATGTTATCGGCGGCAGGGAACACGGGAAACACGTGTGCGTGGTGTGACTTAACGTATCCAGTAACGGGTGACATGAGAGGGAAGACAGAGGAGACGTGTTGGTGTCCATGGGGCACGGCGGTAAAGGGAGAGACTCCCGAGGCGAGTCACGTACAGTTCGCGGGCAGCACCAGGACAGTGTGATGCGTGCAGACAACTACAGACAACTGCCAGTTGCCATGCACCTTGTACAGGACTCGACGTCGTTACCAGAGTTTGCCAGAGAACCACATGAGAATCCTAGGGCATTCGTCAGGGTGTGCAAAGCCAGGCTGCGACACGTGTCAAAGGACAACTGGGTGGACAAAGAGTGTGGACAGCTACGAGGCGGGGCGCGGACGTGGTGGACGGACACGGGGAGCTACGTGATAGAGTGGGAGGAGTTCGTAAAATTGTTTGAGAGACGTTTTGACGGGCAGTCAGCACGAGTCAGTTGTCAACAGATGTTGTACAGTGAGAGGCAGGCTGAGGGCGAGGGCGTCGAAGCTTTCATTCATAAGAAGGTGCGCCTGTACCGCCGCCTGGATCCAGAGGGCTCTACTAGTGTAATTATGCCAGTGATATGTGAACTCTTATTGGCAGAATTGAGGCCATTTATGCGAGGTGCCACGGGACTGGACTTATCGGAATTCGTGGAAAGGGCGCGTGAGGTGGAAGCAGATGTACAGGCGAGTAGATTCGGAAGTGGAAATCAGAGGACCCGCCGCGAACTAAAGCGGCGAATGTAGTAGCACCGGAGGACGCTTTGGCAGTAGTCCCGTACCAGACACCGACCAGCAGCATCGGTGCGCGGACGCCGACGGCACCTAGACCAGGGACAGCAGCCCGGTGGGACGAACCACGGGCGGACAGGGAACAGCGAGGAGGCCGACCACCTCGCTGCCAGTACTGCCGCAGCACAGAACACCATTGGCATGCGGAGTGCCCCACTCGTGCTGCCGTGTGGGCCAAGATGGAGCGGGAGGGACGCAGTCTGGGAAACTCCCAGTAGGGGACAGTGACACAGCCGGACACTGTCCCCGGGACCTTCGCCCGGCGGAGCACCAGAGGGACAACACGGTACCTACCGGACGTGGCCGGGGCCGGGGCGACCCACCCCTAACACGCCCCAGGTCCCCGACGAGGAGCAGCATGCGGACAACAGTACCACCGGACAATACACCACCGACAGCACCACTGTCCCCGCCAACCAACATGGCGCGGATGGCTGTGGCAGACACCCCGCGCAGCAGCAACAACCCATCAAGGGCCACTGCCCCACACACCACATCACCTGGCGACGTCCAGGTCTCATCAGTAGCGGCAGCAGCGCCAGCGGCGCGCGAGGCGGAGCCAGCCAGCCTGGGCAGGCTGGGCAGCAACTGGGCTGCACTTCTGCGGGTGCCTGTACGTCTGAATGGGCGACCCATCCACGCCTTGGTGGACACGGCGGCTACCCATTCCTACGTCGCGGCTCACCTGGTGGAGGAGGGGAGCTGTCAGCCGGAGCGGGAGGAAGTCCTGCTAGCAATGGAGGGAGCCAGTGCGCCCACGTCTGGGCGTGCCCAGGTAAACATCGAGATACGTGACCAGTGCAGTCGGACCACCTGTCTAGTGATGCGGAACTTACGGGAGGACCTGATCTTAGGCCTTCCATGGCTGATCCGGGAGGAGGCGAGTATCGACGTCAGTGAGGGTAAGCTACATGTGGGGAGGCAGGGCCGTAGAACGGTGTACTGCGTCGGCCGCCCACAAACCCCAGTCTCCCACACACCTATCAGACTCGCGGAAATCCGCAATGAGGTTCCACAGCAGTACCAGGAGCTGTTCGAGGACGTGCTGGCCCAGCAGCATGCAGATATGACGTGAATGAACAAGAGTGCTTGCCCGTGGTGTGGGCGGTAGGCTGCTACCGGCACCATCTAGAGAGGAGATCCTTCACATTACGCACAGACAGTCAGTGCTTAAAGTGGCTAGACACAATGCAGGGAAGGAAGTCTAAGTTAACCAGGTGGGCCATGGCATTGCAAAACTATGACTTTCATGTAGAGCACGTGCCGGGGAAAGCCAACCAGTTAGCTGACGAGCTGTCCCGGCACCCCAACCCACACACGGAGTACGAGGACGAGGGGAGCTGGGAGGACCTGGTGCCTCCACAGGGCCACCTGCGGACAGACGAGGTGGTTCGCGAGCCAGCTACCCTCATGACAGTGACACAGCCAGAGCCCTTGCCCGGCCCGAGCCCCGCGAACACGCTGAACGCCCTCATTCAGGCAGTGCATCAGGCTCAACTGGGTGACGCAGAAACGCAGGCAGCAGTGGTGGAGTGCAACGAGCGCGTCATGCCGTTCCAGCGCTGTCTGGAAGGGGTGTTACAGACCCGGGTACCAGGCAACATGGAAAGGTGGTGTACCCAGGTACCAGCAGGGGCACGGGCTGAGGTTTTACGTTTTTACCACAACCACACACTCGCAGGGCATCCCGGGGCCGAGCAGACCCTGGAGGCCTTGAGGCAGGCATTCTATTGGTCCGGGGTGACAGGCGATGTCAGTAAATACGCCAGGCAGTGCCACACCTGTCAACAGCGGAAGGTGAGGAGGACGGAAGGGGAGGAGCCCCAGCGCCCCCGCCGGCCCCAAAAAGCTTTCCAAACTATTTAACTTGATATAATGGGCCCTTACCCCAGGACCGCCAGAGGAAAACGTTTTTTAGTAGTGGTGACAGACTTGTTTACCAGGTGGGTGGAGGCTTACCCCACCTCAAATGTGAGGTCCAGCACCTTGGTGTCCTTGCTGGAAGGGGAAGTGTTTCCTCGGTTTGGGTATCCGGAGGTACTGCTCAGTGACAACGGATGTCAGTTTCGAGGTCACAGATGGAAGAAGGCATGTGGGAGGTGGGGTGTGCAGCACCACACCACCCCCACATATCACCCCAGGGCGAACCCGACCGAGAGGCGAAATCAGGAAATCAAAGCACAGCTTCGCCTCCAGTTGGGTGACGACCACAGCAAATGGGACATTCACATCCCCAACCTACTCTACAGTCTACGACGACGTACCAGTGCTGTCACGGGGTACTCTCCCGCGGAGCTGGTGCAGGGGCAGAACCTGGCCCTACCGGGGGAGAGCCGGGTGGCCTCAGCAGCAACAGAAGGGTAGTGGGGAGAGGAGCTTCGGGAAAAGCTGAAAGTTATCAGGGAGCAGGCCAGGGCAAACCAGGAAAGGTATCTGCAGCAACACACGCCGCAGTCTAGCAGGCCCCCGAACATGCTATGTCCAGGGGACCTGGTGTACGTTCGCCAACACCCACTGTCCTCGAAGGTCAAGAAATTTCATGCCAGAGTGGCCCCCAAATGGCAAGGACCTCGACGGGTCATTCGCCAGGCAGGGCCCACGTCCTACCTGGTACAAACACAAAGTGGGCGACTGGCGAAAATACACAGAGACGACCTGCGTATGGTCGCCGGGGAGGCACCACTGCCCCAGACACCAAACGCAGGGACAGAACAGACCAATTCTCCTACCACTCCACGCAGGCACCAGCAGACTGCGGGAAACAGGCATGGTGCAATCACGCCGCACTCCGTCACGCCGACACGTGCGCAGTCCGAACGTACCAACGTGACACAGGGAGACACGCCTCCAGACCAGGACAGGAGAATTGGACAAAACGCTGGTGGGGGGGCAAGCTCCTACGGCCACAAAGGGGGGAGAGTCACCCCAGGCCCTGGCCCCACAGGCTGCGAGGAGGTCAGATGCGACGAGGGGACAGACGATGAAGGCGGCTTGCGCGGAGTCTGACACGAGGAAGTGGGACGAAACTGACAAGAGCACAGACACTGCGGGAAAGAAATCAAAGTTCCCCGGGACCTCCACCGCTCCAGTCTCTGAGGGGGACGACACAGAGGAGGAGACACGGGCCCCACTCTGGCCCTTGGACATGAGCCTAGCAGACTCAACATTCACTATGACAGTTACAGAACCGGACTCTGAGAGAGAAAAAATGACAGAGGGGACATGGGCCCCACGCTGGCCACTGGACATTAGTCTGACGAATTCAACATTCACTATGACGGTGACGGAGCCTTACTCTGAGAGGGAGGAGACGGAGGAGAGACGCTACCCACGGCGAGGGCAACGAAAGGCCAGGCGGAGGGGGTGATCAAACGAGGGGGAACACTGGGAGGGGGTTTATGAGGTAGAGGCGGATGAGCCGGCAACCCCCATGCAGCGAGAGGTTCCTACCTCCCTGAGCCAGGGGACTGGCGAAATTTTCACATCCACCACTAAGGCTACCCCTTCCCCGCCAGCTGGAGCAGAGCCGATGACAGACTCTCGCCCCACACGGGCACGGACGGCTCCCGCGTACTTGGGGGATTACGAGTGTTACCAAATGGCTGTGGCACAGAAAAGGGACGCGGCACCCCGGTTTAGTATACAGCACTGGCTACCTTACTGTGTGCGGGACCAACACACTACACCCCTCCCTAATCAGGATGCGCATGTATTTCCCTTACCCCCCAGTGCAGTGACGTGTGAGTAAATGAGAGACGTTGGCGAGCATAACGGTCTCGTGGGAGGGAGGGCATTTGACGTCGACCCAGGTGTCGACCCTGCTCTCACAGCCCGTTATGCCGCGCCAACGCCTTCTCCTGCCCTGTGTTGCGTGTGCGACGACAGTGTTGTGCATCTAGAGCAGGGTGGGGGGAAAAGAGAGGTTCACGCGCCAGTAAAAATTAATCTAAATACTTAATAACCGGACGGGACGAATTGTTGTATATATTTATGAACATTACTTATTGTAACTTGTGTATTTTATTATTTGAAGGGTCATGTTTTCTTTATTGTAAATAGTTTATTATATTGTTTGAAATGTTATGTAGAATAAGTTCTCACGTGTTCACCGGGCGCCAAAGCCGTGGCTTCTGCCTGTGACCAATCAGCGAGTTCCGCGGACTCGTTAGAGGGGGGGGGGGGACGCGGGCGCTGGGTCGCGCGAGGCGGGGAGGGAGTCAGTCGGCAGCTGGGCGCTGGAGACAGCGGACGTGTCTGCGGCATCGCTCCAAGACGGTGAGAACGGGCGCGGTGTCTCGCTGGAGTTCAGGTCTTGCCGAGAGGAAGTAATTCCTATCTTACAGTCGTGTTGTCATTTAGGCGAGTGTGTCACCGAGTCATTCAGTCGCGGCGTGCAGTCAGTCACTTCTCTCGCGTGCGTGTTTTCTCCAGTGGTTTACGAGTCGCGGAGTTCTGTTTTCAGACTGGATTTTCGCCATCGTTTGCACGGTAATTTACGGGCTCTCCCGGGCACCGTGTTGTCTGGTCAGTCGTTCAGCTTAGGGGGCGAGTCATATAGAGTTCAAGTCTTAGCTACGCGGGTATTGCTCGCCACGAACGGGACGTCACGTATTTTTTCCCCATACAGTAACAGTGCGCGGAACCGGGCTTCGCCCTACAGAATCAGTCACAGGCGGAAACGCGGCAGCCCCTTGTAAAGGGTTTGATTTACCGTATATAAAGAACCTGGAAACTGTCTTCGAGTGTGTCAATTGCATCCTGGTGACTAAGTCCCTTGGCCACGCGGCCCGAAACCCCCTCTACCGAACACTGAGTAGCCGGCAAAATACTTTCATTCAGGGGCTAGTCGGCCAAGCGACGACATTGTCAAGTAATTTTTGGGGTGACATCGGTAACAAAGTTGAAATGACCGATGTCACCCTATGTTGCTTTTTCTTGTTTTCTTAATCCAATCCATTCATTGTCTTGTATGCTAGTAGTCAATTACTTGTTAAATTAATTTATTTATATATGTCATATTAAAAAAAAGGTTATTTCCTATTAAATTTGCAAAAGATAATATCTCACAAATGCCAAATTCACAACAATCAAAAACTTAACAGTTTAACTATATGCAGGAAGAAGAAAATAAATGTTCAAGCTGGATGAAGTATCACAGCTGATGATTTAACCTCAACTCCAGGCCCATCAATGAGTGCAACAGCAAATAATATAACATCAAATTCAGGTGTCTCTAAGAATGGCACCACAAGAAAAAGAAAAAGACAACAGGGGCATGGCTACACTTCTGACAGTGAGGATAGTGGACAAGAAATGTCGCTTCATGATTCAGAACCTGACATGGATTTCGAAGATTTGTTACCGGTAAGTAACAATGATGGTGGAATGGATGAAGTTGTGGCACCCCGAGGAAAGAGTGAGAAGCCTGGTATTGGTAAATATGTCATTGTGCTCTGCAGAGGAAAGCGTTCCGAAAAACATTTTATTGAGGAAATAGCTGAAGATACCAGATTTGAAACAATGGTTGGTGAGCACAACGTCCAGTTTTTTAAGAGAATATATGAAGTGTTTGTGGTGGATAGCAAGGAACCATCCTTAGTTGCAACTACAGACATTGTGAGGGTGCTGTTATCACCAAAACAGCTTCGAAAAGAAAGATTCCAGTTTGTGGAGGATGAAATTGCTAACTTTTCGTTGTAACTAATGTTTCTGTTTTGTGATGTTTGATTTTACTTTGCTATGATGTTATCTGGGTAACTTATCCAACTTACATGAATTATTTGTAATAAAAGGAAAGTTACAATGCATTTAAATGAAATAAAACACTATTATCATGTAATATAATGACAAATAAATGAAAACGGAAACACAAATCATTACCAGACTTAATTTTAATAGATAATAGTTAATGACTGAATACACCCCTGACCGAAATAACTGATATTCGAAGGATAAATGCAGGTGACCGGAGTCACCCCAATACTGGGGTGACATCGGTCACTTAGTTAACAAAACTTTAACAAAAAAATATGAATGCTAATTTTTTTTCTTCATTCAGTATGTAGACAAAAGTTACAGGAACACATCGACGAAATTTAACATTATTCTGATCGATAACAAATTGTAGGTTATAGAGAAAGGTACTTTTTTGACCTAAGTCACCCCATCCGACGGTAGCTCCTTAATGGTTGATAAAGTTCTTATTACGAGGGTAGATTGCAAATACATATATTACACAGTCAAAGTTGACGTCATACCGCCGGAGGCCATCCGAGCCCGGTCTCAGGCCGCCAGTATTGGCTCCAGCTGGTGGAATGTACCCCTAGCAAACCCAACCCAGGTCAAGCGCGGAGCTTTGACGCAAGTACTACCAGTGTTACAATTTTGCCAAAGAACGCCACCTAGAGTGAACAACCGTCAATTAATCGTTGAACGCTCTCGTAAAACAATCCCATTTAATCAATACGTAATTCGGAAAGTGAGTCGTAGCACATAAGTGCAAGCCCCCTCAGGGCACAGTAATTAACGAACGCCTTAAGTTTCATCACGGCCTAAGGTCTTAAATTAAGTGTAAGGTAAAGTGCTGAAGCAACATCCAGAACAAACCACAAACATAAACAGAGCCAGTGGTTTTTAACATTTAAATGCGAGTCTTTCCTTTGACTCATTTTTTCAAATAATAAAGTTTCAATGTTAGCAATTATAACTTTAGTCAATGTTTAGAAATGAAATTATCACCTGAATAATTAATCACACAAGGGTCATATACATTTAGTGAGTAAGTTATCAAATATTAAACTGAATAACGGTTATCTCTTTCTTGACTCGTGGCTTGGCACATGGCGGAACTGTCCCCCCCCCCCTTCCACAACCTCTGCTATCCAGACCCTCTGGCAGTTCTGATCAGCTCGCAGCCCGGGGTGAAAGTGTTCATTCCGTGGGGAGCCTTTAACTCTCAAACCTTCTTTAACGTCAACTCCCCACGCGACCCCGGGTCGGTTTTTACGGTGCAGGGATTAACCCGGCCGTCGTAAATTTCTGCCTTAAGGCCACGGGCCACAGGACCGCCTTAAGTACAGCCATTATCCGCACCTGGCCGGCTCCAGGAGACCGAGCTTTAGTTAACGCAGCCGAGCAAATGTCTGCAGGCCTCAACCACATCCCCTCGGGATTAATTTAATGTGAATAATTCGCACACGCGAATTAGGCTTATCGCCTGTTATCTTTAATATACAGACGCGGCCGACTCCAAGTGACCACTAAACCTCCCCTACAACGAACTGCCCTAGGGAGAGATATTCGTAACACAATCAAGAGTATACTGTTGTGTAATTCTCGTGTATCCATTGCTGTCCAAAGAACTAATCATGTCTAGTGCCGTGTACAATCCATGTTTGTCTATTAATACATGTAACCCACATTCACGAGTGCAAATGATTTTTTCCGTTGCGTAGTTAGGCCCCAGCCATCTATGCTGAATAGGGAGTGCCACCATGTTTCATTAGCAGCTAGATTACACTATTAAATCCGTGTCACCGAGTCTAGGGAAGCATGCTGGGACCGATCAACACACACAAATGCTTAGACGCACGAGCTAGCCTGGCACCCTCCCGGAACGTCAAACATAATCCACAACCAGCCCCTTAGACTCGCCACGGGAATCGAGCACGAGACCCCGGCTGACGGAAAAGTTAACTAAATCGAAAACATGTTTATTAAAGTGTTAGTACACCATGACACTAAAGGCTTGCCAGAAGCCCTAATCAAATGACGATGAACTGGCATCGAAGCCTGCATAAATGCGTAGGACTCAAGTCATCTGCCCGAGTATTTTGAACATTAAATTTACATAATATGCCGAAATATCCTTGTTGGGATTTAAATGATTAAGCGAAAAGCCGCACATAAGAACGTACGGCTAAGTGGAGTCGGGCGCAGAGCTAATTGAAAAAGATTAGGTAAACTTACGACTATGGCGATGAACTGGAAAAGTGGCGCGAAAACTGTAGGCTCTGCGTTGACAGAGCGACCGACCCCTGTGGGCTCCCGGCGACAACTGGCGTTAATGCACCGCGCGACCTCGCGCCAAGATGCGTGTAGGGCGGGAAAACTGCCATGACCAGTTTTGGACTTAGTTGTTAAATTTTGTGATATTATATTATTATTTTTCCAATTGCACATAATTCTCATATTACTTCAGTATCTTTTAATTGTTATTATTTTGGTTTCTAAAAAGAGGAATTACTTATTTAATTACACACTAGCGCATTGCCACAACCGGCCGAGCGCTTTGGCCGACTTGCTGTTCATCGCGGCGCACTTAAACTCACACGGCGGACATCACGCACGGTCGTGTTCGTTGCACTTACGAGAAAGTGTTGTTGGGACGTAACGGTCTGTGCGACTCAGAGGGAGCACCGGCGACTGGCGTCAACTGTATCGTCTTCTATATTCTTTTCATCAGTTCTTCATAATTATGCATTCTGAACTACAAACAAACTTAATAACTTTTCATTACATCCAAGTCATTTATCATAATCGTGAATAACAGGGATATAAGAGCACCATATTCTATTTACTTATGATAACATTTAATATATTTGTTAAAATTGGCATGAAATTAATTTCACTGGGGAAAATGTATAAGTTACTTTGTCGCGGGTCCGTCTCCGAGGGCAGTGAAACTGTTTGATGGAGTTGCAAGGCGCCAGCTCTCAGGAGAAGACCAGCCTCCTGCAGGGAGAAAGGTGGTGGGACATCCAATCCGTCCAGCTTGCCGAAGGATGTTGGCCATGCTGGAGAACAGTGTCGTGCAAATCCTTTTAGAGATAGTCCACATGTTATGACCCATGGACACGCCCCTACACACATCTCTCGCACACACGTGTACAGTGCATGGCCACTAGAATGACCGGAGGTTGAGTCATAAGGCATAATCACAGTTTAGAGGCGCTGCGGCTCGTTCTTTATTCTAATCCAAGGCATTAAGGATTGCTGGTACAAAATATGTAAACAATACACTGACAAAATAGTAATTTGCATGTCACTTGCTCGCCATTCATAATGCAGAAACATATACAAAAACACTAATTGTTTACTAAAAGAACAAATCATAAACCTAAATAGTAGGTAAGTAAAAGAGAGAGAGATGATTGAGCATGTGTCTGGCCTCGATGGTGGCTCGCATGGGACTGGAGACAAAAATGCCGGGATGCCACTCCCACGCTCATGGAGCGGAAGTGACATCCCAACCCTTACGCGGCATGCGGCAGACAGGGCTGGGACCCAAGATTTAATCAAGAGGCAAGGAGGTACGACGTCAGATGTCCCACTCTGAACAAGTCCGGATCAGGCCCTACCACAAGCATGGTGCAGCACTGCCACGGAGAGATAGCAGAAGTTGCTACATCGAGGCATCGGAACAGTTGCGCCTTGACACAGGGCAAGGGCTAGAGTTGTATTCCGCAGGCGAGGTCTGGTACTGGTGGGGCGAGGACCAGGCTTCTCTAACACAGAATGTACAATGTCAACTTTATGTGGTATCCTTACTAAAGTCCTGAAATTTTCTATGTATGTACCAAGCGATGGCCAAATCAGCATGATAACATTGTAACCAATTTGACAATGGCCTGTATCCATCAGAGTGTTGGAGATGTGATGGACATAGCTCGGTCTTAGTGCTGATGATGGGATGGTTGTATTCTTGGTGCCAACTCTTTGTAAGATCAGTCTCACACTTTGAGAAAGGAATGGACTGTCTGGCTCAGTGTGGCTGACTAAAGACATTGCATCGTCAACTAATAGTACTACTCGTTAGTACATGTGTTATGGGCCCATTATTGTGGCCCTCCTACGACCAGCTCATCACTCTTGTATTAGGTACAATGTAATTGAAAGGGCCTTGCTTCCAGCTCCATGAATATACTGACAATCTACCAAAACACTTACTGAAACAGATAAGTGATGACGTCGTACCGACCGAAGGCCATTAAGCCCGACCTCGACCCACCAGTATTGGCTCCCGCTGGTGGAATGCACCCCTCGCAAACTCAACCCGGGTCAAATGCGGAGTAGATACATAAGTACTCCCAGTGTATAAATTTTGTCACGGAACTGCACCTGACACAAAAAACCGATAATAATTAACGGAGTAAGCTCATCAAGCCATCCCCTTAAATTAACACGTAATAGGAAATGTGCGTCGTAGAGCACGAGTGTTAGCCTCCTCCGGGCACAGTGTTTAATAAACGCCCTTAATTGTCATCGTGGCCTAGAGCCTTAATTAAAGTAATAAACAAGGTGCTGAAGCAATATCCAGAACAAACCCACAAACATAAACATAACAAGTTGTTTTTAACAACTAGTCAGTAGTCTTTAAGTTGACTCATCTTTTTAAATAATATTTGTTCGATTTCTTAAACAAAAGCTTTAATCAATATTTCATAATACATCTAATGTCAGCATTAATATTCAAACAAAGGTCATGTACAATTAACAAGTAAGTTTTCAACTATAAACCGAATAACGGTAACTTCTTTTCTTCACAAACATGTACTTGAAGAAATTAATATTTTCTTTTAAACTTACGTATGAACTCTATTGCAGGAATTAATAAAAGGGGGGCGCCAGAGGTATTCAACATGTGACAATAAAATAATACTCTCAATAATTATTTTTATTGAATTAAACATAGCATGAAAAACCTCGAGTCATGGAATCAACAAAACCAACAAATATTAAATAACTAAATGAGTCCAGTCTATGGGATTTCGTAGACAACCTGACTCTTAAACAAAATAAATAAAAAGTATTTAAGTTCCTGAAAGTGTTCACAACGTAAAAAGTTTTAGGGTTTGCTCCGGCTTGCTCGAGCATGAAATTCCTGAGTGGACAAACCACAAAATAATTTATAATTCTAAAACAACCAGTTTCAGGACACTTTTTATTTATTTAACGAGTAAATGTAATTTTTTTTTTATAATTTGTCTTATGAAGAGCCTGCGCGCTCAATATTCAATGGCCTGTAAAGTTAAGAGACCAAATGACCTTAGATTCAGTCAAGTATGACTATTGTTACTTATTATAATGTCTCGCCCCGGGGCCTCCCATTTGGTTTATTGTTTAACAAGATTTAATGTATTAAGTATAGCAAATAAGGTCAACAATTTTCTTGGTATTTTGTTTCGGCTGTAATGCCATGAGTCATCTTCAGTGGAATAATGTTTGTAAAGTCAAAAATAACAGCAACAAAATCATTAAGTAAGATTAAGTAAATGCCTATATAAACCAAACCAGATGTTATTATTTTCTTATCCTTGATCACGATCCCCATAACCTTACCAAGTTTTAAGGAGGTTAATCATAAATTCTGTTGTGCGTGCGCTGTGCCCCTATGGGTAATGTGTTCAGTACTGTGTCTGCCTGGCGCTTCCACGGCCAATCTATATTTGTTCTTTAGACGAAATGTCATATTGAGCGCAGCCGCACGTTACAGTGTGAAGAAGTAGGTACAGCTAATTATATGAAGAATAGGACACCGACTAAAGCTTTAACTGGTAAGACACAGACAGAAGCCTGGAATGGGAGAAGAATTAATTTGTCGCATTTACATATATTTGGATGTGAAGCATATATGAGAATAAATGACAATAAAAGGAAGAAATTAGACTTAAAAAGTATATATATATATATATATATATATATATATATATATATATATATATATATATATACTGGTTATGCTCAGGATTGATCCTGACGATCCAACAGATATTTCAATAGCTCGGGATGTAGTATTCATTGAGAATGATTCCCAACTATCTACATTGTAAAATAATGAAGAATGTAACCATGAATATGATGATGCCCGACCAACCCAGGGCCGGCGCGTCCATATAGGCGAACTAGGCAACCGCCTAGGTCGCCAAGTAGCTGGGGCGGCGCAGCACGACACATAACAGCTGGTATAATATGTTTAACGATTATTGAAACTAGATGAAAATGGATTTTTGTAACAGTTTGGAATGTTTATATTGATATAAGTAATTATTTAAAGTCCACAGTGACCTGTTTATGATCTGTAATAAGTAAAAAAGTAAAAAAAAAACACAAGCCTGCTTACATTTGTTTGTTGACAAAATCTTAGGCTTACATGATGTATTTTGAGGCAAGGAAAATGTTTTTTGGTGTGTCCGCTGGGGGGGGGGGGGGGGCATTATGGTTTTTCGCCTAGGGCACTAATTTAACTTGCACCGGCCCTGGCGTAACCATGTCGAAGAATAATGAAAATCATAACGATAGAAGCGAGGTTCCCATATTTAGAAATGAGATTGTTTCTGAAGATGAAGATTTAGGAAATATCTGAAGATGAGGACTGAAATGAAGACGCCGATAATCAAGAAAGTTCTGACGAATTTCTCGACTTTGAAAAACCAGAAGAGGCTGTGAGGAGGAGGAGAAGATATCTGGCAAGGGAGAGACGACCACCAAATTATTTTCATGACAGCGAATACAGTGCTTTGATTATAAATGAATAATATTCCAAAAGTGTTGAAGAAGTGAATACTTCATCTGAGGAAAATAAATGGCTGGACTCCATGGAAAATGAATACAATTCATTGATGGAAGATGATACTTGGGAAACAGTAGATTTACCCAAAGTACAAAAGGTAATTCCTTGCAAATGGGTCTTTACAAAGAAAACAGGACCAGATGGAAGCAGAAAAAAATATAAAACCAGATTAGTGGCAAAAGTTTGTTTCTAGCAGTTAGGTGTTAATTATTCAGAAACATTTGCCCCTGTTCTTAGGCATTGTTCACTAAGATTACTATTTGCACTCTCAGCAGAAAAGGGATAGGAGATTCATCATGTTGACATAAAAACAGCATTCTTGTATGGCGACTTAGATGAAGAAGTTTATATGTCTTAACTGCAAAACTTTGAAGTTAAAGGTAAAGAATTTTTTCTCTGTAAATTTAAAAAAATCGATTTACGGCTTAAAACAAGCCTCTAGGTCATGGTATAAGAAGATTGATGAATCTATGTTGAGATTAAATTATAAGAAGCCTACTTATGATAGTTGTATATATATTACAAGAAATAAAGTGGAAAAATAGTGATTGTTGCCCGATACGTTGATGATTTTTTCATATTCTTCAAAGATTTAGAAGAAGTGAATCAACTTAGAATATTCGCTAAGCCAAGAATATAAATTGAAAGATCTCGGAGAAGCTAAAAGATGTCTGGAGATTCGCATAAGAAGAAAATGGAAACATGAGATATACTTGTACCAGGAAGATTAAATTTGATGAGGTACTAATTAAAAGATTTGGTATGGAAGCCTGCAAACCTGTTAGCACTCCATATGAACTAGCAGCTAAATTAGAATAATGAATGAAAAACCAGGCAAGCCCTACCAACAGTTGATTGGATCATTAATGTATTTAGCAATGTTGACTAGACCAGATATTTGTCATACCGTCAGTAGGTTGAGTCAATATAACACAAAATATGGTCAACAGCACTGGAACGCTGCAAAACTCGTACTAAGGTACGGTACTTAAAAGGATCAAAAGATTTATGTTTGGTGTATAGAAAAAATAATTCTAAATTAATTGGCTATGCAGATGCAGACTGGGCTGGTGAGGAGAACGATAGGAAATCATACACCGGATTTATCTTTACTCTGGCTGGTGGAGTAGTATCCTGGGAATCCAGAAAACAGAGGACAGTGGCTGCTTCGTCAACAGAGGCAGAATACCTTGCATTGTCCGAGACGATGAAGGAAGCTTTATATTTGAAGAAGCTGTACTCCTAATTGGAAGAATTTCACCAACCAATTACCATTTTCAATGACAACAAAGGAGCAGGAAAGCTTGCGGTAGATTCAGTCTCACATAGACAAATGAAACAAATAGATGTTAGTTATCATCTTTTCCGGGACGCCGTGGCGAAGAAAGAAGTGGAAGTGAAGTATCTGCCTATGGAGGAGATGGTTGCCGATTATTTAACGAAGGCTCTAACTTATAAAAAGTTGAAGTTTTGTATGGACAATTTATGTCTGAAATTTTTTTGAATTAGATTATATATATATATATATATATATATATATATAAGTTTGCATCTTTATTTAATTATTTGTTCGTATAATTAAGGGAGAGTGTTGGAAAATGTACTTATAAGAACAACCTCTTTGGATATATCGATTATTGTCAATACCTTTATTCGCTTCAATATTTTGTTTCTCTTGTACTTATGTATGTCGGCCATTGTTTAAGTTCTAATATTTCAGATTACATGCGTTTATTTTAAGAAAATTATGGCCCATTTTTCCACTGTTTCCCTAAATTTCCATCAGATTATTTGGTTGAAATTTAATAATATATATTCCTATAGGAAACAAAAACATAACTTATATAAATATGTCCAATTTACTGTATTTAAAAATCGCAAGACGAGTGCCAGTTTAATCTTTGTGTTCGTGATGAGAAATAGCTTGTAAATGCACTACAATTTAAAGACTTTTATATTACATTTGTTTCTGTGATTGGCATTGTCAGTTGTAAGTTTTATATTAACAATTTTTATTATTAAACATTTTATCTACTGTACCTTAAATGTATGGAATTTTTTCTGTGTAGAAAATTTATATATATATATATATATATATATATATATATATATATATATATATATATATATATATATATATATATATATATATATATATACATACATATATATAGTATTTGGCGATAAGTACTATTTAGTTTCTGTATACAAAATCAGTTATTGCCATATAAATTATTTCTAGGGAATTTCTAGCTGCAGTACCCGACGTTGCCCGGGGTGAACACAGGATGAAGGGGACCTTTTTCGAAATCAGATGTAGTTAGTAATTATCTTATTAATTTGAAAGTCAAGTGTGCAAAATAATTTATATCACTTTCAGATCCCGACAGACGTTCTGCCAGTGTACAGTTATTTACCTGTATATATCTAAAAAAAAAAAAATTGGTGGTCTGTATGTAGTCTAGACTCTATAAATCACTATAGAAAAAAGCTTAAAAATAAGAGATTAGTAATATTGAAAAGATTCCATTATCTAGCTAATGCTCGGCATGCATTGCAATGCATCATTCAGTTTTGTCTTGTAATATGTTTGAAGTAGTTACACATATACAAATCATCTATCCATCTCTCTAAACATATATTTATCTCTACATCTTTGTATATCTATGTATCTCTCTATCGCTATTTATCTCTTTATATCTACATATTTACATGTATATCTCACACTATGTCTATCTCTTCTATATATAAATCTATATAGCTCTATACATCTATATATCTCTTTATCTAACCCATTTTATTCTCTATACCTCTAGCTCTATCTCAACTTATCTCTCTGTCTCTCTCTATCTCACTCTATGTATATCACTCTATCTATGACTCTCATTTATATTTAAATTAATTGTGTCATGCGTGCGCACTTATACAACAAAAACAGTCGAAGTGCCGCTATATAATATGAAATAAACACATTTTTTGAAACGATTTGTGCTCAAACTATTGCAAAATAGTTATACCGTCTAAGAAAACTTCACGGGCATGCGCATAACAACTCACCATAATTTCATCGCAATTGGATGAATGGTATAGGAATTCATACGGCACAAACAAACGAAAATTAAAGACATGACAAACGCATGAAACGATGGTGCGTTTAAAATTCAATGCAACTAACTCTATCTATTGACGAAGTTAAGAAGAAAACTGTTATGAGCGCCTTTATTTTGCTAGCCGCTGCGAGCTCCACTAAGCGGGCTGGTCTCACCAAGGAGAAAAATATTAATTTGCCAGACCTTACTATGTGTATGATCGTGTGGCAGACATAAAGAAATGACACTCACTCACTATTTGTATATCTATGACCTATGATTTTTTCTGTTATAAAATGAAATTATCACTTTTTCACTCCCTTAGGGATGGAATTTCATATTAATATGTGGTTTATGTGTTAATCCAGGTAATGAGCTCGCTGTAGGCGGGGAAGGTTGATCAAGTGTTAATTGTTTAAATATCGACCGGGGTTGAAAAATATAAAATTCTATTAAAAATTAGGGGTTGGTGATAGAAGGGTGAAAATTTAGGGTTGTATGTATTTTTTAATGCGACATTATAAAAAAAAATAAAAAATTTCGTCCAAAAATTAAAAAAAAAATGTTTGGGGTGGACAACCCTTATCACTTAGGGGTATGAAAAATAGATGGTAGCCGATTCTCAGACCTACTGAATATGCATACAAAATTTGATAAAAATCGGTCAAGCCGTTTCGGAGGAGTTGAGAACTAACACTGTGACACGAGAATTTTATATATATATTTTATATATATATATATATATAGTATTTGGCAATAAGTACTATTACATAGTTTCTGTATACAAAATCAGTTTTTCATACTTAATATTGCAAAAATATGTCATGATTTTATCAGAACTCAAGTCGTAGGCTTATATAGGCTATTCATATACATATTTATTCGTTAAATGTACATATATTCTGGGATTGAAATGTACTAAAAATGAGACAATTTATATATAAATTCGCTCAATTACAATTGATTGTGATTATGAAGTTTATCCTTTTGATCTTTCCCTTTCATGCAACCATAACCAACATTCCTACCATTAAGAAAATTCCGTTGAAAACAATATACTGATGTCGTACCAACCATGGCCTCTAAGCCCGTGCTCCACACCGCCAGTACCGGATCCCGTTTTCGGAGCGCACCCTTAGCCCAGCCGGAATGAGTCAAACAAGCACCCCAGGCGACCCCAATAAACTCGAATAAACTTCAGGACACGAGACCCCGGGGACTCGATTTCATAAAACAATCAATGAATGAGACACTAGAACAATAGTAATTATTCATAAGCATTAAGCAAGTGCGTCGTAGGTAATCCGTGCGAGCACCGCATGCACGGAGTGGGCAACGAACCTCATTACCAGTCGCCGCGACCACTGGCCTTTATTACAGTGCCCGTGAATCTGATCAAGTCAGGTTAGGAGAAATCCAAACTAAGCTATTTACACAGAGACAATTTGTCACTTTATTGTCAGTCGCCAACTTGGTGCGACATTTCAAATCATTAAATAATACAAAACAGCTGTTAAGCCTTAAGCACCCAATTACCAGAGGCTAGATTTTATTTAAGCTCCTGGAATATGTTTTTGTTATAATTCAACCAATTAATATAATATAAGTTTTTGGCGCCTTCTCACAAGGGAAGTGAAAGTTCCCCCCCCCCCTTGCGAGGCGGCCATGTTCAGCAGTCTCGAACCACTCCACGCCGGGTCAAGACGTGTTCATTCGTGAGTAGCCTTCACCTTTGTGCTCACCGATTGCTCCTTCTGTAAGTAATGTAATCACGTAACCTTCTAATTCGCTGCTGCTCACGTCGACTCGGCATGTATTCCGCGGAACCGGGTCTATCCCGACTGTCTTTTTAGTGATTCCGCACCGCGTCGCGGATTACGCCACTTACGGTACTGGCCGACTCCAGCCACAGTGTTTTTTAGTTAATTCGCTGCGCATACGCTTGCCGGCTCCAACGTCACGTAAATGTTACAGTTAATTTAGGGTCACGCTCGTCGAGCCCTCCCAGACTCGTTAACTCTCGGCGCTGGCCGTTTCCAGCAAACATTGATCACGTTCTCGTGAGACTGCCGCGGTAAAATCCAAGGGTTGTTGTAGTTTTGTGTTTTGTTTTAAAGTGTAAATGTAATACAGCATTGGTGCCGCACAGCACATTAGCGCGGTTTATGTAGCGACTTTGTACCATGTAGTATATGTGTAGGGCGTACAAGGTACCCACGCGTACCACCGGAAAGTACGTGAATTGAACACTGTTTAATATAAACGGTGTCGTCTACCGTTATTCTGCATCCTTCCGTCCTCCACACGGCCGAGCGCCGCAACTCAGGATAGGTTTCAAGCCGCGTACCTGGCGGGGCACGCGGGGGCAGAGTACCCACGACCCACCATCAACAGCCTAGTATCGCACTAGCCTGGCGCTCCCCGGACATCAGCAGAACCACGACGCCCGTAGAGCCCATCAGGTACCTCCCGGGCCTTAATCAGAGGTAGGGTGATGGCAAAACACTAATAAAAACATACACAAGTATTATTAAATAAATAATAATAGAAAAGTTTTTGTTAAAAGATTGTTTGATAAATACACGGTATGTTTCTAAGAAGTCCATACTCCAAACAGTTAAAAATTTATCCCCGAAATAATTGCCAAGCAATTGTCCATAAAAGTTGGCTTTCAACCAAAGATGCTCATCTGTCGCAGAGGTTGTTATGTCACATTATTACCTCTATGATTAATACACTTTCAATAAAAATGATCCTTCCCTCTATGTGATTGGCTTTCTACCAGTGACTTCAAAACCAAAAAGCAGCATTGCAACACTTCCATAATTACTTTTCGTCAACCCGACAATGTTAATTCCGATAGCTGTTATAACATTTAATTTTCTATCAAAAAGAAACTAACGAATCTTTCCGCTAGCGAAATTTTTCCGAAAGTCTCCAGAATTGTGCCTCTGGACGTGTTCATATTAGTAAAACAAAGAGATAAAAAAAATAACCAAACATGCACGATCACTCTTGTGTCTAGCCGCTGACAACTGTGCCGCATCGTCGGCTAGCTTCGGGGTATGCTCGGCACACCCGACACTCCTGACTAAAAAAAAAGGCAAAAAAGACGGCGCAGAAGGATGGGCAGGATTAACCTCGGCGGAAAAAAAAGGTCATGTTAAAGGGGGTGGGGGAGTCAGCATAGCTGACCAGACCCATGCCAAGAAAGGGGTATGGTGAAAGTAAAAGGTGGGAATGTTAGTGTGCTGGCTGGTTTTCAACAATATTATTCTCATGTGGAACATTCATTACATACGCACTGCTAAGAGACGGTCGCAAAATATTGTGTGCTTTATGTAGGAATTGCAAGGTCAGTGTTTCTTGAATTGTTATTGTGAAACGAACAGTAGTTTTAATGTTTATGGCCAGTTATCTGATGAGTTTTTCGTGATGAATGAGTTCTAGTGTGATAGTTGCAGTGAGACGTTTAGTCACAACAGAATGCTGACACATCACATAAAATCAGTACATTCCGATTCGCATCATGCATTTTATTGTGATGTTTGCGATTATAAAAGTGATCATAAATTTTCCCTTAAACGTCATATCGAAGCAAAGCATTTGAAGCCAGATGTAAATTTTCGTGTAAAATGCCCACTTTGTCCTGACAGGTTTACAACGAAAGATGGCATTGTACAGCACTATACTAGGCAGCATGATATTTCTGTTGCAAAAGAATCATTTGAATTTTCAAATGAACGGGATTTTTATGCTTGGAAGAGGAAAACAGAGAAAGATGAGGCTTGCGAGTTTGTTACATGGCGATCAAAATACACATGTAAAACAGATGGTTCCACAAAGATGACGTTTGTGTGCTATCGTGATGGTTAATTTAGGTCGGAAAGTAAAGACAAGAGACACGAGAAAATTCTGGGAACTAATAAAATAAATGGTCACTGTCCTGCAAAAATTGACGTTACATTCAATCCTTCAAATAAAGTAACAGCTCTATTTTGTAAAACACATGTTGGCCACCAGTCCGACTTAGGTCGCTTGAGGCTCTCCGAACCTGAAAGACGTGACATCGCAAGTAATATTGCTATGAAGATTCCATTTGACATTATACTCAATGAAATTAGAGATTCTATTACCCACGACCAAATAGAACACCTTTTAACGAGGAAAGATCTCTTCAACATAGAACAGCAGTATAATCTGAAAACCGAAGCTGTGTGTCACAACAACGACTGCACGAGTGATGAATCGTGGATTCACGAGATGGAGGCTGTAGGTAACGTAGTTTGTTTTTAGAGAGACATACTCAGTTACAAGAGAATGATTTTGTTCTTATAATTATGAACGAAGTGCAACAGGAGCTGCTCAAGAAGTACGGGAGAAATTGTATATGCTTTGACAGCACACATGGTTTGAATTCGTACGGATTCGAACTGACAACAGTTTTGGTACTGGATGACATGCTACAAGGTTTTCCGTGCACATTCATGTTTTCGAATAGAAGCGATGTACATATAATTGAAATATTTATTTCAATATTAATATCAAAATTTTTATCTCACTCGAACCAAGCGTATTCATGTCAAATATGGCAGAATCCTTTTACAATGCATGGATGAAAGTAATGAAGCCACCTAGATTTCGCTTATTTTGTATGTGGCATGTCGATAAAGCTTGGCGAAAGAACCTTTGTAAAGTAAGAAGCCCCGAGAAGCAAGCTGAAACATTGTGCCGTTTCAGTGCTACTTTCAGGCACAAATGTACGATTTTAAATTTAATTTTTAATTTTTGTAGGATACAACAAAAATAAGATTGCATTTTTAATTTCATTTAATTTTGTTTCCATTACTGTACACTCCGAAGTAATCTTGTGCAACCCAGTGCACCTGCACTTGTTCGCAGGCCCAATCAGATACCTTTGTTGACATTTGGTGATCGCAGCATCTCGGCAGCGGTTTGCATCACGTTTTCTTCCTGTAACAGTATGACATTTCGTGCTAGCAAACGCTACCCCAAGCCCACCGCTAGCAACTTTCATTTCTCGGAGGCAAGCATGGATAAGCTGTTTGCCAGCACGTCCATGACCATGTTACAGTCCTCGGCGACGCCTCGGGACGGTCCACACGACGCCTTTCCCAGGCGACTTAGCAAGTTTAGACCCCCCTTCCCTCATCACCCACCTGTGACTTCACGAGAACTTCAACCCAGAGCATCGACCCCCAGTGAACCCGGGCGAGGGTACATGGTCTCTCCAAGGACATTCGCCCTTGTCAAACAGAGCCCTCAGCGAAGCCTAGCGGCGAGAAAAATCCTTAACCTCGCTCTGTCCGCCGGTGGCAAGTGCGCCCAGAGCACTCTAGCGGACGTTTCTGTGACCTTCCAGGTAGGTTCTCATTTTGGCCGGCAGATCGCACTACTCATCCCTCCCACAAGATACATCTTGTCACAATCGACCTTGGCAGCAGTCGCAGTGCGATTGTGATCTTAGTTCGCCTGCGACTCGCGTGAGAGCGCGGCGAGCGTTTTGCAGTCTGCTCCGCCCCTTCGGGTATCTCCTGACACCTTCGTGCAATCACCACCCCTTCTTTGGATGGGGGCAGTTACTTCCTTTAATTAGGCGCACCTACGCCATTTTTCGAAGATTCGGCAGGCAGCGTCTGGGCTGTGCGGACCACGCGTCGCGATTCGCGAGAGTCAATCTCTGTTGTTCTTCCAAGACTCGACACTACGTCATGTAGTCACCAACGTCAAGACATAGAGGCCTCAATCTTCTTATTTTTAAATTTGGCTGCCCGTAATAGTTTTTTTAATCTAAATTATTTCTTCTTCTCTCGTCATGACTACCGCGAACTTCCGCGCCGGGAGCTGCCTTCTCTGCTCCTGGAGCCAGCATACATGACTTCACCCTGCTTTTTTGGGTAAGTGGTCGTCATATCTCCCCCCCCCCCACATTTTTGCCTTTGCCTGGGCATAGTCTTGCCCAGACTTAGCCGCCTGTTAACCAGTCTAAGGAATTTGGGACTTTGGTTACAGGCAGGGCGCAAGAATAATGTGCAAGATTAGCTTCAAGACCCCAAATTAGAATGGAACTTCACTGCCAAATTAGCAGTCCGTGATTGGGCTCATGCAGTCAGAAGTTTTCTCCCCTCTCTGGTCGAGATACAAGTTTCTACATAAAATGATTTCTTCTGGACTTTAATCTACCGAAACCTCCGGTGCCAGGACACAGGATTTAATTAAATTCATTTGAAAAGAAAATTAAAAACAAAATGAAATTGTTTCTTTCTTTTGTGCTTGCGAGCTCACTTAAAACCAGGGTCAAGTTCAAGAGATATGATTGTTTTACTTTTATATGTATTTTGTTGTCCCGGGGCTCCCTCCTTTTTGTAATTAATATTTTTAATACATGTGTACTTAAAAGTTAAAGATAAAAGAAAAAACTAAGTAAATTATTTTAGTAAAAGGGCAGTTTATAAATCAAACCACCAGTCTTGTTATTTCATTATTATTCATCCTCGATCCACATAGCTTCCTAGATTTCCTAGTAGGTTATAAGTAAATTTCTTTGTACGATGTCTGGGCAACGCTGTCGTTTGTTTGTTTTCTGGGCTGACGCTTCCAAGGTCTTAATTTTTACTCATTAATTTATTGAGTGTTTACCTGCAGCCCAGCGTACGTAACAACATACAAGCTCCTCCGAACACTACTCGAAGAGCGAGATAAGAATGTTTTTTCTCATTGGCGTAGCTGTGTTCATAAAGTTGGGGGGGACAAATAATGATTTTGATGTCATGTAAACCCATTCCCCTCTTACTAAGACAGGGGTACTCCACAGGAAAATTTTGATTTTAAAAGTGCAAAATAGCGCTTTTAAAGCAGTTTTTGTATCCAACCATTGGATACATCGATGTTAAAATTATTATTGTTTCCTTAAGATAAAATTTGATGAGTGAAGAAATTACAAATAAAGTTGGGCAGAATAATATTATATAATAAAAATATCATGGTCTAGAAAGTTAGGGGGGGGGGACAATCCCCTCCAACCAAAAAGTTCAGGGGGACACGTCCCCCCTGTCCCCCCAGGTTCCTACGCCCTTGCTTTTCTTCTATGTTTCAACAGGCTTTGATAGACTTACATAGTGACCCAGAAACTAAAGAATTTGGCCTTTACTTTGAAAACGAGTACAGAGAATCTGTTGCAAGTTGGACCTATTGTTATCGTCTTCACGCTGGCCTCAATACCAACATGCACCTGGAGCGAATGCATGGAGTGATAAAACACATTTTCATGGGAAGAAAAAAACAGAAAAGACTTGATGTAGCAATACATTGCATCACGAGATTTGTGAGGGGTAAACTCTATGACCATCTTATTTATCTCAACAAAGGTTAAATCACCAGCAAACTTTCACTTCTAAGAAAAATACACAATAATTCATTGTTGTTATCTTCAGAAAATGTTACGTGTGAAGATGGTACATGGATGGTTCAGTCAAATAGCAGACATGAACTATACGAAATTAGTCCGACAAGTCAACAATCCTGCGCATGTGATTTACTTTTCTCAGATTGTAATATATGTACAACACAGCCGGCCGTGACTAGCGTCGTGCCGTTCGATGCACTGCACTTCCTACACTGCTCATCACAGTTACAGTTTGAAGCTTTTTATTAATACATATTTTGCACTGTACAGATTTGATATTTACAACAGGACACTCCAGCACTCAGTGCTCTTTTGCCTTAATATAATTTTTAATTTATTTACAGTTTCTATTTGAGTAGTTAGGAGAAAACATGATGTAAATAAAAGGAAAATTTTAAAAAACCTTTTGCCATCACGCGAGGGCGTGTTCGTTATACATGCCGTAATTCAGGTGTTGACGATACATAACGGCCTGTGCTCTCAGAGGGAGCACCGACGGTGGCATCTAAACAATATCTGGAACTTCAAAAAATATGCGTGATAACTCGGTGAGTGTGTATTGCGTGTTTTTTTTTAAATTTTAATAATGCTTATTCACCTTTTTTTAAAAATTAAAGTGGGTGTGGTATTTTAACACTATTACTGAGATATATTGTAAGACATGCACTATAAACATTAAAACAGGAACGTTTTAGGTATAATAGCTTGATTTATTTTAGTTATGGACTTCTTAATTTTATTGTTTAGGTACCTACAGTCTTCTCTCGCATTTCAAGCATTCTATTCTTGAGAACATGGGATTTTCAACTTTTTCAAAATATTTACTTTTTCATGAAAGCGGTTAAAAAAGGGTCTACACTACGAGGCATTAACCCATTGACGTCCCTCGGCCTGCGGTCCCTAAGTCCCTGTTGCGAATTGTCCTGAGACTCGCCCTGATTTGCCCACGTAGCTCTAGTCGGAGAGAGAGTGGAGTTCAGGCCAACGTGGCCGGGACCGTGAAACATGGGACCAGGAGGGAAAATTTGCATAGGTAGAAGGAAAGGTAGATGGTAGCAAGGAGAAGATGTTGCTGTCCGTTTTCACGAGCTCCTTTATTCTGTTGAAAAGCCCTATCACAGCCTGGCCGACACGTTGCAGGACGAGCGTTCTCCCCCGCCGCGACCCGGACTCCCGGAAATACACTCTTGACAACAAAACGCGACTTGATGTGACCGCGGATGCAGTCCCGTGACGAAATGTACTGGTTAAGAAAGTTAAGATGTGCAAAGTAGCGCACATGCGGCCTGTTACGTCTGCGGAGATAGTTCTGTGACGAAACGTACAGGCTAAGAAAGTTCAGCAGTGCAAAGTAGCGCATACGCGGCCTGTTACGTCTGCGGAGATAGTTCTGTGACGAAATGACTGGCTAAGAAAGTTTAGCAGTGCAAACTAATGTTGACACGGCTCGGCACGACTGCGGAGGCAGTCCCGTAACGAATTATACTGGTAGCGAACAACGATGCCGTGCTATGCGCGTCTCGAGTGGAGTGGAGCGAGCACACGTCTGCTCGGCTCCGAGTCTGGCTAGCCATTACCTCCTCCGCCCGTCTGCGCGCCGGAGGTCACGGGCCGCGGAGGAGGGGAAGGGGAAATAGGCCGGCGTGGGAGAGACTCGTCTCGCGGCGGGCCAGGTTGCTGTTTACATTTCCTAAGCATAGTACTTGAAAGAAGTTACATAATTATTTAAGAAAACGACATTACAAGTAATTGAAAGTTAAATGACAAAATGTAAACACAAATTAATTAATTAGTTAAGAATTAAATGTCAAGTTAAGTATTTGTACAATTTTAGACACAATTTAGGAATTGAGAGTTCTGTTATGTTACAAATTATATACAACGTGGATGCTCGTGATTAATTAAAAGGTACATGATGACACTACAATTATCAGGTAGAAAGTATAAATATTTACAAACACATTATTGTCTGCGGATGTGCCAGGGCGCACGCGGGTGCGTCCCTGATCGTATACACTTCACTGACGGTCAGTGGCGTAGCCAGAATTTGTGTATGGGGGTTGTTAAGAAGCATGCCCCTCCCCCCACCCCGTATTAGAGCATTGGGTCCGGGTGTCCTCCCCCCCGGGAAAATTTTGATTTTAAGGTGTAAAATAGTGCTATTTTAGCAGTTTTCGGTACTTAAATTTAAATATTGTAATGGTAAAAATTTTATTAATTTTAATATGAAATTTGTTTGAGTGATGAATAAAAAATTAATTAAAGATTTGGTGCTAAGAGAGGGGGGGGGGGTTGAACCCCTAAAACCCCCCCTGGCTACGCCCCTGCTGACGGTGCACTAGGGGAACATACCTCCCTTAGACCCACGTCGGTGGACAGGTACGGCCTCTACATCTAGGAGGGCACGACAACTGTCGTCACCATGACACTATTCCTGAGTTAACTATTAACCATTCAAGTAAGAACTCACCAACAATTGTGTATGTATCTATTTTATGTGCAATGCTTATTTTATATTAAAGGGGCAGTTTTTGGCAGTTCATTAACTTTAATCATTGTCTCGTCGTTATTTAACCTAATAATTATTTAAGCAATGCAACTAATGGTGGGGCCAATGTCTGTCCGTGTTCAAATTGGTCATTTTGTAATTTGTGATTTAAGAATTTAAATTTTATGTCGTCCCCATTCTTTGTTTCACAGCAGTAATAACACATAATGTGGTTAGATAGTAAGTACAAACTATTTATACCGATTCATGTAAATTGTTTTAAATTTTAAATTTTTATTGTAATAAAATACATCTTTAATTGCATCATACGTAACTACGTGATATTTTTTTTCAATAAAGGCAGTTTATTTGAACACGGTAACTGAAAGTATGAGTGCACAAAAAATTGTTGTGGTTGTTGTGTCGTTCATGCACTGTCACACTCACGTGCAGCGGCGTGAATTCCCGAATGAAGCCGAAGAGGCGGCACAGTTGTCACTACTCTTTATTCTATGAAAGTCAAGATCGCTGAAATGGAGGGAAAGAGGAGTGATCTTTGGCTTCACGGTTTTTTTACATGTGGCGGGGTGCATATATTTTCAAACAAATTATTTGCGACACAAGTTTTTAGGTTAATTTAGCTACCTCGTTTTTACTGTTTTGATTGAACATTTGAAATATTGCTATAATTTATCATATCTTTAAAAATCATAATGGATGTGGTAGGTTGTATTGAATCCTTTTAGTATCAATATGTATTTAAGTGATTCTTTAAAATATCGACTCGTGACGTGATTGAGGAGTTTTTGTGTAGTTATGTGCAAACTATATTATGAATATGTATTATGGACTTTTCACATTGCCGTCGTCATATTGATCTCTGCTTGTTGAGTTAAAACATTGTTCCTCAGATTTGGTTGGCAAGTCTTAAAAAATATATTTAGGTAGTTGTCTTAGCATACACAAATGGCTCGGGCTTTTGTTTGTTTGGGGCCTGCCTGGATAAATATGTAGTTGAGCGGTATTTGCGAAAAAAAATGTTAAAAATCCGAAAATACCTTTATTAGATGCTCTTCAACTTCCTCTTTTCATTAAAAGCGGCGGAGATAAGAAATTCCAAATACTTTAGGAGATATCGCCGTTCTTATTTTGCTATACAAGACCTGTGTAATCAATCGACCGACACAATTTTTCTTATTGCCGTGTGTTTTGAATGCCTAATTAATTAAAATGGTCGATTAGGTCAGGTCAGTTACATTATAAATACTTTGAAACTAAGTGTACAATAAAAATAATATGAATTAATTTCAATGGTTCTTTAGTTTTAAAGTATTTATAATGTAACTGACCTGACCTAACAAACCGGGACAAAGGATGAACAGTAACAACTCACGTACATTTTTTTTTGTTACTTATTACATGCGCTACAATAACAAATAAGACTTTAAAATTAGAAACGTTAAAAACTTGCCTAAGTTGGAGGCGGTAATTAAACACCGTTTGAACAATAAATGAACTAAATAATTACGTATTGGTTCATTTGAATTCTGGCCTATCACGAACAATCATGTGACATCATTATCCAATAAAAAAATAGATACTCGTAAACAAGAAACAATGATGAATTCCACATGAATGCACTGATATAATTGTGATGAAATAAAAAAATTCAATATCTCCTAAAGTATTTGGAATTTCTTATCTCAGCCACTTTCAATGAAAAGAGGAAGTTGAAGAGCATCTAATAAAGGTATTTTCGGATTTTTAACATTTTTTTTACGCAAATACCGCTCAACTACATATGATGAAATTAAAAAATTCGATATCTCCTAAAGTATTTGGAATTTCTTACCTCCGCCACTTTTAATGAAAAGAGGAAGTTAAAGAGCATAGAATAAAAGTATTTTCGAATTTTTAACATTTTTTTTCGCAAATACCGCCCAACTACATTTTTACCCCTGCCTGAAAAGAGCAAGTATGTATTCCATTTTGTGTAGCAAAGTGAACTTATCAGAGAACTCATGTTGTTTATTGATTAAAATCAAAGGGTAAATATGTAGGGTACGGATTATCGTCAAAAATTTTTTTAAAAATCTGAAATAACTTTCATTATATGCTCTTTTGCGTCCTCTTTTCATTACAGCCTGCGGAGATAAGAAATTCCAATTACTTTTGGAGATATCGCCGTTCTTATTTTGCAATACAAGACCTATGTAATCATTCGACCGCCGTAATTTTATATTTACCGTGTGTGCATGAATGCCTAAATAACAGAAATTTTCCATTAGGTAAGGTTAGTTACATTATAAATACTTCAAAATAAATATAAATTAAAAATAATATCAATTAATTTTACAGTAAATATGTAGAGTAGCGGTATATGCGGAAAAAAAATGCTAAAAATCAGAAAATACTTTTATTCTATGCTCTTTCACTTCCTCTTTTTCAAATCAACAGGCGGAGATAATAAATTCCAAATACTTTAGTAGATATCAAGTTTTTTAATTTTGAACTTGTAGAGTAGCGGTATTGGCGAAAAAAAAAATTATAAAAATCTGAAATTACTTTTATTGTATGCTCTTTCACTTCCTCTTTTTATTAAAACTGGCGGAGATAAGAAATTCCAAATACTTTAGGAGATATCGAATTTTTTAATTTTGCAATACAACACCTGTACAACCATTCGACCGGTGCAATTTTTGTTATTTTGCAGTGTGTTCGTGAATGTGTAATAAATAAAATGGTCGATTAGGTCAGGTCAGTTACATTATTAATACTTTCAAACTAAGCGGACATAAAAAATAATGTGAATTAATTTTAATGGCCGTTTAGGTTTAAAATATTTATAATGTAACTGACCTGACCAAACAAACCGGGACAAAGGATGAACAGTAGGAACTAAAATGGTCGATTAGGTCAGGTCAGTTACATTATGAATACTTTCAAACTAAGTGTACATTAAAAATAATATGATTTAATTTCAATGGTTCTTAAGTTTTAAAGTATTTATAATGTAACTGACCTGACCTAACAAACCCGGACAAATGATGAACATTAACTCACGTAAATTTTTTTTGTTACTTATTACTTGCGCAACAATATCCAAATAAAAAATAAGACTTTAAAATTAGAAACGTTAAAAACCCACCTAAGTTGGAGGCGGGTACATTTCCTTTGCCATTAGAAGAAAATGATGTAGTCGTTCATCTACGTCGCGATACCTCCGACGGAACATAAATAAATAAATAAATATAATAATCACGTATTGGTTCATTTGAATACTGGCCAATCACGGAACTGTCACGTGACAAAATTGTCCAATAAGAAACATAATAGATGCTCGTAAACCAGAATTGCTCCGCCGGTTGATTTGAAAAGAGGAAGTGAAAGAGCATAGAATAAAAGTATTTTCAGATTTTTAGCATTTTTTTTTTCGCATATACAGCGACTCTACATATTTACCATACTTTGAAACTGAACGGACATTAAAAATAATAAAATTAATTTTAATGGTTGTTTAGTTTTAAAGTATTTATAATGTAGCTGACCTGACCTAACAAACCGGGACAAAGGATGAACAGTAGGAACTCATGTAATTTTCTTTTTACTTATTACTTGCGCAACAAATAAAACATAAAAATTTGAAACGTTAAAAACTCACCTAAGTTAGAGGCGGGTACAATTCCTTTGCCATTAGTAGAAAATGATGTAGTCGTTCACCTACGTCACGAAAAAAAAAATCATACTCGTAAACAAGCAACCATGTTGAATGCAGCATGAGTGCACAGGATGAAAATTAAAAAAATTAGATATCTCCTAAAGTATTTAGAATTTCTTATCTCCGCCGGGTTTAATGAAAAGAGGAAGTTAAAGAGCACAGAATAAAAGTATTTTCGGAATTAAAATTTTTTTTTAACAAATATCGCCCAAATATGAAAATTAAAAAATTCGATATCTCCTAAAGTATTTAGAATTTCTTATCTCCGCAGGCTGTAATGAAAAGAGGACGTAAAAGAGCATATAATGAAAGTTATTTCAGATTTTTAAAAAAATATTTGACGATAATCCGTACACTACATATTTACCAAATTGCCTGTACATACTCTGCTGAAATGACATTTTATACTGTACTTACATATTTGCAATGTTTGTTGCAGCTAGAAGATATGTTGAGTCTGGGTTGCAAGCACCAGCTTTCTGCTACAATTGCATTGCATGTGTACATGGAACTGTGTGAAGGTGAGAGAGAGTGAAGTAGAGATCTTTAGTACATGTCAAAAATATAAATTTTGTCAGTTAGGGATCTGCTTATTTAGGGGTTTATTTGTGTTAGTGCAAGGTGGGAAGATAATTGAGACCCTTGCTGGTGCTTCGAGTGTGGTATCGCCTCTAAGGGAAAGGCTCAGATCTGGTGCGCATTCTTTTAGTTGTGCCTAAGGCAACTATGAAATTTGTGCGTTATTTATATTAATATATGGTGGACAAATGAAGAAAAAGAGATGTAATGCAATTCCTTTGAGTGCATTGAAGAATCTGTACCAGATGTTTCTTGCCTAAATATTATCCTGAAAACACATGTTTTAGCCAATTTCACTCTTATAAAAATTCAGTTTAAAAGCAATACTCATCTGCCCTCATCATATTATTATGTGCTTTTTGTTAGCAGACACAACTTGGATATCTATGGCGGTTTTTAAATTGCATGGTTTCTTCTGAAGCTCTGCACTCCGAATGTGTTTCCAGTCAGGCTGGGCCCTAAATCCTTTTTGACAGACATAAGATTAAATTATTTTTAGTTTACCTTTAGTGAAGAGATTATTATCCCAGGTTTGTATACTCGTACATGGAATTTTGTGTGGTTATATATAGTGCATTAATTTTGTATCTCAAATCATGGTTAGCAAAAACTTTTTCACGCTTTGTTGTGAAAATCATTGAAGCAAGAATAGGTAACACATAATTTTGAACCACCTAGGTAGAAGTATAAGTGTTTTATAATTTTTTAAATGTGTGTTTACCCTGATAGGACAAAAATTAAAGCCTACTACTAATAAAATCCATTAGAAACCTTAGAAGTTATACAATACACTCAGATCACTTAAACAATTATGGTCATGGGAACGTTTGTAAATTTTTTTTTTTTTTTATTTAATGTTTGAGATTTGTACATGAAGTAGGCCTATTGGGAAGGGGCCAGACAAAATTTTCCCTTGGCCCTTAGTTACTCTCAACGGCCTTGTTCAGATAGTTTTTCATTTGGTTTTGTACAAGTTACATGTGTTTGTTTACACTTATTCTGCTAAGGAAACTACTTGCATCACGTGAGAATAAAGGTTTAGTGCAGTGGAAATTCAACAAGAAGATATTTGAAATACAAGAGATATTGCTACCTCACAAAACTTGCATAACCACACTACTCTCAGTGACTAGGTATTTGTTCTTTCTACTCTTGCATTATTTGTGTCATCTCGGGGAGGGGCGGGGTTTTTCACAGGTGGTTATCGGAGTCAGGGGTAGCAGGTGGGTTCAGGTAGTTCGCTTTAGCATATTTGCACACTTGCGGTACACACCTGCATCAACCGAGTTGATACTTTGCTGTTAAGTGTGTGCCACCTGAAATCTGCTCACCATGGGCCTCTATGAGGATCAGTTATGTAAAAAAGAAACAAATATTTTTATGTTGTGTTGTGTATTTTTACAGTTGTGTAGCATGATAAAAGTTTGTCAATAGTAAACTATTAATTCATGCATTAAGAGTTTATTTTTATGTATTTCTATTGAAAATAATTGAGAAATTATCCCACTATTTTTTTTTTTTACCTTTATAGTCCATTGAAATGTTACATTTTTTAGGCCTTACCTTGCGTTTTTTAGAGGACGCAATTTTATTTTTTTGATGTGTAGGGGGGTCAGTGTAAAGCTAAAACCAAGTTTGTGGGGTCGCCACCCTTGTCCCACGGCCGCCATCTTGAAAATAGGGTTTGAAATGGTTTTTACGATATATCTCTTGAACTATTTATTTGATAAAAAAAATTTGTTAACATTTTTTGTTGCAAATTAAATTCTCTACAACTTTGGTCCAGTAACTTTTTGTCGTAGAACTATAAATAAAAAAGTTATAAGCGAAAATCTTCAGAAATTTGAGAAAAAAATTTATATTTTTCGATATAACTTTTTTTTTTATCATTTTACGAAAAAATGATATCTGACCATTTTTGTAGATCGTTTTTTGAGGAACAACTTTTATTCGCATCATTTTTTCATTAAGTCAATAGCTAAGGTTTTACAGCGTTCCGAAGTGAGTACTATTTTTCAGTACTCTTAACTATACCTATATTATACGTGTGTACTAATAATATGTCATCAGTTATTGTTTTTTTTTATTTTGTTAATATAACTTTTTTAATTACAAATTTTGCAATACTATTAATCATTAATTATTGACTCTTTTTCACTCCATAACAGGATTTAACAATTATTGATTTTTAAAATAATTTTAAATCTGATGGCCGTTACCGAGAATACTGTTCAGGTAGAAAATACCGAAGTGACCAAGGATATAACTATAAAATACGTCAAATATGTACAAGAACACTTCGGGCTCTCTGCAAGCATTGTGTTTGACGGTTACTCAGACGACCCTGATGTCGCAGGAACAAAGTCTTGGGAACGTTTGCGCCGCACAAAAAAAACACCAGTCGACAGAAGTAAAATTTGACAAGAACACCATACCGACATTATCACAAGAGAAATTTCTTGGTAATGAGAAGAACAAATCTAACTTTATTATACTTCTTAAAACTGTATTCTCGGAAATGGGTTTCACTGTTGACCAAGCAGAATCAGATGCAGACGCTCTTATCGTTCGCACTGCTCTTGCTGCATCTCCATTATTTAATACTGTTACTATTGAAGCTGAAGATATTGACATACTGATATTGCTCACAGCACTTGGCAGAGAACAAGCAAATGTATTTTTTTTAAAACCGTCAAAAGGACGAACAGCAAAACAATTATATTGTGCATCAGGTTTTATGTACGGAAATGTCATTGCGAATAACTTGCTGTTTCTTCATGCTTTTTCCGGATGTGACACAACTTCAGCTCCTTACAATATCGGTAAAATGAAATTTGTGAAAAACCTGGAAAAACATTTAGAGTTTGCAAGTGGAACGGCTTTGTTTCTCAACAAGAGAGTTGACCCTGCTTTGCTCACTGTAATTGGTGAACGTTTTTTTATCTCTTTATACGGTGGTAATAAAGATGATAATTCTCTTGACAGGCTAAGATACAAACAATTCGCCAAGGCAGTGACAAAAAGTACATTTAACTTATCTTCACTTCCTCCAACACAAGACACAGCTCGCTTTCATACTTTCCGAGTCTACCATCAGGTCCAGTCGTGGCTTGGTAATTATAATGATCCTGAAGACTGGGGCTGGAAAAAATGTGGAAAATTATTGATGCCAGTGCAGAACTCTAAACCTCCAGCACCCCCTGAGCTTCTAAAATTGATCTTTTGCAAATGCAAAGGAAACTGTGGAGCGATGTGTGGATGTCGAAAAGCAGGGCTGAAATGTTCTGCAGTGTGCTTCCATTGTTCTGGAGAGACTTGCAGCATCTTAATGGAACTCTCAGAATTAATAAATGAAAATGACTTTGATGATGAACCGCCGACATTAACACCCCTTCCTTCTCCAGTTCTCCCACTGGTATTTAATTCAGAAAGCCGATCAGATGCTGAGCCGCAGCCTGGTCCATCGAAACGACTGAGGACGGAGTAGTTCTAATTTAGAAAATCACCGTGGATTATGCTTATTGGGGATACCACGTAAAAAAAACGCGCCTCTAGACTCTACCTCGTGGGTGGTGGGGAAAAGAGTCAATAATTAATTATTAATAATATTGCAAAATTTGTAATTAAAAAAGTTATAATAACAAAATAAAAAAATAAAAAATAATACAATAACTGATGACATATTATTAGTACACACGTATAATATAGGTATATTTAAGAGTACTGAAAAATAGTACTCACTTCGGAGCGCTGTAAAACCTTAGCTATTGACTTAATGAAAAAATGCTGCGAATAAAAGTTGTTCCTCAAAAAACGATCTACAAAAATGGTCAGATATCATTTTTTCGTAAAATAATAAAAAAAAAGTTATATCGAAAAATATAAATTTTTTCTCAAATTTCTGAAGATTTTCGCTTATAACTTTTTTATTTATAGTTCTACGACAAAAAGTTACTGGACCAAAGTTGTAGAGAATTTAATTTGCAACAAAAAATGTTAAATTTTTTTTATCAAATAAATAGTTTAAGAGATATATCGTAAAAACCATTTCAACCTCTGTTTTCAAGATGGCGGCCATGGGATAAGGGTGGCTACCCCACAAACTTGGTTTTAGGTTTACACTGACCCCCCCTACACATCAAAAAAATAAAATTGCGTCCTCTAAAAAACGCAACCCCAAATGTAACTTTTCAATGGGCTATTAGTAAAATTCTCCATGGAAGAACTTTTTGAATCTTGGACATAAGATGTGATGTCTTTGTATTTTGAGAGTACTATAGTGTAGAAGGTTAAGGTGGTTTTAGTGCAGAACGTTCAAAACAATACCTTACCTGGGCAGAGTCTTGCCTGAAACTTAACAGTTTTCTGTAAATTGATAAAAATTCAACTATTTTGACATGATTTTGTTTTGGAAACTTTGGCATAATTTTTTAATGTTTTTATTAAGTATGTAGGTAGTTACTTTTCAGTTAACTGAAAATCACGAGCATAGTTTGGTGCTAGCCATTTTTAAAAATAATTTTTAAATCACTTTAAAAATGTCAAAAAATAATTCATATAATACTAGTTTTAACTTTTGCAGAAAAAAACATACACCAATACTAAGTATGTCTACAAAGATGTTCAAAAGATACCAGAAAGAAAATCTCAGTTTTTTTGGTTACTCAAGATGGGACTATAGTAGTACTCGTTCAACATCCCACTACAAACTATTTACGTAGTTATTCTCTTAGAGTATTCTTATTTTTCTTCTTCACGAGTATGTAGGATGGTAGAATGATTTGTGTGTGTTACAGTGCATGTCTTATGGGACGTAAAGTACTTCTACAGCCAAGAGCTGGAGATGATGTACTTGACAGCTAGAAGAACACGCACATCTCCAGTGGATATATACATCCCAGTATCCAGCACAGCCAGCATCTCTCCACAGTGGATCGACAAAGTTCAGGATGTTCTGTGCAAGGGAGAAGGGCCAAAAAGGTGTGTTGCATTGCATTTGTAAGTCTAAACTGTGTGTGTTTTTGCGTGTCTCTGTGTTTGCATGTTGTGTGTGTGAATGTATGTGTGTGTGTGTGTGTGTGTGAATGAAGGAGAGAAAGACAGAGGGAAAAAATGCACATACACAAGACATGATTTTACTAGAATGATGTAATGTTGACTTATACCGGAGGATGCTGCTTAGGAGTTTGTTAGATGCAATCATGGAGAATTCTCCCTCTGTGCTCCTGTATTCTGTAACAATCTTGCAGTGTTTACACAGAGAAACATTCTGGTCCACTGTATCTTGAGGTTATGGGCCAATTAAAAATATCTGGAGAATTATTACAAATTTCCTCTTTGAGCAGTAGAATAAAATTTAATATTACAACTTATGTAGTGGATAAGCATTTACTACCAATACTTCATGCTTTCTTAGAGGAGTTAGCCTCCAAACAAACAAACAAAAAAATTTGACTTGTCATAACTTTAATACCATCTCCAGGTTGTATGCTGTTTAAGAGAAACAAAAGGGAACAAAAGTTTTGAATCAGAGCAGTTTGATGCTGAATTTCTGTCGTCAAGCTGGAATCACAAATGCCTTTGTCCATCCGTCATTGCCGGGCATCTAGCCAAGAGATTTACGACGACTTCATCCGCCTGTAAAAATATTTTCCCAAATATTTTGTACTAATAATTCATGTTTTTTTCTCTTGAGTATTATATAAATTTTGTTTGCTATTTATGTTGTATTACTGTATGAATTGTGTAGGTATATCCTTGGATAAATTCATAGTAGTATTTAATTATTTGTACTTAAGTTTTACCAAACAGCTATGTTACGCAAAAACTTCTGAACAAACAAATACAAATTCTACAGTCCTGTGTTCTGGTGACAATTGATTGGCTCAACCAAACCATACTTTCAGTCCACGAGTCCATCCCCTTAAAGGTTAGTGTAGCGAAGCTTTTGGTGGACAGACAGACGGAGGCGACGGACTATTGTGATTCCAGCTTCACTACCGTGGTATTTGTTAAAGTGATTGAGTGATAAAATCATTCTCTTCTCATGAAGAGATCCAGGTGTGATTCCTAGCACATTCCAACTGACATGAACATTGCGCTAAATCTGAAGCCATGAGTCTAGTACTAAACAGTTTTCCCCTTAAATCTCAGTCCTTTATTTCATTGTATGTTTGAGCATGCATTTAGGTATCAAGTAATTTTTTTTCTCACACATCTTGCTTTGAAATTGAATCTTAGAAATATTTCGTTTAAGAGTTAAAGGAAATTGGTAAGGTGTGCATTTTTTATTTAGAACATACTTTAATCCAGCCACTCACATTCAAATTCAGGGGGTGTGATGTTATGAATCCCATTAAAAATGGAAGAAAATAGCATAGTATTTGAATTTTTTTTTTCCAGCTAACAATATTTAATTGTAGAGGCTGTACTGTCATTACCCATATTTATGTATTGCATGCATATTGTCGTGGGAGATTATTTACTACTGTATTTACCTGTGTATGTGTAAAAAAATTAACATTGCACTGTTTGGTTGAATATGTACATAAATAACCAGCATGTGTTGGTTTTTAATAAAAAATATGTTTTGAGTAAGTATGAATTGTTTAGTTAAAATATATATGAACTGCGCCTTTAAGTGATGTGGCTGTCTACCGCCGGGCTGGTGCTCTAGGCAAGAGGGGAAAATCTAAAAATAAACCAGCCTATTTTGACAGGTTTTTGTAACACAACTTGTCCAAACATTGTTTTGGATGAGATTTCTCCACGCTTCCTACTGCAACATTCCATTAAAAAGTGGCTGTAAAGGCCCTTGTTTTTAAAGAAGGAACTGAAAAAAATTGAGGAAGGAGGTTAAATAAAAACAATAGAAGGGAAACATTCACATAAAAATGGTATTCTTGGGGCCATAAAGAATGTAAAGGGGAGAGACAATGAACTGGTTACACATCAATAAGCTGAAGCACAGACCTTAAAGACTTCAATTGTACTCAACTGGAGACAGATATATCCGAGGGCGACTTACTGTGGAAATGTTAGATTTTTTTGCCAAAAATTATAGATGCAACCCATTTGCATGGGGGACCCTTCCGCCAGTAAATACAGTAACTTTTATTTTTTTTAATTTTTATTAAAACTATATTGAAGTTCAATAATCTGGCAAAAGTGTTATCGGTCAGAGCTGTCATCTCGAGCGTGCAGAATTGGGACATTTTACTATAGTTTGAAATAATTCTCAATGTTGTAACATTTGTTCCAGCATCATCTTGGCCGTGAAGGACCGACATTCAGCAGTTGTTTATCACCGCCTGACAGAAGGGTTGGTGGTACCTGACTCGCCCAACACAGCGAAACAAAGAAAACAAAAAGTAGCACGCAGCACAGCTATTGAAGGGCAGTTGCAAGCACGTCGCTTAGAGTTGTTTAAAATGGCTAAAGACTCTGCTGAAAGTTAAACCTGTACATTTGTAACACATTGTGAATTATGAAACACTTTCCTAACTTCAAGGAATTCATCCCTGTATCTTTGAGGAAGTCATCTAGTAGGGTGTAATACATTTCTAGGTCATCTTAAGCAATGGTTAAAATTTATTATGCTAGCCATTACATTTATGCCAGTCACTAAGGTTAGGGTGGAGCAGGGACCTATTAGGCTTATAAAGCACTAGGGGAATGTGGAACATCACCTTCGGCGCAGGCTACCGACAATGAACTTTGTGAAGGGACTGCCATCATCCATCGTTATCAAATAGTGTTAATAATTTATACTTTGATAGCCAGGTTTAATGGGGGAAGCCTACGATACACTCGTCCTTCTGGACTTACCCGAATACTCACGTTGGCAAGCCTTCTTTTCACAGACGAGAGAGCCAAACCCGAAGTTCCCCAAAGTTCATGCTCACTTTTTTTTTTCCATTCTATCTCATTATATAAACCGGTGTGGCATTAAATTTTGCGGTCGATTAGGATAGGTTAGCTACATTATAAATACTTTAAAACATTGTGGATGGTTGGTTTATTTTGGTAATTATAGTTACATTAAAAATACTGTAAAATCATTTTATGGTTGCTTAGCAAATAACCTTTTTAATATGTGGCTATCCAGGGCTAGGAAACCGTTTACATGATTTCACAGTATCTTTAATGTAGCTATCCTAACCAAATCAACTGTCCACAATGTTTTGAAGTATTTATAATGTAGCTAACCTAACCTAACCTAATTGACCATTAGTTATCATGAGTTGTATATTTATTTACAATGAACAAAAAAAAACCTGAAGATGCACGATCGGGCGTTTGGCTCTCTTGTCTGTTGAAAGAAGGCTTGCCAACGTGAGTATTCGGGTATGTCCAGAAGGACGAGTGAATCGTAGGCTTCCCGTTTCATGGACCCTGGTGTCGTTGGCTAATAGTTCCTTGTGTAATTCTTTGCAATATTGGTTATTATTCTGTGTGTTAAGTTGTCTAGCATTTGCACTTTCTACAATGTTCATAGTGATCAAGTGATACAAATGTAGTTGCCCTGGGGAGGCCACCATGACAGCCTGATGGCCAAAAAATTTGTTGAAAATTGTATGAAAATAATTTTTAAGCTAAAGACTTTACCCCTGTGTAAAATTTGTGGTATTTAGCTTTTTATTTTTACCCCCTTCTTTTAACATAATCTAACACACTGAGTGCTGAAACAAGGTTGCTACAGAATGGCAAAATAAAATTTCTTTGACTTTTAGCAGTATACAGTTGAATCCCGCTGATGGACACCTCACGGTTTCCGAAAAAACTGACTTATAAACGGAATGGTCGCAATAGAGAATTCGGGCCAATTTTTACCCCCCCCCCCCCCCCCCCCACCCCCCCACCCCCAAATATATCCAAATACAGTAGAGCTTCATTATAAAGAACATGAAGGGACCAAAATTATGGCAGTTTGTTATAATGAAGTTCTTTATACTGAAATCACAATGATTGCCTGATTTGGGGTTTTTAACATAACTCAATCTTGTTAAATTAACAAAGTAGAAAATCTAATACCAATATGAGTGGTACAAGCATCAATTACTTTAACAGCTATACTTTGGGATCAAGATACATACTATACATACATGCTAGTATGTATATGTACTATACAGAAATATGTAAGTTGTTTGCCAAAACAATAAGCCTACCTTTGGAATCAAGACAAGCTTTTTGCAAAAATGCTGTAATAAAACAAAAATATAAAATTTAAACACTAGGAAAAAAGTTTTACATTTTTAAATTGTTGAGAAAAAATACTTCATCTACTGATTTTAACATTTCAAGTTTGATTTTCACATCAATCGCCTTTCGTTTCCTAGAAGACATGTTCAGTAGTACTGTTTTTTAAACTATAAAAACAAATGGACCCGACACATGTAAAAATAAGTTATACTTGTAGTATAGTGTAAGGTCTTGTGTGCATCCAGTGGGTCGTTCTTGTAGTCCCACCCGGTAGCTCCCTGCACGCCATTGGCTAGTGGTCGCCGCGCGGCGCAAAACTGTGGCGTCGGCGAGGTGCCGGGGGGAGTCGGGAGGAGGCGGCCACGGAGAGAGGACGGACTTGCGCTCATGACGCCTCGCTCGCGGGTGGACCCACAGTCGCGCGACACGCGGTGTTTATGTTTAGGAGCAATCCTAATAAATGGGTTAAAGGTATGAAATGCGCGTTATTATTAACTCGCCTTCGGTTCCCGATAAACGGCACAACCCCCTCCCCTTGTCTGTTGGGGGCGGGCGGTACACCAGGGGCGGTAGCACTGTGCCGAGGCACGGTGACCAGGACCCGTCAACGGCAGCGAAGATCAGCCGTTACAATAGCCACATTTCTCAAACAATAAACAAGGAAACGACCAGAGTTGTGCGTGTAGCAATACTGTACGATATAGAACTTCGCATCGGTTAAACACGTCGTGCGAGCCTAGAACAAAGAGTAATGTCAGCGAACACCACAATGCAGCGCTTTAGTCGCTACACCAGTTTTGTGCATTAATTTCAACACTAGACCATTGCAGTCATCTATGGCGCATATCAAAATAAATAAGATGGCAGTTTGTGGGTGAATGGCGACAATTTTATCCGTTTGTCATTTACCGTGCTGGGCATAAAAGTGTTCGTTCAAATGAATATTTATAGAATATTTTAAAAATTTGAGCGAAACAATTCGTACTAGTGAAATTTTTTTACGTTATGTTATATGGACGTCTGACGGGACCAAAGACATAGTTCGTAGTAATGAATTGTTCACTCTAATGAAGTTCTTTAAAACGGTGTTTTACTGTACACAAAAAAGTTGCCTTTGTTCGCATAGATTTCATATTCAAATAGTCTATGGTGTAAAAAAGACAACTTTTTAAATTAATATTACAGTATTTAAATAGTATGATGTCTCCCGAAAAAAACGATACCCTAGAAAGCAATATTAGAGCTCCCGTTGCCGAGAAAAAAATATTTCAACACAGTGCGTGTCCATTTTCGCTATCTTTGTATAGAAAATCAGATTATTTAATGTTGAAATGATAACTTTTTATTAGCCCTCTCATGCATGAATTTTTATAAATGAATAAAAAAATTATTTGATCATGTTTCTCGCACAATTATGTTGAAATTTTTTCAGAATTTTCCTATAGTAATTTCTTTGTGAAATGAAACTGCCTCATATGAGGCTTGTGTCTCCTAGTGGTGCTGTCGTCATCTTGGATTCATAAGCCTCGTATGAGGCAGAAGTCTTGTTGATGAAAAAATATCACTTGAAAAAAATGTACTACAGTTTGATTTAGTTTCTTCAATTATATTTTAAGTTATTGTTATGACATTCAGTACAAAAACAAATGTTTACTTCAGAAAAATAAATAAATGTGTATGAATAACTTCCACGGGGTGTTTCACGTTTTCAGTTCAGTTACTGGTGCCAGTTTGTTGTCTGCCCCTGCAAGTCTATTTGTTCTGATAGTTCCTGAAGCAAAAATGCCCAACTCTTTCAATTTATTCAACAGAGCTACTGATGTGACAAAGTTGTCAAAAAATATTTTGTGAGATTTTGATTGCACTGTTTCACATAGCCTGACTACTACATCACCGATGACACCAAGCTCGCTGGACCTCTTCTTTCCTCCTGGGTTACCCTCATATATCGCGAAATCAAGCACAAAACCAAAAGCTGTTGCTAATACCCATACCTTGTAACCCCAAGGGTGTGGTTTGTTTCGAAGGTACTGTTTCAGACTGGATGCTCCTTTGAAAGGAATCATCTCGTCTACAGACAGATATTCTTCTGGGTCTACTGCTTCTCTGAAAGCATGCCTCAAATTTTCAATAACAGGTTGTAGCTTATTCAAACTGTCACAGCAGTCAGAAGGTGTTTGCAAATTATCAACAAAATGTATATCTTTCCTGATGGTAGGAAACCTGGAATATGACATGTCTGCCACCAATGGTAAACGCATTCCATTCTGTGGAGACCAATACTGTCGTAACCTACTGTACCGTAAGTACGTAATCACTAAGTTTATACCTAGGAAGATCTTGAGTTCCCCTAACGTAAGATACAGGTTTTCTTTTCTACTCTGTACTGCATATTTGTTAGTTTCATCAACAATGATGTTCAAAAAACTATCAGGAAATATAGTTGTAAAATATTCAATAGTCATTTCCCCAGCTATTTTACACTTTTTCATGCCTGAGAAACTAGTACATAATCTAATTAGCAAAGTCATTGTCCTTATTTGCTATACAAATTTTAGGACTTGGTTTAGTTTTTCCTTTCCCATGTGTTTCCCTTGACACAAAAGAGCTGCTAGGCTGTTCAGATGACAAAGTAGACACACCAGTTGCTTGAAACTGAGGGGACTTTGGAAGACATTCACTGTTACTTTCACTATTACTATCACTGTCAAGTTGGCTAATATTACTGTTCTGAATATCTATTATCCGGGAATTATGTGACACTTCTATTTCTGGAACCCATAACTCATAATCAGCAGAAAGATCATCTTCAGAATCTGATGGCAGCGACTGAAAATATTCAAGTATTTCTTCTTGAGTCTGCAATGCATTTCTGCGTTCAGTCCGAAGTGAAGGTCTACAGGGTAAATCTTTGTTGTTCTCCATATCTATGAAAAAAATTAAACTAATAAGTGATTCCAAACCCAAACTACTGCATATCTCTATGAATGTGAAGTTTATTGCCAAATAATATTTTCCAAAGAAAAATAAGTTTATAAATTCATAGTTGTATAGGTACTTGTGTAATTCATAAAATTTAAATTTAATCATAATAATTAAATAGCATATAATTTATTTAGTGAGGGACTATGATTACTTCATTCTAAATTCAACTAGCAAATTTTTTTTAGGGTAAATGTGTTATTTATCACACACAAATGTTTCGCAAAGGAAATAAATTTTCCAGTAAGTTGCAAATATGTACAATAATTGTTTTAACAATAAGCAATATTATTTTCCTTACAATAAAATTAATTCTAGGAGACATAATCGTAATGAATTTACACATATTTCAACGTGTCAATATTTGTGCTCTTACCTCATGTACACACAAGCCTCATTTGAGGCTCTATCATTTAGACAAAAATAATATTAGAAAATATCCATTTAGAGATGATTTCTTATTTTAGGATTAAAGTACACACTTTTATAAACCACACAGCATTTTTAATTACCAAATTCACTATCTTGGATAAAAAAAAAATAAAATCCCAAAAGAAGAGCTTGCAAGAAACACTAAAACCATGCTTTCCAAGCTGCACTGCTAGATGGTAACGGATGTGGCACTGAGCACTATGCATTGAGAGCTGTAAGAACTAGTTGGTGCGTTGTATAGAACTTAGGTGACACAGTGAACAAAACAATTTTATAAAATAGATTAAACTATGTTTTTTATACAATTTTAAAATTTAATAAATTTGAAGCCTCATATGAGGCACATATGCACGAGAGGGTTAAAGGTTTATTATGTCTCTTGCAGGCTGTATGTGTGTGGCGTTTGAAAGGTTGTGTCCCGTGACACAATAGCGATACGTATGTACGTGAAGGGTGGTCTGGCGGCACTTATCGCTCTGGTCCATCCAGCTGACGTGCAGGAATGCGAGAAGTAGGGTAAGTATAGGAGGGGAGGGGTGTGGACGGTTAAGTGAGGGGAAGGAGAGCGGAGCTGCTGGCTGCGCACGCATCTACTCGCCAGTCGCCACTGTCTGGCAACACACTCACTTGTATTTTATTCACTATAGAACATAGCAAAGTAAATGTGTTTGCCGACTTGGGCAGGCAGTAAGTGGTTTAGGCACTAGGCCTGCGTGTCAGACATGGTTGGGTAGCAAAATTTGACTTCAGGCTGATAATTGTCCAAACTTTTCAGGCTCGGACAATCTCGGTTGACCTTGAACACTACTTTGTGACTGAGGAGTGAGCATGCGCTTGCATGCACGTGTGTGTGTATGTGTGGCTGGCGATCAGCAGCATCGTTAGTTAGCGAGAGTGATGGTAAATGTCGACCATGACCACTTCTGCTTGCTGCAGGGCTCACTCTCTTTTATGTCTCCCCCTCCAACAAATATACTGGCTGGCAGGTCTCGCCCTCTTCACCTTCTTTATCTTATCTATCACGCACACTTGAAGCACCTAATACGTCGTCTCCTTAAATACAATACATACATACATACATTACGAATACCTTAGAAGTGCCGATTTACGCAAATTACACGTTAGCTACTTCTTATCCACTTGCTGGATAATCTCATTTTTTCATTAGCGACAAACTGGCTTGCTTTACACTCATTTTCACGAATCCACGAGTCCGTGTATATTCAAAAACAAGTCACAATCGTCAACAATGCTTTGCAAAATCAGGCCAAAATTGTAAGCAAATCAAAATCTGTGTAAAACTGCGTGTGTCGTCAACGATCGTTCAAAGAATCAAGCCAACAATGTTATCAAATCAGAATCCAAAAACAAATGCGTGTGTCGACAACAATTATTCACAAAACCAAACCAGTAGTGTAACCAAATCGGCGTCCAAGAAACAAAGCTTAATAAGTCGTCAACAATCACTAATAAAAACCAAGATAAATCCGAATCAACAAGCGAGAGTAGCGTATCCACAAGTGAGCAAGATCACACTAACCAGTCGCAAGACAAAGGCACGGGACCGGGACGGCAGTACACGCGCGCGTAGATGCTATCAGGTGATGAGCGCAGTTTACCGGTATTGGCTAGCATGGACAGTCTAGAGGGGTAGTATCTATTTTTAGCCATCTTTAGTATGCCTGCCTGCTTACAGTACAGTGCTCGCCAAGATAAACGTTAACACATAGCGCCCAACAAAGTGTAACAGACTTGTTTATCAGCAGATTTTACTCAAATTTTTCACGGTTTCTCAAAAAAACGGTCATATAAACTGAATGGACGCATCGGCGGGATTCTACTGTATTAAGAAAAAAAATGCCATCATTTAAGAGTCAAAAAGAAGACATTTTAACCAAATGTGCTCAGAAAATACAGTCAACCACTGCAGGTTATTTTTTAATATTTAATCATGGTTGCTACAGAAATAGAATCTTAGAATTCCCCGACTTTTCCCTGTTTTCCAGAAATTTAAGAGAAAAATTCCCTGACTTTCTTTTGAAGTACATACCATAAATATATACGTGCATATGATTAAATGTAGTATAAAAATTTCAAAATGAGGTAAAATAAGGTTGTTTTTTTGGTATTATTTTGACGGCAGAATTGCGAATGTGGTTTTTTCCTTCGACATGGCTGGTGAGAGCTCTTCGACCCATATTGCGGAGTTGAATACTTTTGTAGCACAAAGTGCAGTACGCAGAATTTATGTTTTTTAGCAGAGGGTTTGATATGCTGTAACTGTGGCTTCTTGGCCAATTCTCCTTAAAAGTAGTTTTCTTCGACATCTCTAAGCTAAAAAAAAAAGTACATAATATTTTCAGGCTAGGTTAAAACATTATTGTTTATGAATTCTTAAAAAAATATAACTACACAAATACAAAAACTATTACAAATTCACACCTAGCAATATAACGGGCCTACTTAGAGAATTACAACATGCAATAATCTTACAATGTTAACTAACGATTCTGGGGAAAAACATGTTCAGTTATGCATATTATTTTATACATAATGTAAATGTCACGCAACAGAACTCATGGATTATAACGGTTGAAAAAAAAGTAATTGAAAAAAATAGGTAGAAAAAATGCAAAAACATAACCGCACACAAAAGCCACGTGTTTTCGTATCAGCTTGGTAGTTTTATTGCCTCTTTATCAAATCACTTTATTTTCTTATGATCACATCAAAAACTAACTTCACCTGAAACAACGCCTTTGAATTCACATAATAAGCTTAATAAGCTTTGTACTCACCTTATTCCACGTGAAAATAGCCTTCAAAAAATAAACGACGCCATGCCCGTTCTGTAGTTCATTGCATGGAACGGAACATAATACAAAGTCTGAAGGGCAAATTAAAAAGGAGCAAAATACGAACAAATGAAGGTCTGGATTCGCTAGTGAACAAACGAGTGCTTGGATTGGCCAGAAGTTATGGTGGGTGGTTGTAACAGCCTATTGCAACGGACAATCGTAGACCAAGTAAGAAAAAAACGTTGCAGTTGCCGTGTGCCTTAAGCAGCAGCCTTTTAGCGAAGTCGTTCGGTAGCGGTACCAGCGCATCAAAACAAAGCATTGTTTGAATTATATGCAACTTTAAAATTTTCAGAATTCGTAGAATTTTCCCTGACATTTCCCGGAATTCCCTGACCATTTCCCGGTTTTCTAGTCCTGTAGCAACCATGTTTATATATAAAGATTATATTCCATTCAATAATTGGCAATTCCTCTCACAGTCCAAATGTTTTTTAGCTTGCGTGAGGCATATAAATTATTTAGCTAACTAGTACATATTTTTCCTAGATTCAAACAACTGAAGTGATAATTTTACTTTACTGAGCCAGGCTTTCTGTACCTGTGGCACCCATTAATTTTTGATTCTGACATACCATAAATATAAAAGCACTCGGATTTCTCAAGACTGGAAAATAGGAATGATGCTAACTTTACATTTCACTAAAAACTCAATTTTAAGTGCTTTTGTTTGGTATATCATTTTTCTATTTGCTTTTAATGTGAGTGCTAAAAAACTGGTAACTTAAGAGTTTATGACAAACCATTACTTTTTAGATCCCATCATTTTAATACTGACCCAGATCTATGTTGAATGATTGTATCAGGCTAACACACCTAGATAGTGCATGCAGAGCTGTACTGCAAATTTTTAACTTATATGTGGGGTAAAAAGGACTACACCAAATGCACATACATAATTTACTAAAATGAACATGTGTATACTAATTTTTATTGCTACAAAAATCTTATGCTATAAGTGAAGGAAAATCAACATATACCAGGAGATATCATTGATACTAACAAAAATCAGAAACAAATGCAGCTGTTACAATACACAAAATCCAACTGATTTAGGCAGGTAAAATTATTTCTGTACTTACAACATATGTATTCCACAGACAATAGCAGGCTACAAGTGATAAAAACATTTGTAATATAAAAAATAGCACCATACGTGGTCCTAGAGAAATGATACACACTACATTGCTAGCTGAATTGTTTTTTTCCATCACAGTTCACAGCTGCCTAAATTTATTACCATTGTTTACAAAACCTCAATTTTAAGTGTTTAGTGATATTTACACAAATTTTAACAACTAGTATTTTGTTAAAAACTACAATTAAATTTAAAGTATAATATACACATTCATCTAATTATATTTAATACAAGTCATAAGTTTTTCAACCACTTATAAAAAAAATTATACAATGCACAAACATTTTTTCACAGAAATTGTAACTAGTGAATAAGGCATGTTTAAAGTGAATGTGACAGGGTGGCAAAGCAAGGAATTCACACACGGTAGTAAGGGAATGTGTGTATTCAAAGTATAAAATTTCCAATAATACTGACACATCCAAATCAGTAAACAAATTTGTGGGAGTTGAAAAAAATGACAAGCTGAACTAACATCCAGAATTTTTTTTGAAGAAACTGTATTAACTAAAAAGTCCTGAACTCATTTGAATGTCTCCAATATTACTAAAATACCACATACTGTGAGTAGAGAGAGTTTAAAGTTTAATAAGAACGATTCTCTGGAAACCTGAAAAGTTTCCTCTGCATTTTATTGGATTCTTGCTTACACATATCCAAAATATTATAAATGTGATGTAGTGAACTACCTTGAGAAGTTTACAATGACCCTGAAGGTAATGCACACCATTATGAGTAAGTATTTAAATTTCAAAAAGTCAAACTGCAAACAGAACTGTGTGACCTACTTGATGAGTGGTACTAAAAACACCAAAATGCTGTCGACGACATTCTTGGGATTGAACTGTAGCACAAGCTTACCTAATAAAAATTACTTTAGCACTGCACTCGCATCTCTACCATCTCTCGACTGTCCAACATCCTAAAATATGTTTTACCATACTTAATTTGTACCAACCTTTGTTATACTTGCCAGTGTTTGCTTCAAGTTAATATACAATTGATTTCATTAAAATAACAAGGTCTGTAAGAGTAATTCTTCATATGGAAGGAAAAAATATTTTACCAGTACCACAAGAACTAATAGGCCGATTGGTACTTGGAAACTTATTTTTGCCACCCTGACACCGCAAAATATAAATTTGACTAACCCAGTTATAGCTTTTTGAACTGTTATTAAACAATTTTATTTCCCTAAGTAATACTTTCAACATAACTCACCTTTCAAAAACAGTAAATGCTACTACACAAATATAACATTTTGTGACAGACCGGGCAAACAATCTTACACTCAGGCTTTAATTACATGTACACATCTGAAATCAAAACTACGTAGTTCACAAATGAAAAACTTAAAAGTGAAGTTTCTACACGTAAAACTATCTTCAAGTTCATATTAGTCACACGACCACTAAAAATAAAATGTTAACAAAATAGAAGCATTTCAATGGTGGATAAAATTAATTCATTAGGTGCAATCTGGCACAAAAAATATTTATTACTAAATCACTATTATATATTTAATAAATGGTTCTAACCAGTAGAAATATTTAAGTTTTTACAGACAACTCTCCATGGGAGGAAAATACATAAATATTTTATATAGTTGAACAGCGCTTGTTCTTCCAATCAAAAAATTTACTACAAACATATTGCACAGTCAATTTATGTACACCACTACCGTACAGCTCTGTGGCGACAAAGCAGTGATATGGTCTCCTGTAAAGGGAAATACGCATGGAGATAGCTTGATTTGTTGTGCAACGCACTTCCAAACAATGCTAATTATTTATACTCGGCAAGAACACAGATGGAGAGTGAAAACCTGCAATCATTCACAGTAGTTCATGATACAGTTGCATAACATTGACATAAAATTTTTTTTACTATTTTAAAAATCACTTTTATTCATAATGTTATAAATATTTATTATAGGTAGGCAGGCAGTCTCACTGTAAATTATCTACATAGCTCACAACCTTGATCAAAACACCCGAGCAAACAATCATCAGCAATTTCAATGCTATAAAATACATATGTGGGGTTTATTTCAATGAGAAAAAAATTCCAGCAATGTATAATTTCACTGCTAATACAGGTGTACAAAAACTGTTTCATTTATCACAGATGTGTAATATACAAGAGGTATGGTTCCACCAATTTAGCACCTAGGTGCATAATACTTATTTCAAAAAGTTAATACCAAAACTAAATCAACAAAATGTAATCCCCACCACGAGTGTTTGAAGGGAGAATTGATAAGAAATATAAAGCAAAAAAGTCAACTTTTGAACACTTAAATCTTATGAATTAGCATTTAAGAGGGCATTGACAAGCTAATGTTAATTGCGGCAGCTACACATCATTTAGTTGAATAACCCAAACATTAACTGCTGTGACAATAAGAGGGTTGCTTTACGTCCACAGGCTTAGAGAACCATGAAATCAAGGGGGGGAAAGATATTAGCAGTGTGAATACACCATCTCCAACCAGCAGCCAATTGTCTGACACCTCTAGTGTGCATGAAAGATTAGGCCAAAAGCAATTCTTGGTGTCCACTGTGTAGTGATGTATCGGAAATATGCAGGCAATTTGAAATAGATAGGTACATAGTTTGACTATTCTAAGCAATCGGGAGTTACTAATAAGCACATTATGGAAGAGGTGGTGCACTTGACTCACATTTCAGAGGAAATGGGTTCAAATTCAAATCTGAAAATCTTATTTCCTGAAATCACCCTGGGAAATGTTGGGATGGTTGTAGGCCATGGCAGTTTTTGTCTCGTATTTTTTGGATTTTTGGAACCCAAATACTGGTAAATAAAACTGAACAATTGCTGTGTACAAATATTAATATTAGATTTATAACTTGAAACCAAATAATATTGTTTGCCCTTTTTTCCTAAGAATTTTTAGTCTATATTGTATGCAATAAGACTTTAAACATGGAAGCCTAAGATTTACTCATGAAAATATTTAGATGGTTAATCACTTCCAAAATTACAAATGTTAAAATATAATAATTTTTTTTACTAAAAGCCAATATTTTATCAGATAAGTGTAATACAGCCTTGCCACTGAACAGGATGCACAATTTGCTTCAACTTCGCTCGTATTTTAAACATTTGATTTGATATTCGCTTAAAAAAAATAGTACGTATTTGCAAATGCTTAACTGAAAGAATACATAATTTAATACTGAATTATGCAGACACATGGTAAGAACCAAATAAAGCAGCACACTGGTTTTCTCTGTAGTCATCACACTTCACTACATATCCAAAGATATAAAGATGTAAGATGAATAATGTGTAAGTTGCCCCTCACAGCACAAAAACCCACATACAAGATATTGAAATATTTTGTTATCAAAATTTGTTTTTGTTACATATATATGACATATGGCATGACTCTTTCAGTAAAGGCATGGCTCAACACATGAGAAGAATTCATATTTAGTGAAAAACTTTGTTACTGCCAAATTTCATTGTAGTATTTTGCGATTGTTGCACTTCACCCAACTAATTTGTGTTGTTTGTTACCATCTTAAATGATCTTGCAAATTAAAAAAAAAGTAAATACGCAATGTGAAAATGGCCAAATTTACACATTTCTGCGAAGCATGTTACAGAGAGCCTGGAAGATCAAATGAGGTCTACATGTACAACACTAACATGACACTTGCACATTCGTTGCATCGGCAATCGGCTCATTGGGGCTAAGAGGTAAAACTTTTATAATTTTAAACATTATACAGATGAACATTTACTGCATGATCTCTACCACTTTAAATAGTGTGCATTAGATTTTTCATAAAAATGAAAAGAGCTTGTCAACAAACAGTTTTAGTCTGGTGTCACTATGTGGTTGAACCAGAGTAGTTTCTAAGCAGTGATTACTACTACATCAATTATTATTAAGATTTTGATAAATTTTATCTGTGAATACTTGAGAGAGCCCTGCATCAAGAATGATTACATGGTTGATTTTATTTCCTTAATTAATATCTCATATTTATTATTGCACAAAAGTCTCTAATATTCTATTATATGTAAATGTGTTAAAGTTAATAACCCAGCCATACAATAGCTAGATTTATTACATACTCGTTCTAAGAGGTATTATAATCAGGCTACAATATTTAATCAGTTTTATTCCTTTCTAGTATGTGACCCCATGAGATGTAGTTTCATCATAATTTTGCAGCTTTGCACTATCTTCAAGTAGAAATAGTGGTTAAAAACCATCCTATTTGTATCAGTCCTCCTTGGGTGCTTAGCAGACTGAAATTTTGAATATCTTCATAATAAATGGATTGGAGCTAAATAGCTGTCAACGAGGCAAGATTGTTTCTTTGTGAAACGCAGTCTCGAACCCTTCAAGACCCCGTACAGAGATTGAGAAGAGTCATCAACTTTCGCGATGTGTAGAAATTTGTGTTATAGTAATTCCAGAAATGATCTGATACGTCTACATCATCATAAAGTTAGGAATAAGATGATATTAGCCTAACTTCCTCGCCAATCGTCTACCACCTACACGTCGCCACAGGCCAGCGGTGGCACCGCTGCTGCCCTATTGTCATCAACTCATGGGTATTCATGGGTGAGATCAATGCTTCAGTAAACTTTTCAGCTGCAGAATGAGTTGCAGTCTTCTAACCCATGGTTCCAGAACAGCGTCGGTAGAACAGCTTTTGATAGTTTAGCACGCCTATATTCTGAGATGACACATCCAGGGATTCTCTGCAAGATTATCATCTCTGTTCAACAACTAATGGTAATGGTTAGAGAAGATGAAAAATAGCATTTAAAAAGCTACTTTATAGCATTTATTTTTTGTTCTGTAGCATTTATTAGCGTTTATAATTTTTTTAAAAGTCCTGTTGTGTGTGATGTTCCAAAAGTGCTTTTTAAAGATATAGGAATATAATATAACAATACTGACATTGTAATTACATATAGTAATAAACTAAAACAGAATTGAATCAAAATACAAATAACAAATACAGCTACATGGGACAATCAATCAAATTTTTGTTTCTGACCACTAGTAACACAACATACTGTAGCAGAGAAATTTGACACACTAAAAAAATTACACATCATGTTCATTATAATTCATGATTAAATGAAAGCATTGAACATGTCATCCTTGTCCTCCTTGTGCAATGAACGTGGGTGGTTTGTTGTGACGCACAGCGGGAGGAAGGGAGGAGAGGCGGAGGGTGGCTTGTTGAATGATGGACGGCGAGGGGTGTGAGACACTTTTTTTTGCTCGTAAGGTTTTTTGCTCTTAAGGCGATTGGTGCATGGAAAATATTACGACAAAACTAATTTAACTGTACATATTTATTTTTGATGCTTCTTTTTAAGACATAATATACCTAGGATATTTTTAATAAACTTTTTTTACTGAGTTATGTCATTTTAAATGCATTTATTTTTATTCCAAGCCAGAATTATTTAGAAAACACATAATTATGTTAAACTTAAGTATAGTTTAAGAAACAAGTGTACGAATAGGTTTCTGCACCTATAAAAGTAAGAAAAAAAAATTTTCATCGTCAAAATTACAGTTTAATATTGACAATTTCCATTGATCACTGCTGGACTACTTCAGGAGCGATTTAAAGAATAAATTTAAATGAAAATGAAAACATAATTGGCAGAACACTATTGAGTTATGTATATATTTTCATATACTTTTGTTTTTGATACGATCCGACTCAAAACACGCCCTCTGGAGTGACAGTTCTAGTGCTGCGTGTAAAACTCTCGCCGCCGGGAAGAATGTCCCCACCACGTGGCGCTGAGGGGCGGCGCTTGTCGGAACCAGGTAGTCCGGCGGAGCTCCGGCCGGCTGGCCGCAGCCTGCGGGAGGGGAGGGGGAAGAATGGGGTGTAGAGGGAGGACGAGAGAGGAGGCGGAAGAAACGAAGGGTCTGTCAAGGTCGCGCTTCATAGTGGAGTCTATCTTCGCTCAAGCAAGGAAATTGTCTCTGTACAGAAAAATTCGTACAGCGAAATTCTTTTTAGCGGTTATGTTTTGAATTGAAGTTGAATATTGACACAGTGATTATTCTTTGTGGTGGTTGTTTACACATATGAATAAATTTTTACCCTCCAGATTAATATGTTTTGACAGCATAGAACATCACTTGTGTATTCCGGTTAGTTATTGCATGCTATATGCACACTAGAATGACAAATCTAAATTTAACCAAAAAAATAGATTTTATATTTATTAAAAATTATTTAGAACATCAAATAAACACTAGGCTATTCCAGTTATATGAAATTAATAAAAATTGGAAATGTTAGCTAGCGATGCCAGAATGTCGGGCACACTAATTACAAATGTCCTTTTGTAATATTACATTGCACAGAACACTGAAACCCTAATACTTAAAGTGTTTGTTTACAGTTTTATTATTCTGTGCTACGTTATTTAAATTTATATGTTTAATTTATTTTGGGTTTTGAACTATATTTCTGACATTGTTACAGACGTTTGGGCTTTTCTCTATGTAATTATTAAGTAATTGCGGCTTTTGGAATTACGTTTTTCACGGCCAGAAATTGCCCGAGGTTTCGGCGGAACTTTCAAAAAGTGCCTCGAGCCTATTGTTGTAAAAGTTACGCTACTAAAAAGCTTGGTTTTGGCCGTTTTGGTGCGTGCAGCTCCGCGTCAGGACGTTCCTGACACGGGCCTACCATAAGTTATGTTATGTGTGCGGTAATAATAGTATGTATAAAAAGGTTATCATCAGACTGCTGATTGTATTTTAAGTTGCGAACGGGAATACGCGATTTTAAAGTTATTAACGTCAGAAGATATCATTAGTCCAGGTATGGCCATTTTGTTATTACAGGAGCACAATCCTTTATCCGAAATGGTCGGGACCAGCAGCATTACGAATTTCGGAATTTTTCGGATTTCGGAATTTTAATACAGGAGGCCTAGTAAAGCCAAGTTAGGTTATGTCAGCTTTATTAAGGATTTCAAGCAACATAGTACAAAAAACAACAAAGTACATAACGTAAATAAACACTGCAGCATAAATAAATACCTGAAACAATCGCCAAAATAATTTGTTTTTAACAACTGATACTGTAAAACATCTGGAGAATGTTTATATGCGTCGTCATCGCCGCCGATGTCGCCGTCAACTCGTACGTCTCGTGATCGGCCGGGAGCAGGCTTTTCCTTCTCCTGAGATGAAGCAGCACGAATGATGGCATTTTTAAATGCCTCTTGAAGTGTCACTTGTTTTGGTTTAGTTTCCGCAATAATTCCACCTTCTGAGTTATTGATAATGTTAAGTGTTTTCGTTTTTTTTTTCGCTACCACCCATCTTCATATCGGAATGCCTTTTTGCCATTGCCGTCTTCAAATATGGCAACACGTTCGCGTAACAACACGGTTAACTACTAGACGCGATAAAACAACTCCTATCGTAGCCAAGCAGAAAGCTGTAACTGGCGCTAGTTTGCCGGACAAACGGTAAACACAGCGCCTCGGCATTGCCAAATTGCATGCTGCCTTGCTGACGCAGTGCTGCCAAGTCACTTGCTCGCACTAGTCACGCGATCGCGACTTGAGTTTGCCACACAACTGCGAACAATATCGCGGACGTTGAAGTTTCGAAAAAAATTTCGGATTTTAGAGCTGTTCGGATTTTGGAATTTCGGATAAAGGATGGTGCACCTGTACTCTATCACTAACGCTGTACTGACGCCCTGCAACTTTTTAACATTGCCGATTGATATTATGATTTTGTTGATGTTGCTGGGATAAACTAAAACCAGGCGCTATTAAATATCATATTTACTAAATTAATTAGCCTCTCAGTATTATTAATGGCACGATCATATGAACATACAATGCACAACTATGTTAGTGGTCTTAAGTCTAGAGGTCTTATGTTTTATCGGACAATTGATTTAATTTATGAGTTAGTGTATTTTTCGAACCGTAAATCCATTTTTGAACTCTACGTGAAACATTGACATTTGCGAAGTCGTGCCCATGTACCTGGCAACGATAGTTAAAAAAAATCGGAGTGATATTTTGATCAAATGGAATTACTGTATTGAGGGAAACGTGATATTTGTTTATTCGTGTGCAAGTAATAAATCAGTCTTAAAATCAGTTAATTATTTTGTCTTCCTTTTTCGTATTCTAATTGAGATAAATATCAGATAAGCATGTGTTACTTGTATCACGACATCAAGGTATTATTTATCAGTAATTAATATTTTATTTTTTTGTTAACTAATGTGCATTAAAAGTATAAATATCAGCGTTCAATTTAATTAATGTCCAGTATAACTCAGTCAGAAATACTCGGAAATATGTATAGGACCCGTTAACCTAAATATTTGTTAACAGTTAAACTGAACTAATATGTGTTAGAGTGTTTTTTTTCTCTCCGTATATTAGAGGTATGGGACATCAAAATACGCATCTGTCGCCCATTTACTTTAAATACAGTATTATAAACTACATATTGTGAAAACATTCTGCAGCAGTTTTTGCTGAACGGAAAAACACGGATGAGAAGACAGACAAAATGTGTTTGGTAAGTGATTTATCGTCAAATGAAATGGAACAGGACAGTGCTTATCAGAATGAAATTACAGAACTACTTTTGTGCAAGGAAATGTATTTTACAAAGACATTTCAAGAGAAATCACCTTTAAATGAAATAGATCTTGCTGACATGGAAGAAATAGACTTAGATTTAGAGGCCAGGCCCCTTTCAAGTGACGAAATTTCTCTTGAAGGGCTGAAATATGTTTCTGGCTATATAGCTCACCGTTTCAGAAATAAATATCCTGACCTTGGCACTACGGATTTCAATTTGGAGGACGATAGCTGGATACATGTACAATCAAAGGGTAACTTAAAATGTCCCACTAATGAATTTTTTGAATTAATAAAGATCGCTGAAATGTGTTTTGATAATGTTCATGGCAACAATTTGTGCAAAAAAGAGCGGATTTTTGAATCACTGACTAAAATTATTTGCGGAACTACTGAAAATAAATATCCAGAAGAAGTTATATACTGTTTTGTCAGGACAAGAACGTATATGCGTATAAAGTATTTGAACATGAAATATTTTAACGAACAAGACCAAAAACGCAAAGAAAGAAATAAGATGAGGAAAACTACCCTCTAAGATTTTTCAGTGTGATAGTGTCCACTTTCCTTCACCATAATATGTATGTTCATAATTTATTTACGATGTTTTTTAACTAATATATTTAAGAAAAGCATTTATTGTGAATATCGCAGCAATTATGTAGGGCTTAAGGTATTTATTGTATTCCAAATATTGAGTATGTCATTTTTATTGCCTATATTAAAAATAATATATACGTTAACAATGTAACAAAATTGCGACATTTTTGTATTGCTATTGCAATTTCGTTTCTTGTAAACATTATTGTAGACTTTTTCATATTGAAATTAAATTTGCTATAGGGTTGTTTGTATTTTAATTTTACAGTTATAAGATTTTTTATATGTTGTTTACTGTTTACAAACATTTGAAAAATATTTCCTTAACCATATTTCCATTTCCATGGCAATAGTTTTGTTAGCTTTTCGGGTAACTCTTCTACATGGATGATAAGATGGTGCGACATATAAAACATATCACACCACCTATACATAACTATTAAACTAAGAGGTGTTTTCTTTACATAATATTAAAGCACAATGTTTCCTTGTGGCGTAGGTGATTTAGAATTTCCATTTATCTAGAAAAATGCGCTTTCAGAATGTTTTTTAACACACAGTGTTTCGGAAGGTTTTTGAAGAAAAAAATTGACTACCCGTTTTATTTTTTTGCAGCTGAATTCGGGCACGTGCATGAAATATAATTAATCCGTAGGAAGCACAATGGTTTAAAGTATTGATCTTGAAGATTTGAAAAGATTTATTGAAATAGTGTGAGAGAACGAACGAGTTGAGTAAGAAGATGTGCGGGAGTGGCAGATGTTAGCTCTCAGCCACATGTGCGCAGTTACGGACAAAAAAATAATCCATTCCGCCTCCCCATGGCGAAGGATGAGTAAAAGAGAAACCTGCTAAACCTTCCCCTCCTCCGGGCACGATAGAACCGTATCGGCTGTGTGTTAGAGGGAGAGCGAGATACAATTTCGAGGTTCTGTTAGTTACCGCTAGATGGCAGGCCGCAGAGCGACCACCAGCAAAACCCTTCCCGTCTGAAGGCCAACTTGCCACTGACGAGCTGGAACCAAGCTCCTGACCTCCCTACATAGTAACAGTCACCCACATAGGCATCTAGACTCTTTAGTGGTCATATGATACAAAATTCATTGTTTTCGGGCCTGTGACCGTTTTTTACCGTGCACCAATCGCCTTAAGGAATACGAGGGGGGAAGGGAAGTTTTGAGGGTGGCGTGTTGAATGATGGAAGGCGAGGGGTGGGAGAGACCTTTTTTTTTGCTCGTAAGGAATACGAGGGGGCTCGTAAGGAATACGAGGGGGCTCGTAAGGAATACGAGGGGGGAAGGGAAGTTTTGAGGGTGGCGTGTTGAATGATGGAAGGCGAGAGGTGGGAGAGACCTTTTTTTTGCTCGAATACGAGGGGGGAAGGGAAGTTTTGAGGGTGGCGTGTTGAATGATGGAAGGCGAGGGGTGGGAGAGACCTTTTTTTTTGCTCGAATAGGAGGGGGGAAAGGAAGTTTTGAGGGTGACGTGTTGAATGATGGAAGGCGAGGGGTGGGAGAGACCTTTTTTTTTGCTCGTAAGGGATCTGTAGCTAATGGTAGTGATCTGTATGTGTGAATTACCTGTCTTAAAAAATTTTTAAATTTTTAGATTTTTTCCCAAATCTCTACAATGGAATCAGTACTCTCACTCTAGAGTACATCGTCATATGGCTGGGTTGTATAAGAATTGTCACCAACTCATAAAATCATAGCCTTAAGCTCACCAATACATATTAATTCCTGTGCAAGTTTAACAAGTAATGTACTATTTATTACTTAAGATAGTAATTTTAGTAACTGTATAACTAATAAGTATTCATGGTGCTTTATTTCAAGGTGCCCATATATTACTACTTTCTTTACGATAGGTCACTGCCCACATACTTACATTATAAATACAAAATCTATTTAACAGATTTGTCATACAAGCTTATCATATATCCTACAGCTCACTAAGAAAAGCGGTCGAAAGAATATTCAGTTAAAAATGCTGTGAAAGTTTTAGCCACAGCGGCAGAAGCACAATGTGCGACACCAGCCTTCTCCACTTTCAGTGTCCAAATAATACACAAAAACACAAAAAACTAAATTAAAAAAAAATTCAATAGGCAATTGATTATCAACAGTAATGATAGCCAACTTGACTCTTTGAGGGCCAGACATCATTTATCAAACTAATCTGAGGGCCAGACACACATGATTAAATATTACATTTCTAAAAACAATTTTTAATTTCACATTATTCTGAAGAGTAGCCAATGAATACAATATGCAGTATGTCATGAAGAAACAAAAAATTATTATTTTAAACGTAGAATTAAAAAAAAAAAAAAAAATCATCTAAGAAGATTTACCATGCAACTACCTACATATTTTTCAAAATTTCTGCAAGAATACCAAGGCAGTATCCCTGTAAAGGCCCGTGGCCTGCCAGTTAACCATCACTAATGTACAGGATTCTTTGACTTTAATTTGTAAGTTGCCATGTTTTAAGAAATATACTGAGCAGGCAACAACTCTCCAGTCGTAGAAGTGAATTTATCGGTACATAAGGCATTGAAGAAACATGGGTATGAATGTATAATTATTTTCTATGTTTGACCTAATGACGTTGGATTGGTGGCCATTGCAGCTGTGAGTACCTATGCTTTTGTGAACAGACCAATGCTGATTTTCTTGTCCATTACTCTGGACAAGCATATAAACTGTTGACATTTCATTAGGTTCACCAATAATAATTTACTTAAAGAAAAATTTTGAACAAAATTAATAAATAACATTTCGAGAGCTATATAAACAATCAGTTACACTTAGTACTCATGCATCTTTGTTGTAGGTTAGTTATTTTAATTATCTCATAATTCTTATAAACATGTTTATTGGATTTAATATATAATTTTTTTTGAATTAATTTAAAAATAGGGATACTTAATGATATATTCAGCAAATTTCTTTGCAGACACGTTCAAAATATATTTTTTATCCCTCTTCAGAAAAGATAACCCAATTTAATTAATTACTAATTTAGTAATAATATATCTACTATGTTCCTACGAAGTAAACTATTTCAAAGGGTGGAGAAACAAATATATGGTCAAAGAAAATAGCAGCCTAAAGCATATAAAATTTAAATTACAACTTGCACATAGGTACAATAATACATTTTAATTACAGGAATACTAAATAGCCTATAATTTTTGAACACAAAAAAATAAGAGAACAATCAACTACATTAAGTAATTTCATTATTCTTAACCTTATTTACGAATCAATTGTATAACAGCGTACACAAGCCTACACCAAAACACGATATTTAATATATGTCTCGGAAATATTCACAGAAAGAATCCTTGCAAAAAATTAAAGAAAAAAGTGTACTGTTTTATAATCAATGATAAGATAATATTACGCAACCAATTAAAAACTATGAATTTTTAAAGTTTTGTTACAATTACAGAGAGATTTTGGTATGAAAAGAGCAGTTTATATATATATATATATATATATATATATATATATATATATACACACACACACACACACACATATATATACATATATATATATACGTACATACACACACACTATATATATATATATATATATATATATATATATATGGATTGCTTTGACGTAAGGAAAACTCTTTCTCTGCATTTAAAATTACAGTTACAGGCCAATGCAGCAAGTTCAGTTATTGTTTACATATGCTCATGTTTAGATTTTTTTTCAAACATCAAAAAAGACATCAGTGCAATATTCAGCTTAAACACTAACTACTTCAACAGGAACTTTAATAGTAAGGCCCAGTAAATGTTTTCTGAAAATTTAAAATGATTTAATAATAAATTTTTCACCTCAACAAATTCCAAAGTTTGCACAATTAATATTTTTAGATTAACATCCCACTTTTCTTAAAGTGAATGTACAAATAAGTTACATGAACTATCAATAAAATTTCCTTCGGTCGTATCCTAGCCTTCCTTCCAATATCATATAATTATAGATATAAGTACCAGTTCTTGGTTATACTTTGAAAACATTGAACCAATTTAAAATGGCGGAGATCAATAAATATTTATAAAAGTATTCCTAATCTGCCGACCATGCAACACGTTTGCCACCACAATCAAGTCTTGCCGCCATGCTGCCTGCGTCACAGCACCCGCTAGCAGCACGGGCCCCACGCATGTCAGCACCAGTCTGCCATGTAGGTGAAGTCTTTGAACAGGCCTTGTTCCTCTTCGTTCAGTGCCCGGGGGTCCCTTGGAGGTGTTAGCTGCGGTCTCTCTGAGGTGAACTCCTCATCGAAGTTGCTCACGTCCTCCACGGAAGTCTGCAAACCCACACAACACACATGTTTTTTTTTATTTTATCCGCCTAATAAAAATATTTTTGCCATGCAATATCCTAAACAACCGCCCGCAGCAAACACTGTGATCCTCTACATTTTAATATCAGAAAATTATGGATATCAGCTGAGAAATCCAGTTCAACAAAGGAAAGAATTTTAAAGTTAAACCTGCCAGTCAACCACTACAATACAAACAAGAATGTGTAAAGTGAGTGTGAAAGTCATGTGAGTTGGACATTGCAGTTTGATGGTAACTCGTTGCTCAGAATGGACTGTCAGAGCTAAACAGCAGGCGGAGCCCTATGTAACCAACTAGTGCCAACTCAACACGCCCAGTTAAAAAACAAAAGTTCTAAAAATATCATAGTTATTGTTGGTTACTATACAAAGTTCTCAATTTTACTTCAGCTCATTTCCCTGAGATGTCTCTATTTTTCTGTACAATGCTCATATTTACATGTTTATTGGTCCATCTGGCAAAATAATAGATATACAAAAAAAAAAATACTATCAAAACATCAAAACAAATTTAGACGAACACACATTATGAAAATTTGACTATAAAATGTTTTACTGCACAATATATAATTCCACTCTTTTATCATTTTAATTAATACTATATAACCAACACTGCCTGTTTGATAAAAATATTGAATACATTTGTTTGATCAAACTTTGAAATGATACATTATCATGTGATTTAAGTACAGACTAGGCCTAGAGATATTTGATTATGCTTCAAATTAATACACAGTGACTTGTTTGTAACCCTTACACTTACTTCTTGTTAATAAAAATTGGATATGGATTACCAGCAAAAAAAAAAAAAAATTAAATTACATTTGTTATCAACCCTTTCAGTCCATTCATTCACTGAAGAGGGCAATATATATCTCAATGCTACAAGGAGATTATCAAACACTGAATGTGTGGGTCAGGGTGTAGATTCTACTCAACATCATACTTTATGGCTATGAAATAAATACATTTTATTGTAATTAGTCCTGTGCGGTTTCACAACTTTTCTGTTCCTTTAAAATATCAACCTGAAACCTTTTGAAATCTTCGGTTTCAGGTATTTTTTGTATGTTCTGTTACTTCACACTACGCAATCTATAATGTTAACGAAATGTTTATCAGGCAGGAAATGATAAAGGTAAATACCTTTTTTTAAATATCATTAAATGCCTCACTATATAATAGTGAATGAAAAATGTATATAAGAGCATAGTTACCTGTCACAATGAACTTGGGGAGGGATAAGAACTAAAAGACACCTTACTTCCTTTTATTTTTAGACCTTCATGTTGTCTTAATTTTTCCTGTGGCAAAGCAAAATATATTTGAATATAATTCCTGAATTTTATATAATAACTGCTGCTACGAACATTCTTTCGTGTGATCTCTGCTTTAAAAAATACAAAAACTGCAATTAGGTAAATACAAAACAATTGTTTTGACACAAACACTGATGAAACCAATTCGGCACCTTTTACTTCCTCTCATATCATAGTAGCACTATTTATTAGCTGGATGAATGTTATAGTTTCTGCCCATTTGTACTTTAAATGCCAACTACAAGATAAATAAAGCATGGAAGCGAAAAATATTGTGTTATAAAACAAAGTACAATAAAACTGTAGACTTTGTTACGAATTTTCTGTGAAAACCAAGTTCACGAATTAGAGCCCAGGACCTATATAAAATTTAATTGTAAGAAAACTATATAAATTAGTGCTAAAAATGCTGAACCATAAAATATGACCATCTTCAATCAGGATTTTGATGCCAGCTTCGATTGGGCCTACCTATTACAAGGTTTAAAGTTAACTGAAAAATTTGTTTTTGGCTAGTGCAAAGAGTGTACTCTTTTTCTGTTTCGTATATATTTATTGTATCACTCAAATTTATTTTTGCTTTACAAGAATCAAAACTTGAACCGATAACAGAGTTTCTTAATACAAAACTGATCTGACGAAGAAAAACCAGAACCGCACATACCTAATGATAATTATACCATAAGATTATTACTACATAAAATATTAAAAATAGTATAGCTAAATAAATAAAATTTATGTCTTAGGAATTTCCAAAGTGTGACAAAGAAATAGGATTTTAAGATACTGTGTAGTACAAAAATTACTGACATGGGCTATTAGTTTTGTACTTATATAAGTAGAACCCTGTTATAATGAATCTGAAGGGAGTAGTTTATATGTTCACTATAGAGGGGAAACTTTATATCTGGGAAAACTTTTATATTGGCAATACATACTCAAAAGCTTAACTACACATAGGCCTAAGCCAAGAAAAGAACGAATGGAAATACTCAAAGCAACAGTTTTATGAGCAAATGCAGATATTATTTTTAATACACTACACATGTACAAACTTTCTCTTAATGGTTCTTCGACATCGGCGTATTTTCCCTTTTTCAGGCGTTTAATACTCTGTGACGTATTCGCAGCTTGAGAAAGAAGATTGTTCAGCTTGTTTAATATTGTATTTAATGTGGATGTTGCAATTCCCAGTTCCTTTGATATTAACACGTGCGGGACAGTGGGGTTGGAGTCTACCTTTTTAATAATGTCCAGTTTATCTCGCACAGATAATGCCTTACGTTTCTCACCCTTTTTTATGTACGTATTTCTTATTGAAGCACATTTGCAGCTTAATAACACGAAATTCTTTTTACCGTCAAAAGTAAATAAACGAAAAATAACGAGTCTGGCGCATCAAAGATCACTACGTATCATTTAGTATCGCAGTTCGCAGTTGCTAAAGCTAGAACGAAAATTTCTTACTTTCTATGGAAAAATTTTGTCCACAGAGTTCTATCTAGTGGTAGTCTTACGAACCTTACTCGATCAAAATGTCCGAAACGTAAATGATAAAAATGAGACGTAAAAATATTGAATTTGCTGCTATAATGTACATACGTATTTGTGTGGCGGTAATTTATGTTTAATTTTGATAACTTATTAAATGTACACGCGTTCGCCCATTCTTTAACTATGCAGGGAAAACTATTTTTATTTTCACCAAACTGAGCACCATTTCTGGCTACACGTAGCCTACCGAGGCCACTCGATTACGACTTGTTTATAATATGAACAGTGGACAATCGAGTAGCATATTGAGGAGAAAAACGTTAATGTGATCTAGAATAGACGTTTTGTGAAAATACTTGTAATTATATGAAAATATTTGAGATAAATGTGCATTATGTCGGCAAAATTTGTTCGTGGTACACGGGAAAACGTATCAACATTGACAAAAGTTGTGCGCTATATCCAATAAATTAATACATAACCTCACATCATTTTGCCGGGACCGAGACGGAAATTCACAATAAACGGGAATTCATTATAGGCGGGTTCACTATAAACGGGTTCTACTGTATATATATTAACAATTTCCTTGTGCTTTTCCAAATTTTGAAGACACTTTTTTCAATTCCCAGAGTTTTCCCTGTTTCCTGGCTTAACACTCAATTCCTTTGCTTGTTAAGCACTAACTACAGGGTCAACATATTTCTAACTGATACACGAATAATGAAATATGCACTAAGTGGCTGGTACTAACATGTGCATAACACTGAAAAAAACAAACTAGGTAATGGAAACAGTTCTCACCACAGTTGGTATGAATGGGGGTTTCACACGTCGCAACAGTAAATCATCCCAAGCTATATTCCTGAAAAATGCTTGTTTCTTCACGTCTTCTGCATCACGCTCACTGGAGCCAAGACGACGTTCTGGATTCTTCCTCAACAGCTGAAAGCCAATCAAAATAAAAAGTTTGTTTATTAAATTCATGAGCTGTAGTAGTAGCAGCAAGAAGTGGTCTATTACCTGTGTTTGTAATTTGAAGGGTGGAGGGGGCAGAGAAGGGATGAGCGAGACACACTGGTTTAAATACCTAACATTAAAACTAATAAAAAATAAAATATTTTATTTAATAATTGGCTAACTATTTCAAATAATAATTTACATTAATCTAAATTTCAAACACACAAAACCAAAACAAATAAACAGAGTATTTTATTTCTTGCAAGAAAAACTTAATAAGGTAATTTCATATTGCATTTTTACACCAAATATTCACTCTTTATCATCATCACACACACTTTAGCATAGACACAATCTTATTTGAGCCCTATTATATTAGCTTTAGTTAGAGTCAGAACTTAAAAAAAGTAATGGCATTCAATTATAAACAATTAGTGACACTATTCACCACTTACCCGTCTCATGATCGCAATAGCTTCCAGTGACAGGAACCGAGGGTAACGAACTTCATCATTCACTATGGAGTCAAACACTTCCTCTTCGTCATCACCAGGAAAAGGAGACTGAAAACCAAAATTTAAATTTCTCAGGTTTAAATTACCTAAATGCTAGTACCACTTAAAACAAAATTGCAATTTTATCAAGATAAAATTTTTAAATAACTTGATTAGAATGTCAAAGTTTGAAGGGAAAATGGGAAATTTTCATTAAAATGAAGTGTGAGGAAGATGGCTAGGAAAAATGAAATTTGGCTATCAGCATAGGTAAAGAAATAGCTTGCGCCTAAACTGAAGCTATTAAAGACTTCCTCTCACCTCTCCAACCAACATTTCAAATATCAGAACCCCCAGCCCCCACCAGTCCACGGCTCTGGTGTACGATGTTTCCGTCAGCACCTCCGGGGCGAGGAACTCTGGTGTGCCACAGAAAGTGCCAGTTCGGTCGCCAAAACCCATTCCTTCCTTGCACAAGCCAAAGTCTGCAATCTTCACGTAACCTTCTGTGTCCAGCAACAAATTATCCAACTTGAGATCTCTGGAAAAATATTTTTTAAATATTAATGGTTAAGTAACTGAAAGTTTCACAAGCATTTGTCCACAATAAATAGTTATGAATACCAATAACAACATTAATAAATCTATTAGTTTATTTTAATACGTAAAAAATGCATTAAAATATGATTTAAAGTAAAAAATTTTTTTGCAGATTTATTAAAACAGCTTGATAAATAACCTCATTTTCACATATCTCAAGAGACCAAGAAAAAATTATGTAAAACCGGGAAAATGTAAAAACAGGGAAGTGTTAAAAAAAATTATATTCTCCCTATGATAGGAAACAATAAGCAAATACATACCACACTAAATAAATTACCAGAGCTGCTTATTCTTTCTATATTAACTAGAAGTTCATTATCTCACATGGTGAAAACAATAATTCCATCAACTCGTGCAGTAATTCACAATTGTTTAAAGTTGAACGTGAAAATTTCAGTTTATGAGTAAGAAATGTGAATGTTGAAGCATCTCAAACTGTTCACTTTTTATTGTGAATTTTTTCTTACACAATTCATTTACGGACATTATTAATTATCGCGGGTTAATATTAAAATAATTTCAGATTTTTATTGGAAAGAATTATATCAAACAAACACAACTACTTTCTAGACTGTTAACAGTTAGGAAAAACTATTCAGATGCAATTTTTGGAAATTCAGAGCTGCCAAGTTAAAATGAGCATTGCCGAACATGTACCAAGCTGCCATATTTAAGTATTTGGTACTTTGCTTTAAAACATTTTTTAATAAGGGCACAGTAATCCACTGTTTGTCTATGTAAAAACCCCATTATAAAACTTAATTTTCATGCACAATACATTCATGTTTAAAGGAGAGAGATATCAAATTGAACTTAATTTTCATGTTCAAGTCACCAAAGTTTTGTTCCATGGTAAATGGCACAAAAAAAATACAAGCTGTTTACAATGGCAAACGAAGCAGCCATGACCACAAGCACACGCAGAAAAGTATAATAAATAAACTTAACAGTTAACACTATTCCCTATAAATTTTTTTTTGTTCCGTCTAAACTTTTCTAATGGTTTGCTAGTGAATGAAGTGGTGTTGCAACTTAAATTACAGAAAATGCTTTCACATAAAGTGGAAAAGTAATGCATTAGTACTACAGTGCAACGTGCAAGTAAAGAAATACGTTAACCATGGGAATTAGTAAATCCCGGGTTTGTAAAAATGAGGTTCTATTGTATAAGAAACTTTATTCTAAACGAGCTCAGCCAGCTGTGAGATGAGAGCCTGACCTGTAAATAATCTTGTTTTCATGTAAATACTGCAGCCCCAGGACCACACACGCGGCATAGAAAACTGCTCTTGGTTCTATGAACACGTCCGCATGAATGTGCATCATGAGGTCTCCACCGGCCGCATATTCCATCACGAAGCAGACGTGAGCCTGAAAATACACAACTTCTAATCCTTGCCTGGATGAAACAGTTAAAACTAGTGTCGTTCCTAGAACTGTGTTGCAGAGAAAGACTACGGCTGGAGTCACATGCCATGACAGGCACGACACTACCGGCCTGACATGCTCAATAAGCCAACAAAATTCAAGGTCGCCCTGACATCAACATGACAAAATACGTGGTCGCAGAGCCCGCAAGGAATATTCTATTTCTAATTTTGTAACGTCATGCTGCCCGACAGAAAGCAAAATATAAACGGAAACCTTACAGAACTAAACTTCAAAAATAATTACCTACTAGGTAAATCTTTATGCTGAAAAATGAAATTTTGTTTTACGCTAGTACACAATATTTGTAGCTTGTCTTCATCTGTTAATATAAATTAATATCATTGTGTTTATGGTCAATGTTGTTATTGTAGATTGGTGAAAAATTATTAATGAATGAACAAGTTCAGTGAAGAACTTATAACTAATTAAGTTCAGGATCATTGTATTCTATATGACATTGGGTTGAAGGAATACAGAAATCAGCCAAAAAAAGAGAAAGTGTGGGCTGGATAGCATGTTCTTTTTCTCTTCTACACTGTTTTTAGTGCATTCTAAACTGCATTTTATGGAAGTATTTGGCTTGGAATGATTTGACAACAGCCAAATCATTAATTGTCTGGATAACGTCGTGCTATTGTGACCCAACGCTATTAAATCTGTCGTGCTGGAACTGAACGACGGTTTGTCAGGTCTGTCGTGTAGAGTTCGTTGTGGCATTATGACTCCAGCTTAGAAACAACTTGACCTTTAAGATCATAAAGGACTACATGCCAGTGCAAATCATCCATACACTCTGTGGGCACACAATGAATTACAGCTCATAACATCACAGTTCAGCCTCCTTGCAACAGAATATATAGTAACTGCTGGAACATTTATACTATTGTTTTGGCTTGTAGCATTACCATAGCATTAATTTATCATACACTGTATTAAAATCACAATGGTTTCATTGTATGCAAGCAATTTACATATTTGAGAGTAAGCTACCTTAAAACAAACATAAAATATAAACTTTTTTTAGAGGTCGGCATTGTCAATTCAAAGCTGAGTTTGCATACAATAAGACATCACCTCTCAAAAACCACATACACCTGGCTAGGCAGGCGAGCCTCTAGGTTTGGATTTTTCCAAACAGCTTTGTAAAAAAACTACACCCCTTGCCACTAAACAGCAGTATACCGCAAAAAGGCACGTACAGTAAGTTTATTGACCTGTCATCCCCCCCCCCCCCCCCAGAACTTTGAATGCATAAGTGACTGGGTGAGAAGGAACAAAGATACCACTGATTACAGCAACGTCAGGTTGCAGCCAGTTGATCACCCAAGTAAAATGCCTACTTTTATGTTTAAACTAGAAGAACTCTGCTGCAGAATAGAATAAAACCAGGTACTGTACTAACCACACAATAAACAAGACTTCCATCAGGCAAGACCATGCATTAAGTCAGGCGGGTTTATTCATGGTTGGACTTTAATGTCACTCTTCTTTGGATCTCATTCACCACCCTAAAGATGGCAAACCTTTGCGCCAATTGCGTCGCAAATTACATGACTTAATACAAAGAGTTCTGTAGACCTATCGGTAAGGTTTGGAGCCAGCAGAGCTTGAAAGGAGGGGAGAGTTTGAAGGGTGGTTGTGGACAGATAACATACCCCTAGCAGTAGGGGATGGAAAGCTGAAATTCGGTCATTAAAAGAGGATGGAAGGCATGGAGTGCTGTTTTTCTGTATAAAACTGCCAGATTTTTTTGCAGCCATGCTACTACTTCAGTCTTTCAGCAACTGAATAATTAGGGTTGTTCTGATAAAAGATACTGGTATAGGATATTGGCCTATATTTAGCTCTCGGCCGATACGAAGGTATCAGCACAGGCATCTGAGAGATTGAATAAAATATGTTCTCAATTTTAATTTTTTTTAAAACTTGCTATGTTTATTTGTTATAGTTTTAATAATTTTATTTTTATGGAATTATTTCAATTAGCTATATTTTTAAAGGCAAATCTTTAAAACAAGTTAGTTGTAGGTGCCTGTTGAAAAATGATGAATATAACAAACACTTAAAATTAATATTGTCCGTCACCGAGATGAACAGACAGATCTATGGATCTAGCCCCTTTGTTAGTCACCAGTTCAATAGGCGCAGACCTACAAAGTAACTACAATTATTACCTGCAGTTGGTACACCGAATCTATGGAAACCAACCTCTAGAGATGACAATATCCAAGTATACATGTACTTTAGTTAAGTTCACTCTTTTAAGGGCTGAATACACGAATAAGATCTTTTTGCAAAACAATATCTTCTCTTTAATGTTATTCATTAATTAGTCAAGTATAGTAGTGCAAAACATCTGTAATCTTTGAAGTGGTCATGAACATTAGTGTAACAGAGATACTGGAAATGAAAGGTGTATTGAAAATTTGAATTTTTACTACCAATGTAATTAAGTGTGATGCTGGTGACAATACACATTTACAGACATGCCCTATTACACTGCATATGACAATAATGAAAACATAACACCTGATTATTATTCATAATATATTCCAGATCAATATAGCTCATCATTATTTCATAGATGACATTTGTAGTATTTAAGTTTGGCAGTTTATGTTAGATTTCAAAACAACGATGATTATAACTTCCTTGGAATTATTTGGTAATTTACCAATTAAAAGCATAAATTGCTCTTGAAATGCATCATTTTCTTTCAATAACAAAAAAAAAACTTTTAAACTTTCGGTACTCAGTCGAAGAGCAACAGTTATAGGAACTACTGGTCTTAGAACTGATAGTAGCATACAAACTCAGTTTACAATTGGAGAGTGTCCATTTATATTATTCCATTTAAAAATAAAATTATTGGATTGAACTTATGACATTTCAAATCTGTGAGATAACACTTAATTCACCATCATTTCTTTTGAACAAATTTGACTCTAATTATTTGTAGGTCAAAATAATAAAACAATTATAAATCTTGTGACTGTTCAGTATCGAGGGGTTAACACGAACTTTACGCAGTTTGGGGTAGCTTTGGGTGGGGAAACCAAACCTCGGCGAACTGCAACACAATTTGAACTGCTCTGGAAACCTTTCAAACTCCGTGGCTTCCTTCCTGTGCTGCTGGCTCTGCAGCTGCCGAAGTCGAATGTTAGGTTACTCCTCCGGTCCTTTCCCTCTGAACCTGAAGTCGGTAAAATTGGAGTCGTCGTAGTGGATACTGCCTCGGATCCCGTCATCCGCGATGTATTCTCAATTAGAACGGCATCCTTCCTTCGCGGCGTGGGTCGGCATCTCTTCTTTCTTGCTTCACTGACATATATGATTCTCTGGTATCAAGCTAATTAACGTTGCCTGTCCCAATCGACGGTCTTGATGTCATGCTCCATTATCGGTCACTACCTCTTCTAATACTTAGTAGTACCGGTTTTCTTGAAATATATATATATATATATATATATATATATATATATATATATATATATATATATATATATATATAATTCCTGGTTTTCGTCATTCATTAATTACTACTAAAACTTTACACGTTGATTCTTTGATTCTATAATCTCAAATTACATGGAACTTGTCAACGATGTATTTAACTCCCTTGGCCGTCAAATGAACAAAAAAAATAAAATAAAATAAACATTTCAAGTTCCCTTGTTTCGAGCTCATCGATATATCGCTCGAAATCGCAAATATAGTCTGAACGGAATATTAATCGTGGCCTAGCCTCCAATCAATAATAATCTCTTAAGTGTTACCTCTCACGAACAATACATAAATATAGTAACACCGATTTTCATTGGACAATATCAAATAAAGCATTAATAATTATTTTAATCAAGAAACATACTTATAGAAAGTAATAAAATTAACGTCTAAGCTAGAGTGAAATATTCATAGAGAACAAAAATTGCAAATATTATTCAATATAAGGCAAAGATAAAATTACACAGAGAATAAAATTAAAGACATTTAAAAACAAATGTTATACTTCTATGAGTGCTTCACCAAGTACCTCTACAATATATACAAATTATTTATTAAACATTAAATTTGCTTTAATATTGTGCAAATGAAAATTATTTAAGATATATATGCATGTGTGAAATGATTAACTAAGCAAATTTGGAAACAAAAATTGTTTTTAATGAAGAACCTTTTATAAAACTACATTGTCTGTTAATTGTCTCTGGTCATTCAATAATCTTACTTGTTGTGGATTCAATTCAATATATACCAGGATGGCAGTATGATTCGTATGAAGGCCCTCGATTAAAGAAGAGTTGACAACAACATTAACATGCTACAATTCAAATGTGCCTCAACATCTATTCGCTTTCAATATAATTAGTGCTGAAAAATTGACACAACAGTGGTTGGAAGAATAATATTTGCAAGTGGTGGCCAACAACATGAATTACATTAAGCAGATACACATGGCCAAAACAAGGCAAACTAAGTCACAACTCACTACTTTACCACGGAAAAATGCTGAAACTATCGGCCTCATTAAAATATGATGCTATGCCCTTGTGCATCTTATCTTTGCACCACAGACTCGGCAGCATTGCTAGAAGAGGAACAGGTTAGCAAAGAGCAATGGAAATGTTACACTGTAAGTGCATGAAAATAGAGTTCATACAGAGTTAGAGAATCAGCGAGTCAGTGATAAGTGTATTTATATTATGTGTATTATAAACTTAGGCACTGTTTAGCTACAAGTAAGTAAAAATGGAAATATTTACCTAATAAATTATTGATGTACAATTTTCAATGAACTTTATTTGACCTAAATTTAGTAAACAAAATTAACTTATCAAAAATATTTAAAAAAAAATTATGTTTAATTAATTCATTTAGTGTGGCAAGTAATTAATTGTAAATTTGACTGCAGCATTAGGTATAAGTGGTGGTATCAGGTTACTGGTAGTAGTATTGGGGTAAAGGTATTGGAACAGCTATAATTAATACATGCATTAGTGGTTTCATTTTTTTCATTATCAATTGAGTAGCTTTCAGTGTCTGGCTGCTTGCATCCATGTATGTAGTAATAAACATGTTATCTTCAGTGATGGTTGCAGTGCTTTTTAAACAGCAGATGTTACAAATGGATAAAAACCTAAAAAAGAGTTAGAAAAATAATGTATAGTAGAATGTGTGCCGTTTATCATAATTTTCGGGCACAAATTTTGAATTTTTTTAAAGAAGGGAACCACTAAAATAAAGTTGCATTTTTAATTTCATTTAATTTTGTTTCCATTACTGTACACTCCGAAGTAATCTTGTGCAACCCAGTGCATCTGCGCTTGTTCGCAGGCCCAATTAGATACCCTTTGCTGACTCTTGGTTATCACCGCATGTCGGCCGCCATTTGCATCACGTTTTCTCCCTGTAACAGTATGACTTTTCGTGCTAGCAAACGCTACCCCAAGCCCATCGCTAGCAACTTTCATTTCTCGGAGGCAAGCATGGATAAGCTGTTTGCCAGCACGTCCAGGACCATGTTACAGTCCTCGGCGACGCCTCGGGACGATCCACACGACGCCTTTCCCAGGCGACTTAGCTAGTTTAGACCCCCCTTCCCTCATCACCCACCTGTGGCTTCATGAGAACTTTCAACCCGGAACAATGACCTCCAGTGAACCCACGCAGGGTACATGGTCACTCCATGGACATTCGCCCTTGTCAAACAAAGCCCTCAGCGAAGCCTAGAAGGCGGGAAAATTCCCTAGCCTTGCTCTGTCCGCTGGTTGCGAGTGTGACCAGTGCACTCTAGCGGATGTTTCTGTGACCCTCCAGCCAGTCTCTCATTTTGGCCGGCAGATCGCACTACTCATCCCTCCCACAAGATACATCTTGTCACAATCGACCTTGGCAGCAGTCGCAGTGCGATTGTGATCTTAGTTTGCCTGCGACTCGCGTGAGAGCGCGGCGAGCATTTTGCAGTCTGCTTCGCCCCTTCGGGCATCTCCGGACACCATCGGGCAATCACCACCCCCCCCCCCCCCCCCAATCTTTGGATGGGGGCAGTTACTTTCTTTAATTAAGCGCACCGACGCCATTTTCAAAGATTCGGCGGGCAGCATCTGGTCAGTACGGACCACGCGTCGCGATTCGCGAAAGTCCATCTCACTTGTACTTCCAAGACTCAACACTACGTCATGTAGACGCCAACATCAAGGCAAAGATGCCTTAATTTTCTTATTTTTAAATTTGGCTGCCTGTAATAGTTTTTTTTTATCTAATTTATTTCTTTTTTTCTCGTCATGGCTTCCGCGAACTTCCGCGCCGGGAGTTGCCTACTCGACTCCTGGAGCCAGCTAACGAGACTTCACCCCGCTGTTTGGGTAAGTAATCGTCATATTCACCCCCCCCCCCCTTTTTTTTTGCCTTTCCCTGGGCATAGTCTTGCCCAGACTTAGCCGCCTGTTAACCAGTCTAAGCAATTTGGGACTTTGGTTACAGGCGGGGTGCAGGATTAGACTGCAAGAATAACGTTCAAGATTTGGACACCAAATTAGAATGGAACTTCACTGCCAAATTAGCAGTCCGTGATTGGGCTCATGCAGTCAGAAGTTTTCTTCCCTCTCCGGTACACATACTAGTTTCTACATAAAATGATTTCTTCTGGACTTTAATCTACCGAAACCTCCGGTGCCAGGACACAGGATTTAGTTAAATTCATTTCAAAAGAAAATTAAAAACAAAATGTAATTGTCTTTCTTTTGAGCCTGCGAGCTCACTTAAAACCAGGGCCAAGTTTAATAGATATGGTTGTTTTACTTTGTGCCGTTAATTAGTAAATTCGACACGATATATTTTAAATTTTTATTATGATTTTAAATTTTTGTGTAGAAATTTTATTTGCCCTACTATAGTGTAATTTTAATTTGTTAGTCCGGTGTACTCCTCTGAGTTAAACTTTGTCTCAGTGCTCTGGAGCCCCTTTCCCATCGGCGTATCGGATATTCTGCTGGTCTAATCACTGACTGGCAGCCCGCTTACCATTTCCCCCGCCTTCAGTCACGCCTCAAGCCAGTTATATTATTTCCCTTCGTGACTCTAACTGCATAGGCAAGGCTGTAGCTTGCAGGCGACCAGTTCGCAGAGACGAGCTGAGATCCGCCTTTTTCATCACGTCGTAGTGTTATATTCGCCCCTCGGTAGCCACGACGGGGCGTAGTTTCCCACCAACGTTGCATTTCACCCCCCCCCCCCCCCCTTCTCTGTTCCAAGTAAGACCAATGACCGGTCGTAACCCCCTGGACACCGGTGACCGTTTCCAAGGTCTCTTCGTCGCAAAACGAGTGCGCCAAAACTGATCACAAGCGCTTCCTAGCGGCCAATTCGCGAACTTCTCCGCTTGCCTGCCCGCTAGGGCGCCAGGGAGCAGCACCTGCTTTGCCTTGAGTTATATGGACGCCGTGGGCGAGTCGATTCTTTTTTATTTCAGACAGCCCCCAACAGGTAGCGCTAAGGTCGACGCAATGCTACCAGCTTCGAGACTTCAATCAGAGTTTTTTTATGGCCCTCAATCGGGGAACTTCGGGACCTTTCGGTCCGGACTCCCAGTCCTCCCCTCCACTTTTGATTCAAGTTTTACTTTTAATTACGAGACGCGTTTCTCCGCGGGACACTTCGCGCCGCGACTGCAGACGGATCGTTTGATTATCGGCGAGTCGACGAGACTTTGCAAAACTTCCATCCGGCCGCAACAGACTATGTAGTCGCCTAATTGAGGGATGCTATCCCTAAAATCTTTTCAAGTAGTTTAGTCCGTCTGCAATGTAATAGTTTTTTTTTTAGCTTTTAATTTTTTTTTGAAATTTATTATTATGAAGAAATCATCCGCGTCCTGCCGCGCAATTCGCGAGCTCCAGACCCCGGGCTGACTCCACGATGGCAGCGTGCTGGGCAACTCCCCTGTTTTGGTGAGTGATAATTCGCGAACCCTCCTTTTTCCCTTTAAATTTTTTTTTCGGGCATTTTCTGCCCCATAGACTGCCTGTATACCAGTTCTAATCAGTTTTGATTTGGACTGTTGCAGACAGGGTTCGATGACCGGGAGAGATTGATACTCTCATCTCGTGGCCTCCCCCCCCCCCCTTCCCTGTTCCGTGGGAAGAAACATTAGAAGAAACTTTTCTACCACCCGACGTGATTGTTTGAAGACCCCGGGTGGTAATGTAATTTCAACATTTCCCCTTTACCTAGCGACGTACTATCTCAGCCGGATGACCAACTCACCAGCGACCAGTGTTTTTCTCAAGAAATTGTAAAACTAATAGAACTAATTATCAATGTAATAATCGAATCCATCCAACTTTGGGTGTGAAAGTCATAATGTAAATGTTTATATGTCAAACTACGAATGTAAACTGTTCTCAATAAGCATAGGCCGGCCTATTTTCGTTTTCCTTTTGTTAATCTTTGAAAATTGTTAAAACCTTTTGTGTGTATGGTAAAATAATGGAAACATGATAATGAATCAGGGCAAATAAAACAGGGAAACTATAGATCAAGTTAATCGTGTAGTTTTAATTTATTGATTATAACGATCCTACAACTTCCCCTTCGCTTGTTACTGGAAGTTCCTAAATTGTGTTTGTTCCCACCTCGTGTCGCCTCTGGTAAATCATTTCATTTAACGTATTTTGTTTCCAGCTTGTTTCCAAGGCTCTTTTAATTAATTCCAAATAATTCTATTTTGAGGCACGAGGGGTGTTACAACTTGGTAGCAGAGCATGGTTACCTTGGTCTATAGGCATACCTGAAAAATATAAGCATACCTAAACTAAAATTAAAAGTAAAAAAAATTTTTTTTAATTAATTTTTGATAATAATAATTTTGTAATAATATTGTAAACTGATCGCTGGTACACCCCCTAGTTATAATGAGTTAAATTTTTAAAATTTATATTGAGTTTTAAATTCCCGTACGGACTTAGGTAGCGCGTAGCGTGCAAGACGTCTTTCAGCCAGCCAGCTGACCCCCCCCCCCCCCCCCCATCACGCGTCCCCGGACGTGACAGGCACAAGGTCACAGACACCCCTCCCCCCCTTTTCTCCTCGCCCGACGGCCGAGGGCAGTGGCGTCTGTTGACAGCTGTAATCTTGCCACGCGTGCGTGATAGCACGTCGCCTACCACCCCCCTCCTTGTTCACGCAGGTCCCAGAGGTCGCTTACCTCTGAGAGCGACGCCGACAGGAGTACCAACTCATTCGGCTGCCGGCAAAAAATAGTTAACTTTCTGTATTCTGGGCACATACTTCCGACCCGTCGGAGCAACTACGATATTATTAAGATAAGCTAAGTTAAATTAAGAGTGTCTTGTGTAGAATTTAATGTACTGTTTCAACCATAGTTTGTTGGTTGGCCAATCAACGTAAATTTTTGTATATGTTTTGCTGTTCTGGTAAGACTGGACCAAGCTCCACCTACGAAAGGGACACAATGCTCACGCCGGAGTATCTCCTCCGTGACGAGCTGGAGTACGAACTCCGATTTCGAGGTTTGTCAAGCCTCGGTGACGTGGCCACGCTCCGGAAAAGATTCCGAGCTGCGTGTGCCGAGGAAATTCAACCACAAGTCACTAATCTCGCTGACTTGGACTTTTTGGAGGAATTTAACTGTGTTTGTAGTAAATTTCAGGAACTCCACAGTTATACTAATTCTGTACGAAACGAGACAAATAGAAACAACATCTTACGTGCGCTAACTCGCTTGAGTCATATTGGCACGAGATTTACCAACCTCACAATACTAGCCACCAAAAAATTAAATGGGATCTACCAAAAGGAGATCGAGAAATGTAGGCAACAGATTCCTGGTCTAAATTTCCAATTGCGGAGCAAACTAGCCACAATCGACCAAAGAACACTTGAACCCGTGGAGGCAGTAGCAGGAGGAGTAACTGACAGTCAAGTACAGGAACCCCTAAAACAAATGCACACTGGAGGCAGCCCAGCCCCTACCCCACCTCTTTCACCCTCCCCACCACCCTCACCCCCCTTGACATCACGTCGCCGGGCATTGACTTCGACATTCACGCCATCTCATTTTCCATCTGCGACGGTCATGGCGACGAGTACTCACCCGAACACCAATGTCACCTTCGCCTATCCTACGCATTCGCTCTCAGCTCATCCTGTCTACATGCCCCAACCCATATACCTACCCTCCACCTCACCCGCCATTTTCAACCCCTATCATGAATTCCGGTCAGCCTTCACATCCCTCCATACCTCCCCGGAAGCCCTTCCAACCTCCTCGGTCAGTGGAAGGTCAGTTTCGCCACTGACAGCCTTTCCTTCCACCCTGGCAGCTACGCTACCACAACCAGCCCCTGTGCACCCTGGTGGCAGGATTGAATCACAACTTCCTTACCCCAGCCCCGCCACCACATACCTGCCATTGGGCCCGCAGGTATACCAACCTCAAAACCAAACTCAACCTCCGCCAGTCACACCTCACGCCTCTAATCTAGCACCGAACCCAGTACCTGTGGTTCCTACCTTCAATCAAACAACTGGAGGTAGTTTTTACGCCAAGATACCTAATCCCGTCGAAAGACTGCTGGCTAATTTTCAGGAAACCACAGGGTTGGAGCCCAAGAGTCTAATCGACTTCCTAAAGAACTTGTTCAAAATTAAACAAAAGGCAAACCTTCCAGACAGGGAACTCCTAGAAGTTATTTTCCCCTTCACACAACCTCCCTTGAGCGAGCGAGTGACGCTCGCCATTGAGCAAAATTATTCTTTTGACCAATTTCATGAGGACATTCTAAATTATTTTATTCCAGCCCGTTTGATGACCAACATCAGGTTGGAATGGTACAACAGGCTACAACACAGAAATGAAGCCTTGCCTAATTACATAGCAGACATCAAACTAGCCGCTCAAATTCTTCGGTTGCGAGTATCTGAGAGTGAGATAGTCTCAAACATCCTAGATGGAATTAACCCGCAGGAACGATCGCGAGCAGTTTTTCAGGCCCGACCGCAAAATTTTGCCGAGCTTGATCGCTTGTGCATCTCCAACACGAATGTAGAATACGCAGACCACCAGCGAAATAGAGAAGCTAATGTCTACGCCCACAACAATACCAGAGTAACAGAAAATAAACAGCAGTATTATAACAAAAATTCGCAACACAAAATCAGCAATGAACAAGTCGCTAAGCCTCAAAATAAGGAGGAACGGATACCTGTCTGCAGGTACTGCAAAAGACCCGGGCACTACATTGAACAGTGTCGCGCAAAAAACTATCGCCCAAACTATCAAAATTCGCGTGATTCAAAAAACGTGTAAATCGCTGGCCAGAAAGAATTCTTTCTGAGCCAGCCGCCCAAACAACAGTTAGAAATTTTTCCCTTCACACCGAACCTAATGCCAAACACGACCAAAAATTTCAACAGAACACCGCTTCCCCACACAGAGGAAAAAATAAAAGAAGAAAACAGAAACAAAGGCGAGCTAAGAAAGACAAAGCTCGTCAAGACAAGCAAACGGAAAACTGTAACACGTTTAGGCCTATGTGCAGACAATGTAATTGTCCGCGAACCACGGACAAAAGAACATGTCATAATATTCTAGCTAATATACCCACAGTTTTACCCTATGCCAACACAATAATTGGAAAACAAGAAGTTCCAGGCCTAATAGATACCGGCTCCGTGCGATCTTTCGTGTCAGGCCAGCTATTCAGGAAATTACAACAAGACCGTTTGATTCAAAAGGTAGAGCCAATAAAAATAAAATGTTTTACAGCTGCTGAACAGCCTTTGAAGGTCAACCGTATTGTTTTTGTTAAAGTAAAAATAGATTTGTTTTCTTGGTCTTTCCCATTCTTAGTAGCAGATGATTTGGCCACAGATTTAATTTTTGGTTCCGATTTTATTGCAAAAACAGGCATGATAATTGATTTGAAAGCACGAAGAATTCACTTTAAATTTAACAACCAAGTTTTTGTTTCTTTTGTGTCACCGGACGCAAAATGTCAGAGCAAAGTAAATGCCTTTCACACAGAGGCTAAAGGTGATAATAACATTTCACTAACCCATCTTAACTTTGAACAGAAACGAGAAATAGAGAAGTTATGCAGTAACTTTCCCGACGTTTTGAGTGAAAAATTAGGGCGTACCCATCTCACCCAATATGAAATTAAGCTTTTGGACAAAACCCCAGTTAGGTGTCACCCTTACCAATTATTAGGACCTAAAATGCAGATAATGCGGGATCACATACAAAATTTATTGGACAAAGATGTTATCGAACCTTCCACTTCCAGTTTCGCCTCCCCGGCATTTTTAGTACCCAAGGACCAAGGCCAAGGTCACCGCATGGTGGTCGATTTCCGCCGCGTAAATCGGCAAATTGAAGTAGAGATGACGCCATTACCAGACCTAAATTCGGCATGTCACTGGTTTAGTAAAGCCAAATTTTTCAGTGTGTTCGACCTAAATTCGGCCTATCATCAAATACCACTAACACCAGAGTCAAAACACGTCACAAGTTTCTGCGTCCCGTGGAATCTGTATCAATACAAGGTAGTACCCTTTGGCCTAGCCACAGGCGCCCAAGTGTTAACACGCCTTCTAGACCAAATTTTCGGCAACCTGAAATTCAAATTTGTTTTTAATTATCTTGATGACGTCGTTGTTTACTCAGAATCCTTTGAAGAGCATATGGCTCATTTGCAAGAAGTCCTTAAGCGCCTACGTAAATCCGGACTCACTGTTAATACAAAGAAGGTGAAATTTGCAGTGCAGGAAATTTCTTTTCTCGGACACCTGATTTCAAGTCGAGGAGTAACCATTGACCCTAATCGCACACAAGCGATAAAGGATTTCCAACCCCCTAAAGATGCTAAGGGCATTTCCAGGTTTATTGGCATGGCAAATTTTTACGCCAAATTCATACCCAATTTTGCTGAGCATGCAGCACCACTGAATGCTCTACGTAAAAAAAATTCCGTTTTCAATTGGGGTCCAGAACAGGACAAAGCTTTTGATTTTCTAAAACATGCAATAGCTAGCCCGCCAGTACTTAGAATGGCTGATTTCAGTAAACCTTTTATTTTGCAAACCGATGCATCCAGTGTGGCCATTGGGGCCGTGTTGTCACAAGAATTCTATGGCTGCAGGCAACCAATAGCTTTCGCCTCCCGCACCCTAACACACCAGGAGAGGAAAGCCTCCTCGGTATACGAACTTGAGTGCCTTGCCGTAGTTTTCGGCATAGATAAGTTCCGGCCCTATTTGGAACACAAAGAATTTCTGCTGGAAACCGATAATCAGGCCCTTGCTTGGCTTTTGGCTCACCCCAAGCAATTAGGCAAATTAGGACGCTGGATTGTCAAGATTGCTTCTCTGAAATTTCAAATCCAACATATTCGTGGTTCACAGAACATCGTGGCGGATACTCTTTCTAGAATGTTCGAGAATCCTTCCAACTCCGAGATTCAGGAAAACAATCCTATGTCCTGCCACGCATTGTTAACAGATTTTCCTCTAGCATTTTCCGACATACAATCAAATCAAAATTCTGACCCACAATTGTCCGACATAATTAACCAAATAAAATCAGGCTCACCTCCAAAATTTTACAAACTTTCAAAAGGCATCCTTTACCGAAGGACACAACAAGCAAAAAATTTCAGAATAGCCCTACCTCAGAATCTCAGGGACATGGTTTTTCAATATTACCACTCGTCACCTTTGGGCGCACACTTAGGAATTTTCAAAACAATTGAAAACATTCGCAGGAATTTTATCTGGGATGGAATGCACAAGGATATAACGCAAAGGGTGAAATTGTGCAAATTATGTGCATTGAGTAAGCCTGCGCAGCAGACCCAGTTCGGCTATTTAAGTTCTGACGTGGCCGAAAGGCCCATGCAAAAGCTTTTCATAGATTTTGTGGGACCCTTCCCAAGGTCAAAGGACGGAAATTCGATGCTTCTAGTATGCGTAGATGCATTCTCAAAATTTGTGTGGCTAATCCCTGTTAGAAGAGCCACGGCCGAAATCACCATTCGAGCCCTCCAAAATTATATTTTCAAAATATCCGGGGTACCTTCCATTATTGTTTCCGATAATGCCACAAACTTTAAATCGACTCAGTTCAAAAACATGTGTTTTTCACACGGCATTCAGCACGTGACCACGACTCCCTACTACCCCCAGCCTTCGCATGCGGAGCGTTTCAACCGAAACCTCCGGTCTGCCTTGATAGCATTCCATGCGAACTCGCAGGATAGGTGGGATTCCAATCTCGTGTGGTTGCAAATGGCTTTCAATTCCGCCAGACATGAGAGTCACAAAACAACACCGTTTGAACTCATGTTTACGTACCAGCCCAACACCCCACTCTCTAATCAATGGACGTTAAAAGAGTTACTACCAGACGACCCCAGGAACATTAAGGAAGTCTGGAGTAGAGCTCGTAAAAACCTGAACTTGGCCCACGAGGCAAGCAGGCAAAAATATAACAAGAAACGCTATCCCAATCCCTACAGAGTAGGAGATTTAGTGTTGTGCAGAGCACACACACTCAGCAAGGCGATCGACAAGAGGTCAGCCAAGCTTTCATATCGTTGGAATGGCCCCTGGCAGATCCAGCGATACCTCACGCCAGTCACGGTCGCGTTAGCCGACCCCAGTTCCGGCGAATATCGCGCGCGCGCATGCGCGCGCGCACATTTCTCAGTTGAAGAAAGTACACCCCAACCTAAAATGAGGGCACTCTTCACTGTGTTTCTTTATACAAGGAACAGCTTTCCTACTACGGCATGCCATACTCAACCAACGTGTTGATATAACAAAAAACCTAGGTAATAATCATAAGTAATATAAAAAAATCCATGGTACTAGTTTATAAGAAATTTTGGTTAAGAAGTGTTACGTTAAGTTGTCTAGTTTATAGGGGCGCCCCTAATTCAATAAGTTATCTGTAAGTTTTAGCCTTAAGAATTGTTAGCCATTGTAAGTAGTTTACTACAGTAGATCCTGGTACAGGGTAAGTTTCTGGAACCCAGGTTTTTGGTGGCTCAAGTGGGCCACCCTGACTCCGTCTTTCAGGGGGGAAGTATGTGCCGTTAATTAGTAAATTCGACACGATATATTTTAAATTTTTATTATGATTTTAAATTTTTGTGTAGAAATTTTATTTGCCCTACTATAGTGTAATTTTAATTTGTTAGTCCGGTGTACTCCTCTGAGTTAAACTTTGTCTCAGTGCTCTGGAGCCCCTTTCCCATCGGCGTATCGGATATTCTGCTGGTCTAATCACTGACTGGCAGCCCGCTTACCATTTCCCCCGCCTTCAGTCACGCCTCAAGCCAGTTATATTATTTCCCTTCGTGACTCTAACTGCATAGGCAAGGCTGTAGCTTGCAGGCGACCAGTTCGCAGAGACGAGCTGAGATCCGCCTTTTTCATCACGTCGTAGTGTTATATTCGCCCCTCGGTAGCCACGACGGGGCGTAGTTTCCCACCAACGTTGCATTTCACCCCCCCCCCCCCCCCCTTCTCTGTTCCAAGTAAGACCAATGACCGGTCGTAACCCCCTGGACACCGGTGACCGTTTCCAAGGTCTCTTCGTCGCAAAACGAGTGCGCCAAAACTGATCACAAGCGCTTCCTAGCGGCCAATTCGCGAACTTCTCCGCTTGCCTGCCCGCTAGGGCGCCAGGGAGCAGCACCTGCTTTGCCTTGAGTTATATGGACGCCGTGGGCGAGTCGATTCTTTTTTATTTCAGACAGCCCCCAACAGGTAGCGCTAAGGTCGACGCAATGCTACCAGCTTCGAGACTTCAATCAGAGTTTTTTTATGGCCCTCACTCGGGGAACTTCGGGACCTTTTGGTCCGGACTCCCAGTCCTCCCCTCCACTTTTGATTCAAGTTTTACTTTTAATTACGAGACGAGTTTCTCCGCGGGACACTTCGCGCCGCGACTGCAGACGGATCGTTTGATTATCGGCGAGTCGACGAGACTTTGCAAAACTTCCATCCGGCCGCAACCGACTATGTAGTCGCCTAATTGAGGGATGCTATCCCTAAAATCTTTTTAAGTAGTTTAGTCCGTCTGCAATGTAATAGTTTTTTTTTTAGCTTTTAATTTTTTTTTTGAAATTTATTATTATGAAGAAATCATCCGCGTCCTGCCGCACAATTCGCGAGCTCCAGACCCCGGGCTGACTCCACGATGGCAGCGTGCTGGGCAACTCCCCTGTTTTGGTGAGTGATAATTCGCGAACCCTCCTTTTTCCCCTTTAAATTTTTTTTTCGGGCATTTTCTGCCCCATAGACTGCCTGTATACCAGTTCTAATCAGTTTTGATTTGGACTGTTGCAGACAGGGTTCGATGACCGGGAGAGATTGATACTCTCATCTCGTGGCCTCCCCCCCCCCCCCCTTCCCTGTTCCGTGGGAAGAAACATTAAAAGAAACTTTTCTACCACCCGACGTGATTGTTTGAAGACCCCGGGTGGTAATGTAATTTCAACATTTCCCCTTTACCTAGCGACGTACTATCTCAGCCGGATGACCAACTCACCAGCGACCAGTGTTTTTCTCAAGAAATTGTAAAACTAATAGAACTAATTATCAATGTAATAATCGAATCCATCCAACTTTGGGTGTGAAAGTCATAATGCAAATGTTTATATGTCAAACTACGAATGTAAACTGTTCTCAATAAGCATAGGCCGGCCTATTTTCGTTTTCCTTTTGTTAATCTTTGAAAATTGTTAAAACCTTTTGTGTGTATGGTAAAATAATGGAAACATGATAATGAATCAGGGCAAATAAAACAGGGAAACTATAGATCAAGTTAATCGTGTAGTTTTATTTTATTGATTATAACGATCCTACAACTTCCCCTTCGCTTGTTACTGGAAGTTCCTAAATTGTGTTTGTTCCCACCTCGTGTCGCCTCTGGTAAATCATTTCATTTAACGTATTTTGTTTCCAGCTTGTTTCCAAGGCTCTTTTAATTAATTCCAAATAATTCTATTTTGAGGCACGAGGGGTGTTACAACTTTAACATGTATTTTGTTGCCTTCTGTTTATAATTAATATATTTTAATACATGTGTACTTAAAGATAAAAGAAAAAGCTAAGTAAATTATTTTAGTAAAAGGGCAGTTATATAAATCAAACCAGCAGTCTTGTTATTTCATTATTATTCATCCTCAATCCACATAGCCTCAGAGTTCCTAGTAGGTTATAAGTTAAATTCCTTTGTACGATGTCTGGGCACCTCTGTGTTAATTATTGTTGTTTGTTTTGTTTTCTGGGCTGACGCTTCCAAGGCCTTATTTTTTTTTACTTATTATTTTATTGAGTGTTTACCTGCAGTCCAGCGTACATTACAAATGAGACATTATTCATTCATTTTTTTTAAATTTTTTTGCAAATTTCGGACCACAATTATCATTTAAATTGACGCCAGTTAGTTTTTGAAAAGTCAAATTTTCAGTATTCTGAGCATTTGGAGATCAATTCTCAGTATTCTATTAAAAGTGAAAATTTCACTCACTCACTCACACTCTCTCTCTCTCAATAATAATAATAAAAATAATAATATTCACAATCACATTTTGCATAAAATTTGCATTATCGCAAGAGCAGTAAATGAATGTCCCTAGTAATACTTGTATTACTTGAGTGCTGAAAGCAAGTTTGTATCATTTTATCATCGGAAAGTGCTTTAGTCATGTTTGCTTACACTTGCATCACAAATTATAATTTTCACTGTCTCCCAAACCAAAATGAATAATCAAAATGAATGATCAACTTAAATGATTTAAGTGATATAAAAACAGTTTCACTGTGATAAATTACTTTGAAAATTGAGGTATTGTAGCACGTCTGCTACCTAGATTATTTATTTTTATTTTAGCTTTGTAAGCCTGAAATTTTTTTATTAAATCATTGGTATATTTTTGTTTAGTTAAGTTTTGTTTACATTTTTTCTAATATTTTAATTGGCCATTAGAGGCGGGCCGAAAGCCATCGTTAATAGTCAGCTTTAGAAAGTTTTGTAATAATTAATTCAGATTTTTAAATTAGTTTTACTATTATTAGTTTTATTTATTGCCTGGTTTATTTAAGTTTTACGTCGAGTATTTTGAATTGGCATTTTAGACTTTATAAACGGACTTTAGTTCCTTGAATCGCCGCTAGAATTGCAACAGCGCTCGTGCGCACAGCGAGGGAGTGGTTGGTTTTCCACGGTCTGCCTGAGAGCGGTTTTGATGGCGTCACGACATGTATGCAGTGTGCAGTACATATTTTTTGGCAAAGGCGTACACTTTTAAATTTAACAAGCATGATGCTTGATGGATTGGACTGGGAAGTTATCAGTAGTATTGAATTTTTTAAGAAGCTATGTTTTTGTGATGTACGAGGGTGATGCACGCCACACACTGCTCAGCTGTTCGTCCCATTTGGCCGGTTGGCCGTGACCTTCACCGCAAACGGACGTTTGCGTGGGCATTTGCAAGTTTATGCAAATATACGGTAAACGCTTTTCAAAAGAGGATATCAAGTAAGTGCCCCTTGCATGTTTTTGGCACAGGTGTGGGAAATCTACGTACTTTTTTTTAAGTCGACTTGTAATGTGGCGGCCGTCTCAACCTTTTGGTGAAACGTAAAATGAACTTAAAGTTATTTTTAAAGTCTACCAGTGGAAACAGGTATTCTCGTTGCTTTTAATAAGCCTTCCCAATTTGAGTGCGCACTGACTTTTTTAAATGGAATCACACGGCCGTGTACTTGAACTGGAACTTAAATATTTTTTTTTGGTATTCTGTAATAATATACCGGGCTTAATTTTAAGAAATATATCTTTAGTAGGCTTTTGTAACCTGTTTATATTGTCGGAGCCGGAATTTACTTCACATGGGAGCTCCCGACGTATTTATTTGTAAATTTAATATTTTAGTCTAAGTTTTGCTTGAGGCCAGCAAAGGTTTGAAATTGTTCTTAATTTTTTTGGTAACGTATTAATATTTAAAATTCATGCTCAAATATCTGATAGTTGTATAAATGTACATTCCGGGTAGGGAATATAGGAAATCTATTGTAGGAAGTAATGATATTTATATGGAGTGTGGCAACGAAGTTAGACTAAATATAATCTCATCTACTATATAAGGAATTTATGTATTGCCTAATACGTTATTGTAATTGGATCAACTTATTTATGCGACGTGCTTTACGTAATGTAATGTTTTTCTAAGAACACGTCATATGTTGGGCAAAGTTAATAATTTTTTTTTTAAGGAAAATAAATTTTAGATGCTTATCTTTATTTCGGTTGTAGTTTATCTTAGCAGTACCAAACTGACCCTATCTCTTGTTTCCTGCTGTAAAGGATTTTTTAAAGTTTTTGAATTAATTTTAATTTGGATTTTAACATCATGTAATATTTTCTTTAAGTCTGCCCCCATTCTGATTTGTGGGTTTTTAGACGTGGTTAGTATTTTGGGCAGAACAATTTTTCTGCATTTAGATAATTTTTTTTATACACGTTAGTACCCAGCTGGGGGCGGGTATTGTGACCTTTGGCTGAAAGTTATGAGCAAAGGTTTCAGTATATCTATTCACAATAACAGTATACAGTAAAACTAGCGTAAGACGTTCTTGCATAAAACGTTTCCCACTTATAAGTTCACAAAATTATTCCCTTGATCCCTTCCATATATCCCTATGTTAATTATTCCCATTCATAACTTTGCGTTAATAGAAGCTTCCTGCATATAACATTCAACATTTGGAAATACGTAAATTCGTAAAAATTAATGATGGAGTTAAAAGTTCGAAGATATATATATACAGGGCTAGATTTTAAGGAATATTTTAACCTGCCCAACGGACAGGTGTAATCGAAAATTTGCCTGTCTGCCATCCAATTTGCCTGTCCGCTGTTTTACCCAAATAAAAAAAATTTCAAAGACGCTGAAAAAGTGAGAAAAAAGGATTTTTTGCTATATTTTGCACCTATTTTTATCACACACTTAACATCCTTATTTAATCATCATTTTCAGACGAGTCACTGTCTGAGTCACTGCACAAATTACTTGGCTGATTCTGTCTTGAACATCTTCGATAAGGAGGCTGAAAGGGTCGACGTTTTCTCTGAACATTATGATACCAGAGATTTATTGCTGGTGCTGGATCAAACTCACTTTCAGAAGGTGACTATTTGAACACGCATGAGGGCAGACAGTGTATCATCATTTAGACAGTTTCGCCATTTAACATTATATTCTGACTTGTCCTCGTCCGTTTTTCTTTTCTCGTGGTTTTGAAGCACCAGTAATGAATTTCCACATTGTGTAACGCAATTAATTAAATACTTAAACAATCGCCGAGACAAGATAAACTGTAAAAGATCACTGTGTCCTCTGTAAACAAGTAATGTTTATTTTTTGATGCAACATTTGACAGGCGAATTTTCAAGCAGTCGCAGTCACTGCGGCCACTGTCAGCTGCATCTGGAGTACGCCGTGAAATGTTAACCATGCGAAAACACTTTTCTGTTAACAAACTATGTTAAAGTAGAGCAAGGAATTAGTAAAGTCGCGATTTATAAAGACAATAAATTTAAAAATTTATATTTTGAAAGTATACAATACAACGGTAAATTACATAATTGTTGGCTGCACTGCAACGAAATTAATTAAAAACATGGCAACAAAAACAAACATAATCGGTGTGAGACTTTTGCATCTCTAGCATACGAATACGACTATGTTACGTGAATCATGACGTGAACGTAAGATTTTAAGAATTATGATTCAGAAGATTTCAGCACGGTTTGTACATAACCTACTTTTTTTTCCTGCGGTATACAATAGCCAGAGTCGTCCGTCACAAAAGAGCAGCCATTATTGTTTATTTATAGATACTGTCAAAGACGTTTTATTTGCGGTCGTGGTCGCATAAATGTTATTAATCACCTCTGCTGCATTAGTGCGTGCGAATAACCTCGGCGTCACAGGTTGCACCTGTCCACCGGACTTTTTCATTTTGCCTGCCCAGACGAGATTTTCCCTGTCCCGGGCAGGTGGACAGGCGCTAAAATCGAGCCCTGTATATAGACAGAGAGAGACACAGAGAGAGACGTGCGTGCACGCACGCACACACGCGTAGCGGCGTGTGGCACAGGTTCCAACGGCCGTGTTCAGTACAAATTATTTCATTAGTGTTTGAAAATACTTAAATTTGTAAAAATTAAAGATAAATAGAATTTAAAAGTTTTAAGATATATATAAATTTTTTTCATCTTAAAACTTTTAAACTCTATTTATCTTTAATTTTTACAAATTTAAGTATTTTCAAACACGGCTGTTGGAACCTGTGCCACACGCCGCTACAAGTGAATTTTTCGACCAAACATCTGCATGCATTCGTATTGACTGAAAGGCTGTTTCATCTGCATGTCATTTCCCCCATTCAAGGCATAACATTTGACAAATACACAGAAAACCAGGTTACCACCAGCTAATACTTGTTGACCTGTTTACATTTTTTTATTTTGAAGCATATGCTTCTTGAGTCGCTGTACAGCAAAGCGATTCCTTCCCCTCCCTTCGTCATTTCCCCCTCTCCCCTACCTCTATTGCTGGTTGGATTTCCCCTCTGCATCCCCACTACCTTCCCTGTAGTGTGTTACTCCGCCGCACTCTATATTTGTGCTTATAAGGGCCTGCTAGCTCTTGGCTCAGGTTGTTCGGTGGCGGTCGGGGAGCAGTGTGTACTAGTCAGTATCAGCGATGACGGTAACTTGCATACAGTAACGTTAAATTTCTTTCACGATGTGGCCGTGGCTTTTTTACATTCATTTTTTTTGCCCTTGTAAGTTAACTTTAATCAGCCACAATGTTAGTTTGAGCCGTTTGGGCTGTAGTATCGGCATTTCTGTTTGTGTCTCGCTATACTGCTAGTTTTCTTACGTGGTTTGCATAGCCACTGATAAACGTAACGTTTGATTCATTGTAACGATAAAATTAACTTTTGTACTTTTTGTTTACGCCACACCGATATTGGCTGCCTTGTTTTGTTGTGGGGCTTTAAATAGTTTCATTTTTCTTGCTTGTTTTGTATTTGCCCTTTAATGCCATTTGTCTTTGCCCTTTAATGCCATACGCACCATTTGCTGCGCGAGCCAATATCGAGTTTGGGCTTGTGTAACCTCTCCCCTGGCCGCACCGAACCTCCACGTTTAGGGCTATATTATTCATTTTGATTCATTCTAAATTGTTTTGTTTGTTTGAATCATTTTGTATATGGCCTGCGCAGCCTGCTGGGGTTTTATACTCCTTTATTACTGCTGTATTTTAATAATCTTCTATTTTACTGAAACATATTGTATACTCCCAGTACTTGTTAGCATGCTGCGTTTATTGAGGTACCAATCATAACGGTTCATGTTATATTTGTAACTGTCTTGTGGACTTGTTCCGATTTTTTATTGCGTCTTAATAGAGCACGTTTTGTTCACATACATTGTTATGCATGTATTAAACGTTTATACTCATGATTGTTATCAATAAAAAACAAGATAACTAATGTGGTTAGTCCTTTTATAACAACATTTACACCTCTCTGAATAATTACACTTTTTGCTTTAATAGCTTGCAGTCTGGTCAAACCCGTGAGTCCACCGGGCTGCAATTTTTTGTAAGCAGTGCGCACACTTTGTATCATGCTCGGTAAACAATAATTGATATCCCGGTAATAAGCGGTTTTAGTCAAGGATTTTTTTAGGGGTGATTTTAAGGTTATCAAGCATAATAAACATTTAGTGTTTTGAAAAACAGTGCAAGTAGTGGAGGACCATTAAATGGAAGGAGTTATAGTTTGAAAAAAAATTGAAAATATCAAAAGTTGATGCAAATCCTTTGATACCGAGTATGTCAAAAAAAACCAGGGATGCCGCCATCTACTTTAAACGGAATCATGGCTATTAGTGTTTCGTCAAAGTGTAAAAAAATGAATGGTGGTATATACACAAAATATTCCAGATAGTGTGAGGAAGAGCTTGTGGGAACTGGACAATTTTGTGATGCGTCAGTCTACAAATGTGTTAAAACAAACAACTTGACCGAGTATTTTACAAATCAGTAAATGCTACTTTGTTTTTTGCTAGTGTTGTTTTGCTATTTTTTATTATGGTTATTAAATTTAATTCAGTTTAAATAATTAAGTTTACTAATATTCTTGTATATGCTCACAATAATAGGTAATTGTAATTTTTGAATTAATACAGTATGTCATTTGAGTAAAAATTTTTTTTATGTAGCAACTAAACTGTGTATTTCCCTTTTAAGGAGTTTTCCCTGTTAAAAACTTTTTAGCATCCAGTCCCTTGAAAAAGTCTTAACATGGTTTTATTGTATTGTATAAATCTGATAACGTAATCTCACCAGAGTTTCAAAAAACATTTAACCAGTTAGATGCTACAACTTTTAGTTTACACTTCTTACCACAAATAAAAAAGAAGAACTCACCTCTGTCTGGAAGCAGGCAAATAGATTCACCAAGAAAGGATGCCTCATAGCATTTGCAACTTCAAAAATACGTTTTTCCGAGAGGAGAGACTCCACTTCATCTCGAGCAATGATATCACCTTTCTTCAGTGCTTTTATCGCAAAATACTCCCCTGTGTTACGGTACTGCGAAAGGATTACCTGAAAAACAATTCAAGCGAACAAAATAAAACATCCAAGAGATTAAAGACACCATGGCATTTATCGGGGTGCAACAAGCGTACCAAGAAACAATACCTTTCCAAAGTGTCCTCTGCCAAGCACACTCAGCAGTCTGAAGTTATCCAGCGACATTCCTGTGAACTGCGACTGGCGACGGGACTCGTACGCACTGTCACGGTGTTCCAGTCGCCGCACGCCTCCCATCTGGTCTGGCTGATCATACACATTCTGTTGCCAGCAAACACCATCAACTACTTTCTCAGCACAGTGTAATGTTTGCTAGCACAAGCATATACAATCAGTCCTCTACTTTGTACTCTATTCTAGAGCTACAACAACCAGGCAATTTGCTTCAGGATGTAACACCTCTTGTGTGTGCAAGTGCATGTGCATACGTGTGTGTACATGGGCATGCATGTGTGTGCGCATGTAAGCATTTAAGTGCATGTAAGTGTGCGTGAGTTTATGTATGAGAGCACGACAGTGTACGGGCAAGAGTGCAAGTGCACATGACAGCGCAAGAGTATTCATGTGAGTGCACACGTGAACGCACATAAGAGCACGAGCATGTGTAAGCATGCTCTCACGTACACTTATGGGTTCTCTCACTTGCATGTACTCTCTCGTGCTGTGGCTCTTCGTCAGGTGCGCCACCACCCCTCAGGTGGAATGGGAAACAGAGACTCAGCAAAAACAGTCACACCATAAATTTTGAAAGCTTTGGCAAGTAATATGCTAACAATATCACATCAATAAAGGTTTCTTAAACTAAAACAGAGACTGTTAAACCCACTTAGGCCTGCCGACACCGGATATTAGTTCATTATCACCGTTTCATGTCTTACTTCATTGCACCTGTGGGTATATTTAGTAATAGCGAAGGGTGTTGAATAAGATATATTTTTAGCGGTAAGATAATAAATTCTTCTTTAATGTTTGAAGGTGTGTGACCAGCAGCAAACACTAGCACTTGGGCAAATCTTTGGTGCCAAAAATCATGTCCTCATAGAGAGCAGAAGTTTCTTCACTGCTTTGTATTTGCTCGGCCATTTGCCTGCTGGCAATTTTACAGTTTAAGACAGCTTGTCTCAGTCTGTGCATAGTAGTGAATACAGTCAAACCTCTATCTATCAAACTCGCATGTATTTATTGTCTGTGTTTATCGTATACTTTCTACGGTCCCGGCAAAATTGCCCTACAACTAAGGTTAAAAAAGTCCGCTTGTACCGATGTTGGAATTATCGTTTTGCCTGCATTGATCGTACAAAATATGTGGTCCCGTCACTATAAATTATAATAGATGATCGTTTAACCATAAAGATTTTGCAGAAATAACCATTTCTTAGAAAGAAACCGTCATAAAAACAGAAACGATAGTACACCAATCCCTCACTTAGCACGACTAATTCGTTCCTAAAAATGTTCGTGTTAATCGAAATCGCGTATTCTGAAGCATTAGTCCCCATAAATATAAGGCTAAATTATTTAATGTGTTCCAAGATGTGTAGGAAAGTAATCTTTACATAATATAAATGCGTAGAATAATACTTGAAAATGCATATGTCATATCATTTATCTTTTTAAACCTACCACCGAATACGTTAGATAAAGAAAACATGGCACAGTGTAACGGGAGATAAGTGGTAACATATTTACCGTCAGTCAGCAGGTTGGCTTGCCCGCCCAGGCGTGACCTTCAACACGCGCGTGCGTCTGTCTGCCTGCTGTTGCAAGCAGCTGGATCCTTTGTTATTACGTTTAAAACTTAACAAAATTAAAACACTTTTATGAAATTAAGAACCGGTTTTATATAGGTAACTTTAAAACGCACAGCCATATGTAAACATTTAATTTGTTATGCACACCTCTTATAAAAGCGGCTATGTAAACAAATCAGTTAACAGATAAACAGATTTAGATTTTTCCTAGAGCACAAACATAACATTAAAATATGTACATATACAAAACATAAAAGTTAGTTAAATATTTTCTGGGGTGAAATTAACACTATCATCTTGCTTTTTTTTTAAAAACGTGTCCAATTTCATCTGTTTTGGTTTCTGTACGGTACGGCCTGGTCTGCAGCCGGGCATCAACGGTACGGCCTGGTCTGCAGCCGGGCATCAACGGTACGGCCTGGTCTGCGGCCGGGCATCAACAGTACGGCCCGGTGTTTGTTTATCTGCGTGCGCATCTCTTTCCCCTCGCATTCCAAACCACTCTTCCCCCCTCGAATTCCATACCTGACGTTGCGTCGTTTCCGAGATTTTTTTTAGCCTGTGGCGATTTCGTGCTAACTGAAATTTACAGACGTGCTATTCGAGACTAGGGCAGTAAACTTTACATCGTGCTAACTGAATTCGCATTAATTGAAGACGTGCTATGCGAGGGATTGGTGTATATAGAAATAGTAAAAATCACCTTAAATCTGCAGCCATTTTATAATAGCTACGAGTGAACTGTCAACAAACAGTAGATGGCCAACATTGGTGCCATATTTTGTGAAATCGACTAGTCACGAAACGTTGCCACACTATCGACTTGTATTTATGTACGAAACTTTTTCATGTCGGCTAAAATGGTAACGAAAAAAACAAAAAATTTTATACCGTACGTATATAAAATCACTTCAAGAATAAACATGTCCCTTATTATGACTGAGCATTAAGACGTGTAGTTTTTAAACTTCACAAGAAAAAATGAACGGTTTCTTGGTAACTGTTTTATACGTATTTTATAATTTCGGAAGTACGGTATTGTACAGTTGACGCATATTTTTTAAACTAACCATTTATTTCTGGGGATCGTAAATAATTAATTAGTGGTATCAAGACATCAAGATGAACGTAAACTTTAACATGTCACGGCAGCGAGAAAACTGGTGCGTATACCAATAAACTGGTATTAGAACTGGACAAAACTGCTACACGGGAGGTGGAGCTTATATATTTTTCCACTAAGCTCGCATCTATTGGCTGGCTGCTGATGGAACGTCACGAGTCTGGGCGGAGCGTTGAGCGAGTTATACTGCGCATGCGCAGCTCAGAGAACAGAGAGAGCCAGCCGGCGGCTACGTCACGCCGTAACAGCTGATCGAGTACAATGACCTTTCTCCGCGCACGGTGCGCTATTGACGGTAAATTTACATCAATTTGCGGCCTTTTTTAAAAAATTTTTTACTGTGGCGCAATGCGTATGTGTAATGTAGCCCGTATTTGTTCTGAACGCTGCAGGATACGACTGTAGTATTTTAATTAACTTTAACGTATTTATTACAATTTTTCATATTTTTAAACTTTTTTTTCTTCTCGAAAATCTGTACGTACGACCGAAGTGTACGTACGAACCGGGGGCCGTACGAGCGAGGTTTTACTGTAGTTGAGAACACTTGATGAACGAATTAGGATTATTGAATAAATTGAAATTGAATTGTAGGTCTGTTGTGCATAGGCCATGTTTTTTTTTTTAAAGTGTAAATTGAATTAAGTAAAATGCTTCCATTTTTATTTTTTTTCAATTGATTAAACTTTAATGACAAGTAACTGATATATTTCTGACACTAATTTTGAGGTTGAAATATTTTTTTCAAAACCTAAGAGTGAAGTCCACATCTATTGAATGTCCGCATCTACTGAATTTTTTTGTTGGTCCCCTGAAAAACGATAGATAGAGGTTTTACTGTAACTACATAGTGTTGCAGAAACTGAATACACATGTTTTCACAGAGTTTGCACTGTATGCTAAGGCATAAGGCATGTGGAACAGCTTAACTAAAGAGGTTAAGACCTTATGACTTGCAGCCACATTCAAGTTAGTACAGCGTCACCACCACATAGAAAAGGGCAGATTTACGTACAGCTGAATGATACAGGAAACAATGTTGAAAGCAATACGAGTGTCATCAAGTCTTGAAATAGCCTCTAACTGGGTCCCTGCACCCATTAATCACATTAAGAGGGTGGCTCAAACCCTTAAAACCTGTACAAATAAAATGTCAGCGAGATCCTTATCTGTATATGTATATATAAAATGTATGTGTGTGTGTGTGTGTGTGTGTGTGTGTGTGTGTGTGTGTGTGTGTGTGTGTGTGTGTATATATGTATATAATTTACTGAAATTCTGTTCCGAGGATTTTTCCATAGTTTAGAGCATGCAAAATTCAAATTCATTTTGCTTTAGGGTATAATGATTAATTGTTAATACTGTGGTATAATTAAATAAAGTAAACTTTACAGTTGTTTAAAAACAATTAAATAAGCAAAGACAGAATATTAACAATACACATAACCTGCATCAGCTGCCATGATGAGTTTTTTCTAAGCATCATTGAAAAATACATGATAAAAGTGGTAGAGATAAAATGTGGCTCACTATGTGGTTATTTCTGAGAACAATTTTTTTTTTGCAGGGGTACTGCATTCTTGCTTTGTATCATATTCATCACTGTGCCAAAAGGCAAGTGGAAAAAAAAATAGAAACCAGCTAGTTTTGATTGTAGGATGACTTTTACAGATTTTCAAAAATATTAATTCAATTTTAATCTATGCCGAAAAAACACAGCAAGAAACTTTATTACAGATTCTGATGCATCTTATTTCTTAAAGTATTAATAAGGTGGACTATGAAAGTGAAGTTATAATTGTCAACATTGTTTGCTAGGCTTCATTAAAAATATTTTTGTTGTGATATTTTTACTTATTTATACTTTGGTTGTTATAAAAAATATGTAAGAAACACAAATTCTCATAACAAAACATTCAAAAATAATTTTATCCTAATTAAAGAGTGAAATGTAGGTCCTATCTTGCATTCAGGTAAATATGGTAACTTATAGCATTTACTTGCACATTATGATTAGGCTTATTCCTAATAATGACATACTGTGAAAAAATGTTATAACTATGTCACAATTTATACATGATTGTTTCATGCAAATTAAATCACACAGCAAAAATCAAGTATGGATAAAGACATTGAAATAAAATCTGTATTGATAAAAAAAAAAACCTACATATTTTCATGATCATTGGTGATCTGTTAGATAGAAGGCCCACATTCCACAAATAAAAATCAATGTGCTAGGCTAAAAAATTTGTAGCCTGAACTAACATATTAAATTTACAATATCAAAAGAAATAATTTATTATTTGTATTCAATTTCAAATACACAATGAAATAGCAAATATTTAAATATTTTCAAGTGTAGTGAAGACATTGCATATCAAATTGTGTAACTATCAACATTAAGGTTAAAACGTTAAAAGTAAACAATATACATTATAAATGAGTATGTACATAGCTTCAATATATCATGGGCCTTGTAACTAAGTTTAATTCAACATATAAAAGGTTAACAGTAGAAGGGCTTAAGTTTAAAATGAGTGATGATGTGTCATTTAAAAATTTGACAAGTTCAAAATAAGTAAGTAATTTAAAACCACCAAAAAAAATTACTGAAGAACTCAAAAAAATACTCATGTGTGTGTGTGTGTGTGTGTGTATAAAAGCACATACACATATTCCACCTAAAAAATAATAATAATAATAATTTGCAACTGGTAAGGCTTTAAAAGCAGTAAACTATTCTATTACCACTTGGAAAAACCTAAGTAAATACAAAATGTCTGACATACATAGTTTAAGATAACAGTAATATTTAACATTCACACTTGGTAACGTACATGCATATGCATTACAAAAGCTTAAAATTTAATGTTATGTATACACAAAATTTTCTATTAAATAATAAATATTAATAAATGGAAATTTCATGCATCATGCAAAACTTTGACACAGATTGTTACAGGTATAGAAGTATTAAATTGGACAAAATAACTGGAAGCATGCAAAGCTGGTTGTTCTAGTGCAGAACCACACAGTTCGGATATCATAGTAGGTAATTTACCAATTTGTTGACTTCAGAATATTTAGTAGAAATGAACATTGCAAGAGCAGCAGAATACAACAAATGGACAGCAACAACTCTTAAGATGACACCAGTTGTACGAAAAGTGAAACTACTTAAGCTCAGATGATAAATCCTGTAACATACTCAGCAGTTACTCCTGGAATACTACATTAAGCAGCACAACGATGCCAACTTCAAGTACAGCGACAAGAGAGCTCAAGAAATACAAAGCTGAACGGAAAGTGTTTAAGTAGATGGAAGAATACACTTACGTCAGAACAGTGATGGCACACCGCTGATAACTAAAGCAGCAGGGGAAAGTCTTCCAAGACAGAACAGGTATTACACTTGAAAAAGTGCTTTCATAATGATTATGTATGAAAAAATTGTAGTACATATTTATAGTGTATTTATACACGAAAATCACAAAACGCCAAAGAGTAAACAGAGAGTGTGGTAACAATTTTATGCTGCAGGTCTGGGAGGTACTTTAGCTCTTTTTTTAAGATTCAAATGGAACACTGTTCACATATATAATATATTAAGCAACAAACTTCATTACCTAAATAAATCACTGTATATTTTCTTTTTTTGCAATTAGGTAGTATTAAGTCACATTTTAACAGTTTTTGAATCTGAAAATTAGGAGTACTAAATGTATCCAAATACAATTTTTTTGTGAAAAATTAAAACTACTGATTTCATCACAATATAGTTGTAATTTTTACCTTCTAAATTTATTCAAATCAACTTAATTGTCTAAATTCACAAGTTTTTAATGTCTAAATTCAAAAGTTTTTAATTTAAATGCTGCAATATTTAAAAATCTTTAGTCAATTTTTCTTCTTTATTATTAGCATTCTCAATAATTCCCTGACAAGAAGGAAGGAGCATGCCATGTCTTTCATTATAAATACATGGGCACTTTAGTAAAACACAAGGAAAGTATAGCTGATCTTATTTATAAAATTTATGCCGATTATCCTCTCACAAAAAACGAACTGTTTTGAGGGCATAGCTGCTGCAGATGAAGGACAGAGACAGAGCAAGAAGTAGAGAGAGAGAGAAGAGGAATGGCAAGCAGCGCAAGCCAGTCGCCCGGTGTTAGCAGCGGAACACGCGGAAGGGGGGCAGAGAGGCGGCAGTACCTCTTCGTCTGGAAACTGAATGACTGGTTGGGGCGAGGGGGAGTGCTCGTGGCCCGACGACCCCGCGCCGGCAGGGAGCGGCGGTGCAGATGGGCTGGGGTCTCGCTCCTCCGCGTGCAAGAAGTCAAACTCTCGCAGTGCGCTCTGCAACTGCAAAAGGTGGCTAGCGACCGGGTGCAACGATGCAAGGCTGTGTGCACGCCCAACTCCAACTCTACTGGAAGTGCGTATGATACATGCGTGGTGCACCATACAGAATGCTACAACAAGCAATACTGTACACAGAGAACAACATCAAAGAAGACAGACCAAGCAATACACAGCTTCAAATAAAACATAATAACATAACCTAGTGATGGCAAACCTAACACTACTCTAGGAACACCTCAATTGGATCAGTGAAAAACACAAAATTATGCTACAGTTTAAGGTAAAACTAAAATCATTATTCTACATATATACACTAGAAATCTGTATAATAAGAATTTTTACAATATCAACAGAAGGTTTAAGTAGAGATATAAAAAAGGATTAAGTGTTCCGCAATTTTTTCCAAATTTTAATTCAACTCAATAAATAAGTGTCTTTCAATCACACTTTGCCCCCCACTTCATATGTAACCAGAATACAGGCACATCCTGTAACTAAACATAATTTATTCACTCACTGTAACCTACGAATTGCTCACAAACACCTGAAAATTAAAAAAAATTTCCATGTAAGAACCTTGGCGCATTTATTGACTGCTCTACATGATGCTACGTCGGATAGTCTAAGTTTGACGACAGCTATCGTGTCTATCCTGGTCCCTAGGCCCGCTGTTGCCCATAGCCTTCTGGTCTGGGCACGAGTGTCAAAGGTGCTTTTGAGCGGTGAGCGCACCCGAGCGCGGCGGCTGGTGTGATAAATAAGTGTAATCGGACCCGGGCTGCATACTGTCTCTCACGCATCTCATGCGTCCCCCTTCCCTGCTTCCCGCTCGCCGTGCGCCGGTGCGTGGGAGGCAGTCGTAGCTCGCCTGTCATTCGCGACGGACATGTCTGAGCGCCGCTCCGTGCTTCGCCGCTAGCGACTCGTGAGTGGTTCGCCGTTTAGCAGCCAGTGCCTTAACGACATAGACAGAACTACGGACATACATAGACCGAACTGAATGGCGTCTCGAGCGGCCGACAGCTGTTGTCCTGGCCCCCTGTTGTAAGCCACAAGGTGAGAAGCCATTCACTCCCTGAGTTTTAGGCTGGCCGGTGCTCTCGTCATGACAGGGAATCACTCGCAACAGGGGCCAGAGAGCCAGGTGTCGTAAATTTTATACAGTTTAGGTCGAACAATAAGAGCAATTAAGTGGTATGTAACTTCATAAACAAATCTCCTACTAGCCTTCAAGCAGAATAAAAAAGTAAAACAATGCTAACATTTCCTCTAATGAGCGAGGACTACATTGCCATCACTAAGTAACGCACGTCACGAGACCCACTGGAAGAAAGCACACCGAACACCGGAACAGGAACGCCGCTCGCACCCACCTCCACATCCAGTCTGGGTGGCGGGGGCGGCGTGGGCAGAGACGCTCTCTTCCTGCCGCTGATGGCAGAGGGCAGGGGCCCCTCCGGGGGCAACGGGGGCAGCACGGCCACCCCGAGCCCTAGGGGCCGTGCACCGGACAGTCCTGCCACCTGTGGGTCGGGCGACTCGCCCGGTGCTTCCGGCTTGTCCTCGGCCAGCGATAAGTCGAACGAGAGGTGTTGCGGTGGCATTCCTATGCATGGTTCACATCACAATGTACAGTCTATTCATATTCAGCCTTATCTCTGGACACTTAAGGAACCAAAAATATCACTGCCTGTAAAGAGGGAATGAAAGTACATGTTCACATTCTGATAACATAACAATCTGGTTTGCAGAATGTGCCCAACCACTGAATGCCAAATTAACCACCTTTCACTGTTTTGACCGGTCCAAAAATTAGCTTATTTTCATTCATTTACATTAAAATAAGATTTCACACGACAGGAAACTTTTTTTTTTATTCCTGAAAATGGAACATCTTTGCTTTGCTCGATACGTGCCTACAGGCCTCTAGGCTCAAGAAAATTCTGTTCAGGCATGTGGCGGAAAAATATTGAAAGTTAATACTAAGAATGGCTCCGGAAAGGTTCAACTGAGCGTGAATAGGCAATGTGTTATTAAACTGGAAAGTGATGTCAAGAGTCTCACATCACTGACTTTTACAAGAAAGACATAGTGTCCAAAGTGCAATGATTTGGGATAGACCTGATTAGTGGATAATGTAGTCATCGTTTTACTGGTAGCTGGTGAAATAAGAACAATTTAATTTAAATGTAAAATAAATTTGTCTTCATAATCTAAAAGTATAAAATAATACTTTACTCAAATGGAAAAACTATGCTACCTCCAGACAAAATCAAACAAAGCTATAACCAAAAACTAATTTTTGTCTACGGAAGTACAAAGTTTAAGAAACTGAAAAAAGTGTAAATTACATGTTTTCCTTTAGCTTCAGCTTTGGGTAAACTAAAAATCATTTCAGATAAAAAAATTTTTACGCTAGATATTAAGTTTGATGCGTCACTTGCACTACTGCCAACTTACAAGCACACCCACTGCCTTATGAATTGAATCTGAAGAATTTTTTGTATCCCGAAGGAAAGAGTCTTGACCAGAAAAAAAATTATATAATTTTAAAATGCCTTTTTTTTCACTTCCTGACATGTTTTCCAGACATTCTCTCAGAAAGTATTTTGATACCAAGTGTTTTACAGTTTTAACGAGTGGTTATGTTATGGAGACTGAAAATACTGTGAAGTTATTTTAACGATTAGTAAGGTTAGGTTAGCTAAACTAAATAAAGTAGTGCATCAACTCATACCATTTGGCATAAACAGGGCAGAATCTACATGATGTTATTACAACATTGTAAAAACTACGTACATGTAAACAACATAAGAAAACCAATTGTAACATGACCTATTTTTTTCATATAATTAACAAATATTTCTTGGCGTAAACTATAAAATTAAATCTTTTTGACTGCAAACAAATTTTTTTTCTCTATTCAAGAACATTTTTGTCTCACGTCAAGTAATAAAAGACAATTTACGTAAAACAAGATTTGTATAAATATAAATTGTGTAGTAGCTTCTATTTTGAGCAAAACCAGCCACCTTTTTCACTAAATAACCAAGAATATGAAGATACAAGATATATAAATTTGTGTTGTACCTACAGAAAAAAAGCTACGTATCACATTTGTGGCATTCATTAATAAAAATGATTGGTATTGTAGTGGGAAAAAAACAAAATTTGCAATATTGAAATAATCTCTATGATTTTTTTTTTTTTTTTTTTCCCTGTTTACATATTTATGATGTACTGTATGGGCATGGCGTTTTCAGAAATGGCGATGATCAACTCTTGTAAACAGCTGTATTCCATGCCAAAATTAAAGTTTTAACAAAATTTTGTAGACATTCGTGTCATAATTAAACCGTAGCTATCGCAAAAAACGTCATTAACCAACTATTCGTGAAAATATAATGTCCCTACTGATCAGTTATCACTTTATTGCATACAAAAACCATGCAAAAATATACTAAGTTTATGCCAGATATTAGAATCCATAATTACCACTCACTCCTACACAGTGACAACTAGAGATGTGCGAAAGTGACTCCATCCACACAAAATGAAAGTGAAAGAAAATTTATCAAGTTTCGCGAAAGTGAAACGAAAATGAATTTCTCTACGAGATAAATCTATTCTTAACGAAAGTTACCGTGTTTTATCGCATAATCGTCGCATGATGTTTTTGGTCCTGCTAGTAGATGCTGAGTGCTTTGTGTAAGTATCTTTTCCGTATAAAACAATGTATTGAAAGTAGAAATCTAATATTTATTCGGTCATTACTACTTACTTAATAAATTAACGGAAAAATACGAAGTTGTTTGACGTGTAAATTTTCTTATGAAGACGTTTTTAAACGTTATTTCCCTTATCTGATCGTCTGCGTCGCGCGGTGTAGGTAAAATCTAAAATTTAATTTCGGTCATTACCACTTATTAATTTAATTAACGGAAATACAAAGTTGTCTGACGTGTAAATTTTCTTTTAAAGACATTTTTAAACGGTATTTCCTTTATCTGATTGTCTGCGTTACTGCGGCGTACCGCTTACAAAAATGTAGCCAGCGCATCATTCATGTTTGGTTATGTTGCTTAGTGTATAGAGCGCGCGCACGTAGTTGAATATCAATATCTCGCCAATTGGATGCAACGCGCGCTCTCTGTCAGGCGCCGAGTTAACTACATTTGATCAGGGACCGGAAAGTTACTTTTAAAAAGTAACTCAGTTACAGTTACAAATACTCAATTGGAAATGTAACCCTGTTACAACTACAAGTTACACTACTGAAAATAAATCAGTTACAGTTACAGTTCTGAGAAAAGTAACTGTAAGTTACTTTAACAGTTACTTTGTGAAAAACTAAAAATGTGATATGTAATATTGTTATAATTAAAAGCTAATAAAACATATTGTGTTTAGTAAAGATATATGTTTATTTAAACTGAAAAATTTTTAATTAGGTCTTAAATTACATTGAGTAATTAGTTTACACTACAAAATAATGAAATGTTCGTTCGTTCGTTCGGATCATCTTATTGTTCGCAGCACCACACAACAAGCACTTCACAATAAGGTTATTTTGATCACTCGACCGAACTTCGAAATAATTAGAATATGAAGGCCACGGCAACGAAAGTTCTGGACTGCTTTCTAGGCTTCTCGCTTCATTAGATTCTGTCATTGTTTTCGCGCATGTGCACAGGTAGGTTAATTAATTAAACAGAACAGCAGTAAACCCGCATGTCGCAAATATGAAATAAATGACAATCAAAATACGAGCGCAGGCTAGCCAACAGCAGTTTTACAAGTACAAGAAATACTATCGCAAATAATATGCTTGTCGGGATTTTCGTTCTGGGATTGAAAAAAATCAACAAATCGTTGTTCGTTCAATAAGAAATACATTTTAAAAATGTAACGCAAGAAGTAACGACAATTATCGTTACTTTAAGGCGGAAAAATGTAATTCAGTTACAGTTACAGTTACTGAAAACTTAATATATTGCGTTACCACGATCGTTACCATAAAAAGTAACTGTTACAAATAACGTCGTTACTAGTAGCGCGTTACTTCCAGTCCCTGCATTTGATAGCCCACATTCTTTCGTGGCAAGTGTGTACTACGACATGTTAGTTCACGTCAGATTCAAGTGGCTTGCGTTCGCGTTAGAGTTTTGGTTTTTCTATTTAAAGTTGAAGAAAGGTTTTTGTTTAAGGAATTATTAATATAGATTGTTTGGCATGCTAATGTATACTCCACCTTTTTTTAAATAAACGTACTTTCCATGAGCGGGTTTTGTTTTTATAAATAACTTTACCTAAGAAAAATTTTTTTTTCCCGCATAATCGTCGCACCCCTACTTTTCATACTTGATTTTAAAATAAAATGTGCGACGATTATACGAGAAAACATGGTAAGCGAAATTATCATGTGCATGGTACTGACGAAAAAATACGTGACTACTGCGGAACAGCCGCCATCTTGCACCACTGTCACACATGGCTAGCTCAGGAAGCTGTAGACCAGGCAAAGGGACATCGTCAAAAAAAAACATAACAAATGGTTGCTGCCGAGTGGTCATTACACGCAGTGACTTGTTGACCTTTTTGTCTAATTGGCTGTATATTATGATGATTTTTTATGCCGGACAGAGTATGTAAAATTTAAATAAAGCCGACGACAATGTTTATGTTTGGCCGTGCGCGAAAAAAAGTAGGTACGTTCTTTGTTTATGTGTATACGGTAAATACTAAATAGTGTACTAACAGTTCTGGAATGTATGTTTTACGAATATAGTACCTAAACTACTGTGTGAAAGCAAATGAATCAGTTAATTTTTCAAATATTGCATGATTTTGTTTTGATACCTAGGCCTACTGTAATCATGTTTGAATTTTGTTTACTTTATCGGCCATGTTTGTTCACATTATGATTTTACCATATTTTCATCGTGAGTTTTTTTCATCACCACGTAAATTAATCTTAACGGAAATCTTTTTTCTAATTAATGTCTTTATATGATTTGCATTAGGGATGGGGCGAATCCTGATTTCCTCGAATCCGAATCCTAACTCAAATCCTCGACTGGAATTGCCGAATCTCAAACCCAAACCCGAATCTTTTAACAGATGATGTCCACATATCTAATGTAAGTGAGATGTATTCTGCTTGCACTAAAAGTCCCTTGACTTTATCACATGTAGTTTGGTACATTTCTGGTATAGCCTAAGTGTATATAAAGACAAAAATTTTTTCTTGAGAAATTTCAGTTTTAGTATAGATTAGCGGTTAGGATTTTTTCTATAAATAAGCTAGAGGTCTGCGAGCCTAAGAATTTTACTTCGAGCCGAGCTCGAGCTTTTGTGGTACAGTTACACTTTTGGTAAATTATTTTTATCTTAAACTTAGTATAATGTTTGAATAAAGTATTAAAATGAAGTGGGCTTATTAATTTTGGGTAACTATTTACAGTGTGTGTTTACATTTTGCACTGCTAGAAAAAAATAACATTTTTTTCCATTGAATCTTACCTGTTTCCATTGGTTCATTAGTAACTGATATCATCCAACTAACATAACCAAGTATATGTTTGTGTAAATGTAACATATGTTTGGGAAAATTTCATCCTTGTCAATTTTTCTGGAGTCCTTACTGAGATTCAACAAACTTAGCACCAAAAATCATGTTGTTTGAAAAGTACATTCACATTGTTTCAACAATTCCACTTTTCAGCACAATAATTCTGAGAGAGATTGTCACAGAGTATTAAATTCTGTTCTTTAATCTATCATGCAGAACAATAATTTGTTTAACATCCTTTTTTTTTTCAACAATGTTCTTTAATTTAATATGTCATAAATAAATAATACATTACTATCACGGTAAATATACATCTCAGTTGTTACGGTAACTATAGTGCAAATATGGTAGCTATCATGCTTCTGTAGTAATTATGGTATTCTACAAAGAATCTTTAGCTCTTTTTATGGTAATTATCTTAAAATAACTATTGGGTTTGTACTGTAGTTATGGTACATCATCCATATTTCTTCGTATGTTGTTGTTCATTTGTCTTTTCTTCATATTTACGTGCGCCATTATTTGAGACAGGAAGTTTCAGAAAAAATTTTAACGGACTTTATATCACACATTTAATGGCGTAAATGATGAGACCTCGGGCAATTTAAATGCTTTATACGGAAAAACCTACCATGCGGAACCTCGTAAGCGAGTTTTACTGTATTTTTTTCCGTAAATAGTAAAAACAGAATCCTTTGACGAATCCTATATCAGACCCGCCGAATCTTCGAATCCCTAGGATTCGGCGGATATTGGATTCGGTCGCCCCATCCCTAATTTGCATATGTTATTACGTTATTAGTAATAACATATGCAAACCATATAAAGACATTACATTTTTATTAAATTACGAGTTTTTTTCAACTAGAACAAACAAACTTCGGTAAGCTATTGAACTTTCGTTTGGCTCGAAATATTTAGCTAAAAACGAACTTTGACAGATAAAATTCTTGCCCAAATCGAAAATGAAAGTAGCAAAATTTCGATTTCGGTTTCGGTATACCGAACATTCGCACAACCCTAGTGACAACATAACCCAGCCTTTAAACAATTTAAAAAGAACACAGATTTGCAAAGCAAAAATTTCAAAAGTCTAAAATAAGTTTCAGGATTTATTTATGTTCAGTATGTTTCCAAAAGTAACATGAGCTACATATGCAAAATTTATCTTACAGAATGCTGATTACACACAATATTTTTCAGAAACGTCACTATGTTTCTCTGTGTCCTTAATGAACTGATAACACTCCATTATTCTGTAACTGGCTGTCCTAAATCTGTAACAATTATGGGAAAACTGTAATACTTGGAAGCAGTGCATATGCATTACTTACCTGCAGGAGGACTCTCAGAAGACGCGCGACTGTGGTTGTTCTGTATCGACGGGGAGGATCTCTTAAGCAGCCGACTCCACGTTGCAACATTGATGTTCATCTGCTTCGCTCGCGGGAAGTTCTTAACTTGTTGCTTGAAGATCTTTCGCTGCCGCTGAAGTTTAGGCTTCCTTGATATCATCGGGTTCAGAAACTTTATCTGGAGCACAGAATGGACAATAAGCAAGGTAATTCACTGCCACACAACAAAATGCAAAGATGGAGTAAATATGTAGTGGGGTAAAATGGAGGTAATACTTACAAAAAACAATTTTTACAATTTCCTATTTCTTAGGTAAATTAAAAATAGTTAAAAATGCTGTTGATACATTTTGCAAAATTAAGTAATACAAAATTGCAACTTTTTAAATAATTACCTCTAATTAACTTTACCACTGACTTACCTCATCGTACCTTACTAAACATTCTGTGCATAGCAGTTAATGGAATAACAACCACTACCACCACCACTACCGCCATAACCACAAAAACAACATTTAGAGTTTTGGTTTTCAGAATCTGTACTACAGCTGAATTTGGAAATGCTTTTTTATTACAACTGTGCAAAAGAATAATATCAGGCGATGATCCAGAATTTTAAATTAAGAGCTAGTTATGTCACTCATGCAGACTCTTGTAACAGGGCCTCAAGATGGTGACATACGCTGGATAGTGACTGTACAGGTTAAGCACGTGTTTGTGATCAAATTAAGGATAACCCAATCTAATCCTCAAATACATACTACCAAATCCTTAATATTCAAAGGATTCAATATTTAGGGAAAAAATTCAAAGAAAAATATTAAGAGGAAATAAAGTTAATTAAATATTCAACCTCAGCAATTTACTAGGTAAATTTGTTTTTTCCTATCTATTCTGATAACATTCCCCAAGATATTTTTACTTTTAACATGTAATCATACAAATAAAAATACAATATTTATAGAACCTGGAAAATTAGTAGTGAAACAACCATTTAAAGGGTAGAAAATTTTAACACCATGGTTAATATTTTAAATTTATCGTTGACCCTTGAAACCTAGATTTCGAAGTTGAGCTGTATTTTTTTAAGTACTCTCTGGAGTTAAAAATTGAGATTTTGATTGGAGAAAATTCGGATTTGAATATAACAAATGTATAAAGAATAGAATTAGATCTGTCTTGAAATATGTCACAGCAGTTTTCCAAAACAATATTTCACCCTAAGATTGTTTGATAAAACTATGGAGCAGTTGTTAGTTTCAAGCTGTTTAGCATGAGTGGACTTAAAAAATTCAGACAATGTGGTAATGTACTGTGAGCCTGGGAGCCATACAAAAATGGAATGCAACCATAGAATTCATGAATACACGTGGTTGATTTTCGTTGAGGGTGTGTAACCAAGCTGATAACTACTGTTATACCACACAAAGAATAGCATTATTTATTAGGTCATGTGTTTTGCCTACACACTGGGCATATATGACCACATCAGCCTATCAAATAGCATCAGCAAGTCTTACAGCTCTGGCTCACTCACTGAGTTGGTTATTTAATTTTATTAGCATTCCTATTGTTTAAGGGGCCCTCCTAGTCTGAGGTGTATGTGTGTTAGTGAAACGGAATGATAAGTGTGATGCTCGCTGGTGTTTCTAGTGCGGTATCGACTAAGTGCAAGGCTTTCAACTGGTATCGTCTTCTTATGCATAGGGCAACTATAAGATTTGAGTAGAACCTTATGACCTATGGGGTAATTAAGATAAAGGTGTATTGGAAGTCTCTCAAGTGTTTTTAAGGACCGGTGCCAGATGTTTCATGCCTAACTATTATCATAAAAAAACAACACTTTTAGCCATTTTCACTCTTCTATAGATACAGTTTAGAAATAAAATATGGAAACAAAACTACAAATCCACCCTCAGCATAGTCTTAAATGTTTTTCTCAAACCGAGACAGCTTGGATATCTTGAGTATTTTTCAAACTATGTAGTTTTTCTGAAGCTCTGCACACTGCTAGTCTGTGCCCACGTAACCTGGGGCCTTAAGGACTATTCCAGTGAATTTATCATGATAGTGCTCTTGTACATAAAGTTTCATTTTTAATTTCTGTTATCAGATATTTCAAAATTATTATTAAATGGTGGTAAAGGGCCATTGGGATATTTTATAACTGGAAAATAATGTTAAGTAAATATCTGATGAGAAAATTTGCGACCCAACAACACATGCACAATTGAGAGAAATTGAACAACAGTAATAACAAGAAAATGAAATAGCCAACCTGGCATGCGAAACAGAGCCATGACATGAGCGCAGTTACCTCTGCAAACAGCAAGCCCTGTGGCTCCAGCTGGAGCGCCATGCCGTGGCGAATGTCATCAATGAACTCCTCCAACCGCAGAAACTTGACAGCGCACAGGGAACGCCAGTCCCGCCAGTAGATACCTATCTCCAGCTCTCTGGACCGGTCCAGATCTATAGAGAACCTGCACACAGCAACATCAGGCGTCCGTGCTATTCAGTAGAACTATGTCCACGAGTTTCTCAAGGGACTTCAATTTACAAGCTAACCAAGGGTTCAATCATGAATAAGTAAAGTAAAAAATAATTTTAACTAATGACCAAGAAGACTTAAATTCTTAAAAGTGTTTCTAATAATGATATCACCCCAATGTAGTTTAAACTGTTTTCACACATCATTCAACTGAATTCATTAAAATTGTAGCCACAGTGGTAATTTAAGTGAAATCATTCTGTAGCTTCTCATTTATTTCTTGTTACGTTTTTTCTCAACTCAGCAAACAGCGATGAACCAATTTTTTCTAATAGTTGTTCCTTTTTTAATTTAAGTATGGTAGAAGTGATTAAGTGTAAGACTAAGCTAAAAGTCTTAACTTTGTAGTTAATTAATAATATAGGTACCAACAATGTACTATCCACAAAAGAGAAAATAGTATTTTCAAGTGATATTAATTCAAGCAACTTGTCAATTTTTATACAAAATTTGTACTTCTAAATTCTAAATTACACTATACTATCATTATCGAAAATTACTATGTCTGTTCAAAAATAAAAATCCATATTTAACTATATCATGGAAAATTTGGTTTATTATGAGATTAAAATTAAAACAGTAAAGTACACATAATATTTAAAACACTAACAACTGAAGTAAACTGCTGAACTTGTAATGTTGCAAGACCCTGCCCTCCTAATTAAATAATTTTTCTTTTAAACTATTTTTATGCATGTAAATATTTCTTAAAAAGTCTTTCTAATGATATTTTACCGTTTGTTATATATTTTAGGGTTGATATTTTTCACTTGCTATGTTTTTAAGAAGGTATTTATTATTTTATTAGACATTTTTAAATCATAACTATTTTTTTTGTATTTATTCACAAATGAGCTGCTGGACTAGATTTTTGCATGTTTAGGCCTACTTTTTCAGGATATTTCTAAATGATTTTAATTTTGAAAAGTAATTCGTATTATAATTATTGTTCTTAAATTTTATTAACGTGTTGTAATATAATTATAAATCACGGGACTGTGTCTGGGCTGGTGTGATGGTTAGAAAGAGAGGCATGAGAGGCCTGTAAGTGTGAGTGAGAAAGGAACAGTGTTTCCCCGCCAACCGAGATAAAGACGGTAATTTCCCCCCTGCATGGGAACTGAGTGATAACTGCTGTCTCATGGTGTGGGAGAGAGAACGAGAATGGAAGTCCCCGATTTCGATGTAAAATTGAAAAGAGACAGATCAGGGGAAGCCCAGAGTTTTGTGTGTAAAAGGTTGTTTCATGTATTGTAACTTGTTCTGTGATTGGCTTGTATCTGTAAGAATGAATGAAGAGTGTGTGTGATTGGTCGGTGAGGTCATGTGACGTCTACTCCCTGCGTGGAGGAGACGAGTTCATGAGATCACCAGTCGTCTGTCGAACGCTGGACGAGTAGGTCGCGTTCGATGGCTTCTCGCTAAATTATAATGTAATTTATGAAGAGATAATTTCACGTTGGTGGTCGGAGCCAGGCCTATTATTAAATCAACCTAATTTTTATATATTTCGTTTCAGGTATAATTAGAAATTACGGCCACCTTCGTAGGCGTTTTGGCTCGGGGCGAGATTCGTTTTCGCTGGGTGCGGCCCTGTTCCAGGTCGCACCATCTTCGTGTTCTTGCAGTAAAACATTACTGAAGGACTTCATCTACGATATTATTTTTCGGTAATTTCTCATCATGCGAGCTACCAGCAGTTTTTCGACGGGCAGATGTATGTGGACTGAATGAGTAACCTCTTTTGAAAGTGTTTGGAATCGTCTGTGCAACATTCTATTTAAAAATAATAAAAACATCAAAAATTTGCAATCGGCGTTGAACTGTTTATTTTGTATATAACGAACCGTTATATTTGGCGCCCGGCCGCGCGGCTTGAATTTGGACACGACCCTGAGAGCAAGACGGACATTTTCGGCGGTAAACAAAGATGATCTCCCAGAACTTTCGGCGCAGCTGAGCGGTGAATGCAGTTTTTCTCCGCGGCGAGAGACAACGGGCTGTTGCAGCGAGTGAAGAGTTCCAGAGAGACGACGGATAACGGTACTTCGAGGGACAGAGCGACCCAAGGCACCGTGGGACTTCAGGCCTGTCGCGTCGCGGGAATTCGAGATCGTCACTTCGCGGGACACCGTGGGATGAGTCGCCGATAATAGCAAGTGGAAAATTTAAGAAAACTGTATTATTTGTATTGGTTTTGAGAATTTAACTTGTATTTGTGTAAAATTTGGTAATTTCTATATGTCAACATGGATAACACTAGTATCAACAGTAGCGAATCAGATTTTATGGGTTTTCAGGAAACTGTAGAAAATTCCGAACAGTCAAATCCAAATTTGGAGACAAGTTTAATTGAACAGGATTTTTCATGTCAACAGGAAAAACTTGTAAACATGGAACATCCTGCCGAACTAGGTCAGGATATGGAACCCCGCACAATTAGCAGCCCAGTTGAGGTTATGGGGGGGTTAGACCAAATCTTGCAGTTACTTTTGTCAATGAACCAGAAAATGGAACAGGGACAACAGGAAATGAAACAAAACAGTCAGGAAATGATGCGGGACATGACACAAGAAATTGAACGGGGACAACAGGAGTTGAAACAGGAATTAAAACAGGATCTTACTAGTAAAATTGAACAGGGACAGAATGAAACCAACAACAAAATAGATCAGGCAATTCACAAAATTGAGGTAAATTCACAAGAGATTGCTAAGTTAAGGAGCGAAATAGGAACACAGTTGCGACAGGAATTTGGCAGGGTGGAGAACAAATTTGATGACTTTAAAATTAATAAACAGCTAGCCATGTGTACAAACAAAGTAGATGGGTGTGCAAATAATGTGGCAGAAATGCAAGTGGAAAGGGAACTAACTAGTTTAGGAACTTGTGAAATGAAAGTAATAGTGTCAAAAGAAAATATTGAATTCTTTGGACATGATGTAAATGAAAAAATAAACATTGAAAACACATTTGAAAAATTTCATGATGAAGTAAACAGGGAATGTTCGGATAATATAGAGAAAACATTTTGTAAAATAAGAGTTAATGGACATGTGAACAGGATTTTCTGTAAACTGATGAAAAAAGTAGAAATTGAAATGCAAACGTTCTCAGATACACTTAAGGATGAGTTTGCTGAGGAATTGATCTGTGAATTGAGTTTTGCAGATTGCGGAGAAATGATAACAGGGAGATTTTGTCAAAATGTAAGCAGCAATGTACGAAGATGTGGGTTGTGTATACTGAATAGGGTACAAACTGAAATTTTCGCACTGATCCATGTGAGAAAAACTGTGCAACTTGTTCAGAGGTTTTTTGTGTGGAAGCATGTGTACAGAAGTATCGCAGAGATAGTAAACAGTTTTTTGTTCTGTTCAAAGGCAGAAGAAAGTTATGGTAAATGGACAGGGGTGATGCAACCTCTGGAAACAGTGTGTGTAGACTTGCTTGGCCCACTGCCAAGATGGAAGGGTAGAGTCAAAACCAGTTTTGTAGTGTTTGATGTTTTTTAAATTTTTTTGCCATTTTTTTGTAAATGTTTTTCAGATTTTTTATTTTTTGAATTGTATACTTTTTAATTATGTTTTGTATTTTGTAGAGTTTTTGTATTTTTTGAAGAATAGTTATAGTATAATATAGAAATACACAAATAAGATTTATGACAGCAAATTTTTACCAGATTCTTAGAGAGAAGGAAGATAAATACATCAAAGTTAATGTGAATATTTTCTGTTGTAATAATAATAATGGTATAAATTATTTTTGAGTAGACAGTTATTAAATATTATGTGAAGAAATGCTTACATTATGAGAATTGCATTGCACTTGGCTAATGTTTGATTTGTTTAATGCTGTGACATGGGAAGATGTTGACTAAAATTTATTATGAGTTTTTTTTTTTTGAGAAAAAATACAATTTTGAAATGGTTAAATATTTTAAATTCAAGTGCCACACATATTGGTAATGCTAAATGTTTATTTTGGATTAAATGACAGGGTGACAACATCCTATATTAAAGGTGTGAAATGTGATGCTATACGTTAATGAATAAAAGTCGTCGAGTTTTGAAGCTGCAGAAGCAGGTGTGTGTTAATGATGGCCAGAGTTTAGGTGAATTTTTGTATTGCCCAAAATAATGCAGCAAAGGTATTTTTCTTGGTGTAATGTGTTTTGTGAGGCAGCTGGGGGGCCAGGAGGTTAATTTTAAATGTGTTTCCGGCATGGAGTCCGATGTTTTTTTTTTTGCAAGGGTGAGTCCCTTCTCCTTGGTTGCTCCCACCCCTCATCAATGTTAATATATATGCTGCTGTTGCTGAAAGGGGAGGTATGATTTGAAACCTGAGGAAGGACATTAGTTCATGTAATTTGTTTTTGGAGAGTAGAAACATACAATTGTATCTTAATGAAGTATTTGTCACGCCATGACTATAGAATTGTCAACTTGTTGTTTATGGAAAATTAAGAGAGGTATGTAAAGCTTAAAATTTGATGTATAATGACAAGTGCTGTGTATATCTTCGTATAATTTTTTGTTTCTAATTTCATTAATAGGTTAGCCGAGCTGACTAGCAGCTAAAAGGGTTATAATTGAGCGTCCCTTACCTTTCGGCTAGCTCAGGAGTTAGGAATGATGGAGAAGGAGGTTGGAATAAGAGTAAATTTGTGTATTTTTATGTGTGATAATAATGTTTTTGTGTAATTTTTATATTATGGTCAATGATACATACTAAGAAATGTAAGCGAATAATGTCAAAAGGAAATGCAGTGTGTTGATAAAGAATTAAGTTTTTGTGTATTTTGGTGTAAATATTATGAGGTTGTGTAACTTTTTAATAAGAAAATTTGAATATGATAAGTGATGATGTAGTGTGTTATAAAAAAGTTTTAAAGTTTCAAATACTTAATTTAATGTTTTTTAGAGTTGTCTTTGTTGTGGAAAGTTTACTATGTGAGTTTCAGTGTCTTAGGAAGTTGATGGCTCTGTTCAGAAGTTAATAGTTCATTGGGTTATCAATGTTGAGCAGACTAATCCTAATTTTGAAATAAGGGTTGTCCAGTGGTTGAAGTTATGATAGAGGTATTGTGAAGATACTTAGAAATTTATAATTTTAGAATTTGATAAGTTGTTTTTTTTTTTTTTGATGGAGTTTAGGAAAATTTTGTGTCAACAGTTTTGAAGTGATAGTGTTGTCAAGTTTTTATTAGTGCAGATATGAAGAGTGGAGATATTGGTTAATTTGTGGGGTAAAGTGGTTGTTCCATGAGATTTGAGGAGTTTTTCCATGAGCAGCAGAGAATAATGGTAACTGTGGTTTTTAATGGGTTTTAAAGGAGATAATTTGTTTTGAGGTTATTCGTCGTCGTCATTGAGGTTAGAAGTTTTTATCGTCGTTGAGAAGTTTTATCGTCGTCAAGGTGGTCATGGAGACGTAATTCCTGAAGTTTTTGTATTTGTCGTCGTTGAGGTAGTTATGGAGGCTATTACAGCTGGTGTTGAGGTTCCACGGTTGTAAAAGTAAGTTGTTCAGAGTTTTTTGTTGTTATTGAGGATTCTTCGTTGACCAGGGGGTGTCTGCTTGAAGCTTGTAGAGAAACCAGTTTCAAAGTTATTTGTATTTTGCACTGATGAGAGGGAGATAACCGTTTGTGAAGAGTTGTTGACACTTGGTAGAAAAAGAGATGTTTTCAAATTTTTGGGTGTTTATTAAAGGAATTGTTATTGCAATTTTTAAGTAACGACATTTTGTAATTTATATATAAATAAGGGTTTTAATTACTGGATGCATTTATTTCTCAGGATGTTTTGTATTTATTTTGTACAGATTAGTTTTTCACTTTTGTAACTTTTCAATTAAATGTAGTGTTAATTTAATTGAAAAGTTGGGGGGGGGGGGGGGGGGGGGGTAATGTAATGTTGCAAGACCCTGCCCTCCTAATTAAATAATTTTTCTTTTAAACTATTTTTATGCATGTAAATATTTCTTAAAAAGTCTTTCTAATGATATTTTACCGTTTGTTATATATTTTAGGGTTGATATTTTTCACTTGCTATGTTTTTAAGAAGGTATTTATTATTTTATTAGACATTTTTAAATCATAACTATTTTTTTTGTATTTATTCACAAATGAGCTGCTGGACTAGATTTTTGCATGTTTAGGCCTACTTTTTCAGGATATTTCTAAATGATTTTAATTTTGAAAAGTAATTCGTATTATAATTATTGTTCTTAAATTTTATTAACGTGTTGTAATATAATTATAAATCACGGGACTGTGTCTGGGCTGGTGTGATGGTTAGAAAGAGAGGCATGAGAGGCCTGTAAGTGTGAGTGAGAAAGGAACAGTGTTTCCCCGCCAACCGAGATAAAGACGGTAATTTCCCCCCTGCATGGGAACTGAGTGATAACTGCTGTCTCACGGTGTGGGAGAGAGAACGAGAATGGAAGTCCCCGATTTCGATGTAAAATTGAAAAGAGACAGATCAGGGGAAGCCCAGAGTTTTGTGTGTAAAAGGTTGTTTCATGTATTGTAACTTGTTCTGTGATTGGCTTGTATCTGTAAGAATGAATGAAGAGTGCGTGTGATTGGTCGGTGAGGTCATGTGACGTCTACTCCCTGCGTGGAGGAGACGAGTTCATGAGATCACCAGTCGTCTGTCGAACGCTGGACGAGTAGGTCGCGTTCGATGGCTTCTCGCTAAATTATAATGTAATTTATGAAGAGATAATTTCACGTTGGTGGTCGGAGCCAGGCCTATTATTAAATCAACCTAATTTTCTTTTTTTTTTTTTCCCGGATATAACTTAACTAGAAATTGCGGCCACCTTCGTAGGCGTTTTGGCTCGGGGCGAGATTCGTTTTCGCTGGGTGCGGCCCTGTTCCAGGTCGCACCATCTTCGTGTACTTGCAGTAAAACATTACTGAAGGACGCTATTTTTTCCGTTATTTCTCATCACGCGAACTACGAGCAATTTTCGACAGTCAGATATACATGTGAAACGAGTGAATGAACAATTGTAAGTGTTTGGATTCGTCGGGGCATTCTGTTTGGAAAAAAATAAAAAACAACAAAAATTACAATCGGCGTTGAACTGTTTATTTTGTATTTTACGAACCGTTATAAACTTCAATTCAATATTATTGAGATGGATACAAATAATGTTTTGATGTCACATGTTTGATCACATTAGGCACTTAAAATTTTCAGAATTAGATTTGATTATTTAAAATTTTGGTTATATAACAACAATTCATTATGAAAAATCAGACTAGTCCATAATACAATATTTAGTTGTTTCAGAGTAAAAAACAAATTTTAAATTGCACTAGGTTGTTGGTGCCCATTTTTGCAATTTCTAAAGAGGCTAGTATCCTAAATTATTTTGCTCCCATCATTTTATGTTATTGCTAATTGTTTTAAAGTGATCTAATATTTATACGAGTTTTACATACTAATACATATTTATTTAATAGTTTTTAGACTCTTAAAAATAATTTTTTTTATTTGTCAATACTAGCATGAACTAACACCGAGGCAACACAGAAAGCTACACTATGTTCGTGATGTTTGCTATGTTTGCTGCACTAGGTGGCCAGACAGGATAGTTTAGTTCGCGATGTCGGAGACACGCATGCAGTGGGATTCAAGTGACAATTCCGACAATGATAATATTCTGCTGGATCTCCAGTATGTAAACGTTGAAAAGAAATGGGTTCATGAAGTTAATCTAAAAATAAATTATTTGGAGAATTTCATCATTTGTTGAAGCAGTTGCACGAGGAAAAAGCCAAGTTTATGGATTATTTCAGCATAAATACAACTCAGTTTGACAGAATTCCCTTGAAATCAAATCCCAGGCATTGTCCTGCATATCCTGCCTTCTATATTCTTCCATTATTTATTCCATAAACATGGGTATGTTCATTATTCTTCAATAAAATGATTCGTTAACGTGATGACGTTGCAAATATAGCAAACAGTTTCCTGTGGCCAAAAATACCCAAGATGCAGCTTACTATATTTTACTCGCGTAGCGAACATAGCAAGCATAGCACCATGTGTGACCATAGCTTTCAAGTATGTAATTGTGTTGAATACAGTTCTAATCAATCGCTTGTGTACGTAGCCTTTGACAGGTATTACTTTTTTTTGTATATCATTCATAAATGAGTACAAATTTGGATTTTCCAAAAACCTGAAATAAATCAGGTTTGTAGGATTGTGGGGAAATCCATTTTTAAAGGATTTTCAAATGATATACAAAAATTAAGTAATAAACAATCAACCAAACGCACAAATGATTTATTTTAAACTGTACACAACACGATTAGATACTCTTTAGTTCATGCTAAGTTTGACATAAATATTGACCTTTCAGTTTCTGAAAACCATTAAATAAATATTTATGAAATTTATTGAACATTTTATATATAATCTACAATAAATTATAATATGAATTTATTTATAATGATGCAAAAACACAAAATTATGAAAGCAAAATAATTTAGGATACAACCCTCTCGAGTTGCTACACTCATGGCAATGTGACCTAAATTTATGAATGATTTAATTGTCTCTAGTTCTGAAAATGACTCGAAAATTACAAGGAATTGGTTTGGTGCAAAAAAATTCTACACTTTTATCATATAAATATTATTCAATATTTCATTTTAAAACTTTTGCACAACTTCCACATTTAAGAAATCTTTCTTCCTCTAGTTTTCGCTGCTGAATGACCAAAACATTAGGTTGGTCACATGAACAATTAGCTGGTTGCTTTAGTCCAAGTATGAACACAACATTTCAATGACTAAAAACCAATATATAGCTATACACAGCTAACAAATTTAACATTCCTTCTATTCCAACCCAAATCCAAGCCATAATTCAAACACTGATATACTATAAATCAAAACAATCTGATATTTAAACTTTAACTAAATGTTAAGGCACATGAAATAGCACATGAAATAATAAATCCTAGAAATAATTTAGAATCGTGGAAATGCCTATGCTTGACTGTGCCTTCTGCATTAATGCTGTATTCTGTTATTTACCTTTGGTCCCACGCCTGCTGGGAACAGGGCTTCCAATTGGTCTGTGCAACCGTTTGGTTGTCCAGCTTGATAACTGCCATTATTTCATCTAAAAAAATAATACAATAATATACATATATATATTAAAGCTTCAAACTTCATTTGTTCAGTATAATGAAAACAGGAAGAAATATTTCAACTTAAATTTATCTGCACCCAATACTAAAAGCCTAAGTAACATTACTCCATTACAAAGCTTATTACATGCATACTCATGCACAAACTTTTGGTCTAATAAGTTTAAGCAATTCTCCCATTTTATTGCAATAATTTAAATGGTAGCAAATTATCTGAATTTACACGTTCCAAAAGTAATGCATGCAGAGATTGTATTCTAGTTCTCAAAAATGAACAATTCCTAATACATATGTAGTTAGACAAGATTTTATGGCTTTGTTTGATCAATTTTGTTTTTAAAACAAAAAGGTTTCTTTTATTTTTTATTTTTTACAAATTATGTTTATTTATAAATGTTGTGTACAATTTAAAAAAAATATGACTCCAAACTATTTCCTAAAAATTAATTAACCAAAATAGTGTAGTTTCGACTATTACACTATTCATTTATTAAAATGAAATAAATTGTAACATGCATGTGTAGGACCAAATTAATCTAAACAATAACAATACATCGACAAGCAATTAAATGTTAAAAAAATGTACCAATGCCAGTAATCTAAAAATAAGTTGACAAGGTATGCAGGATCAAATGATCAAACAAATTAAAGTTACTAGTTTCTTCTTTCCATTTGGCCCAGATATTTTAGTACAAACTTAATGCAAAATAAAAGAAAGTCACTGAATTCCATACATTAAAAGATTACATTTTTGTTATTGTGATTTAATTAAAACACATTAATTTCATGATTAAAGTTGCATTTGGCATTATATGGTGTACTGACATGCATTTGAGAGTTATTCACCATAAAATCTTGTCCCTACTAAAAGTTCATTCTTTATTTAGAACATTTTTATGGACATACATCATTGCTGGTATTTACTGTATGTCACCAGGAATGGTGACAGTCCATGAAAAGGGTCTAAATCAATCTTCTCCAATAGAAGAATCATTCAAAGAACAGTTTATTCTTTAGGTCTACTGAACGAGGGAACACTATGCGTATAAAACACGGATTGTTTTACCTCTACTGGGCACTAACACTCTCCACTTGCTTGCCATGCCTGCACCTCTGCGTCTACTGCATGCATACTACACAGGAGAACTGAAACACTCTTACTACTAGTCTCATCCTTGACACTATACGACTTGCTTGAGCTGCGGCCTGTGACTCCCTTCACGAAGGAGCGGAGGTCCCCGGGGCTGGACGTCCCGTCCTTGTCCCGGTGCGATCTTCCGGGAACTTCCTCCAGCAGGTCCTGGCAGCCCATCAACCTGCAAGCGTGGGTCTCTACTAGCACACGGGCACTTATCTTACTGTCTTACACCATACCTAAACAGTGTTCCCATACTCTAACTCTAGACACGTTTTTCCTGTCTCAATTTTGCATGACAACATTGCACTAAAATTATGTATCACAACTCTTTCCACCACACTTAACAAGTCAAATTGGCCATTAAATCATAGATTACACTGTTGTGATTTCCATAAATGCTATCCAACCAACACTGCCATTATGTGATAAGCTCATTGGACAAAAAATTAGTCACCCTTAGAGAAATCATTACACGCATCATTTAATACTGTGTAACTCCGCCTGTGGACTTGATAAACACCCGGATTCAGGTAGGAAATGAGTCAACAAGGTTGTGCAGGTACGTCACATCCAGGTTAAGCCACTCGCTGAGGATTTGATCACGCAATTCCACCCAAATGTGTTTTACTTGCTGTTCCAACATATCCCAAAGACTTTCAATGGGGTTCAAATCAGGTGATTTTGCAAGCCAATCGAGATGTAATAGGGTGGGAGTGTGTACATAAAACTAGTTACATATGCGTCCAGCTCGATGAACTTTGCTGCTGAAAAATCGGGGTATACTCATCACGTAGATATTGACTGAAAGGTAACACCTGATCATCCAGAGTGTTTAAATAAACATGCTGGTTCACGTTACTGGTCAACCAAGTGAGCAAGCGCAATCAATGATACGAAAAATATCCCCAAAACATCACAAACCCACCTACGGCTTGAACCTGACCTTGCATACATTCAGGATGAAATGCTTCATTTGACCTTCGGTGCACTCGACGACGTGAGACATTGGAATACGGACAAAAATGTGATTCGTCAGACCACGTTACGTTCCGCCAGTCAGACTGTCCACGTTCTGTGATTTCTAGCCCATTGAAGACATGCAGCTTTTCATACCTGTGTGAGCAATAGCCTCTTGCCAGGTGACAGACTCAGATGTTCATTGCATGCAGTTCCCGTCGCAATGTTCTCTCGCTAACAGGTTAGGATTGACCTTTATTCACTGACTGCAGCAATTCCTGTCGGGTTTGGAAGCGATTCTGATTCACAAGCCGTGAAACGTGTCTCCAGTCCCTTAGAGCCAGAATCTTTTTCCCACCACAATTCTGACATTGTGTTCGTGGCCACGTGTAGTACACCAATGCTAGTAGACATGTTGAACAGTCCTCTGAGAAACACCAACAAATCCAGCAACTTCACGCTGCACTATCTGTACAGGCTTAACGATTCATCTGTGCATGCACACTAGGATGACTAATTTTTTTATTTGGTGAGCTTATTAAACCATACATTTGATAAAACTTTAAATAATACATTGAATGTGACAATGTAAATGACTGTCAAATTTTTATTATGTTTGAAACCATTAAATCTCAATACATAGTTGACATTAGTTGTTTAATTAATGATGATAAAAGTTGGGTTTTCAAATCCACATGAATTTGTGATTTAAGTACAGATTTGTTTTAAAACAAGCATTAAAACAATTACTAATCCAGTTTAGTAGTCAACATTTTGTCGATTCCCCTGTATTTTTCAAGTGTTTGAAGACACATTTTTAATTCCTTGAGTTTTCCATGTTTTCCCGATTTTCTACCTACTTTAAAAAATATTTGTTCTCAAAGAAAAGTCGGCATGCTTTAACCAGGAATTCCTCTTTTCGCAACATTTTGTAACCTGGCACCGATCAAGCCACTCATCCTCAGATATTTTTGGGTGGATTTGGGCGCTTGTTAACCTTGACCAGCAGGTCGCTTCACTGCGCAATGTGCTATCTACAGACTTTTTTTGAACTATAATGATCAAGTGTATTTTTTCCAGCCATACAGCAGCTAATTGCATCTTGTTTCAATATTATTTCTACATATATTAATTTTTCTATATTGAAGTTTAATAATCAGACAAAATCGCTAATCCGGCACAGCCGTGGTCCCAAAGATGCTAGATTAGAGCCTTAACTGTACCTAAATGAAATATAATAGAATCCACAACACCTTGTATTGCACAGAATTGAATAATTTGGGTTTTAAAATCTCTTTGACCCCGAGATCATTGGAGACATATGTAATGTGCGAAATTGCAAGTGAAGTAGAAACGGAATGCAAGATGGGGGAAATGGGAGCACGCCAAGAAAACTTCAGTAACTCATTGCAATGTCAACCATGTTTCCCAACTATGAAAAACATGGATTTGAATCAGTTAGGACTGCAATTAGTTTGCTGTGGTGGAAAATAGTAATATGACCACTCAATCACTGCGGACCCTTGTTCAGAATTGATAAAATGAAGTGAAATTAGTCTAAAATGTTTAATTTACACTTGTCTTATGAAGTTTCTTTCAGAGCAAACTGAAAAATAATAAATATCTAAATTTTAAAGACACCCACATATTAGTAGTATTGGGGTATATTTGTGAGAGGTGATTATGATAAGGATGACATACCATGGCTATCATAAGCTATTTTTTTATTATTATACATACATATTTCCTTATATTTTGCTATGAATAAAAAATATCACAATTTAAGCAATTTTAACTCTCCAGAAATTTACTCCCCACAACCAATAAATGAACTAAAAACTGGGTGAAAAGACATTTTGAATATTGATTCAGTAATTTTATATAATTATAATACAGGGTAATTATAAAGTACGTGAAACATTTCAAAAAATTGGTACAGTGAAAGGCTAAGAATTATTAAACAAATTATATATTACATGAAAGAAAAACTCTCAAAGTTTTTTTTTTTCACTAGTTATAAATGTACTGTGTGTCCACCTTGCGTCATACGATACACATCTAATCGATAGTCCAATTCTGCCCATACCCGACCCAGAATATCAGGAGTGATGGTAAGAGCAGCTGCTATGATGCGGTGTCTCAATTCGTCAAGGTTCTGTGGTAGAGGTGGAACATAAACACTATCCCTGATGTATCCCCACAAGAAAAAATCGCAAGGTGTCAAGTCCGGTGATCGTGGTGGCCACGGGAGTAGCACTTGGTCAGCGGCCGCCCCACGGCCCATCCAGCGATGTGGCAACGTCTCATTGAGATAATCTCGTACCACATTGTGGTAATGAGGTGGAGCACCATCTTGTTGGAAGATGAAGTCCCTGCTATCAGCTTCAAGTTGTGGCATAAGCCACAATTGCAGCATGTAGAGGTAGGTGATACCAGTGACAATTCTCTCAGTGAAGAAGAAGGGGCCATAAACTGTCATGTTTGACATGGCACAGAACACGTTAAATTTTGGTGAATCTCGGACGTGTTCGAGAGTTGCATGTGGATTCTCTGTCCCCCATATGCGTGTGTTGTGTCGGTTGACTTTTCCTGAGAGATGAAAAGTGGCTTCGTCACTAAAGATTAATTTGCTTGCAAAGTCATTGTCTTCAAGACGGTTCTGCATGGCAATGCAGAACTGCAGTCGGAGCAATTTGTCATCGTGGCTGATGGCTTGCAGAAGCTGCAATTTGTACGGCTTCACTCTTAATCGCTTACAAAGAATTTTCCACACTGTTGGCTGAGGGATGTTCAATTCTGCACTAGCCCGATAAGTTGACTTGTTGGGACTCCGCACCATCACGTCCCGTACACAATCCACTGTCTGTTGTGACACGCCTGGCCGACCCGACCGTTTTGCGTCGCACAAACGGCCGTCTTCCTCAAATTTCTTGTACCACTTCATTATGCTATTGTAAACTGGTGGTCTTTTGTTAAACTTGCCACGGAAAGCTCTTTGGACACTCACTACCGATTCGCTACGGGCGTATTCAAGCACACAAAAGGGTTTCTCTGCATGGTTCGCAGCCATTTTCAGCAACTACATGCACTAGCGCCCCTGTCGGTTGTTTTTTAAAATAGCTTTTCGGCGCTACATTCAAAAAAACTTTGAGAGTTGTTCTTTCACGCGGTATATAATTTGTTACGTTATTCTTTTCCATTTCGCTGTACCGATTTTAGGAAATGTTTCACGGACTTTATAATTACCCTGTATGTGCTTAGGACATGGCATAAAGTTTTAAACTAAGAATAGCCCATAAATGCAACAAATATGAAGGCCTCAGGCAAAAATATCAAAAAGGTTTCCAATAAAATCTAAAGCTCTCCATGCATATTAGTGCTAGACTGTCCATCCACTTCTGTACATATTATCACATTACAGGTCCAGACACTGAAGAACTATCCCATAGTTGGACACACAGACTCACTGCAATCATTACGTGTCTTATTAAAAGAGACAAGATTTTATGGCATTAATTTTAGCTTAATTTTGTTTTTAAATTGAAAGATTTAGGGGTTATTGGTTTAATTTTTATAATTTTTCCATTTCATAAAGATTGTACAATATTTAACTCAAAATATATTTAATTTTACTCAATTTGTTTTTTAAATTACATAATTTTGAAATGCTGTAAATGAACAAATGGCAGAAATATGTATTCTTGTCCAAAATTGTTAACAACATAAGAACATATAACAGTATTATAATATTTTAAAGCTAAAATTGTTGGCAAGGTACATTATACTTTAAACAAAATATAGATTGGCAAATAATGTATTGTTTCATGTATATAACACAAATATCAGAAACTGTAAGGTAAAAATGACCTGCAACAGGATACAAGAGATGAATTATTAATTGGAGAACATAAAACTATTTAAGAATCCACATGGCCTGAAAAATTGTTTTTAGAATTTAAAGGCTTAAATTAATACACTCATTGAAATTTTGCATGTACAAAATAAAATTTTGGTGATTTCACCATCAACCACAATTTTGGCTTTAACTTGCATTTGGGTTTCATCGCAATTCACCATATAATCTTGTCCCCACACATTAACTGCACTAAATTAACATAAGACAAACACCATTTGATGATAATTCATGTACCACCCATGATTACTCCTCAACTACATGCGATCAAGTAGACGAGGGGTGACAAGGTGAAATAATTTCAGCACATCTTTCTGACCTGATGGCGCAAGAGAGGCAACCAGGTCGAGGGATGTGCTACAGCGAGAGGAGAGGTGCTCACCTGACCTCCAGCTTGCCGGTCACGGCCGCACAGCGGCTGAAGGAGGACGGGTGCGGGGCGGAGGACTCGGAGCCGTCGCAGCGGCCGCGGAAGGGCTGCAGGCTGGTGTAGGTGACGGGCACGGGACTGGCCGCCTGGACGATCTGCAGCTCGCGCTTCAGCTGGGCCGCCTGGGGGGAGTCGGGGGGCAGCTCCTGCCGTCGCAAGTCCAGGGACTTGCGCAGTAGGTCCAGCTTGCGGCTCGACTCCGCCAGCGACTGCTGCGCCTGCACACGCCATCGTGCCGTCCTGCACTGCCCTCAAGCGCAGCTCCCAAAGGGAGGTCATGGTAACAGCAAAATTAATTTTTATTTTTTTAGCATGTGCATTTTTACTTCAATACTCAAATTTATTTGTTTAGTTCTATAAATATCAAATTTGTATTAATGTACTTACTAATGAAGCATAGTAACCAAATACTTTAAATTAAGGGAGCTTCCTACTTTTATTCAAATTAAATTCAAGAAATAATCGTAATTTTCAAGACCAAAATGCTAAATAAAACCCACCATTCAGATAATAAATTATCTGCATTCACAGTTCTCGAACGATTACAGACTACTAGGTCCTTGGTGGTCATAACAGCTAGCCCATCTATCTGCAGGTTCGATCCCAAGTTTACTAGGACCTGCATGCACTCTCCTCACGCACAGCAGAATCTACATGCAAGCAGTGGTTTGGAGCTCATTTGGATTTAAAAGTACCTCTGTGTTTAACCATTCAACATTTATCTATTATATTTGCCTTTTAACAATACAAACTAGCTAATTGGCTTCTAGTTAAACCTCTCCGCCCCCGAGCAACTGAAATACAATTTAAACTATCTTTTTTGTGTAATATCATTTCTTCATTAATTACCTATTTTGATGACATACTATATTTTCTTACATGTATAGGTTGAATTAAAATGAAGTTTAGAACGGGAAGCTTTTACATTCATAACCTTATGCCTAAGAAACTTTGTCCATTATTAAACTATTGTTTCATAATGTGAGCAAAATTGCCCATATATTTTTCCAGATTAAGTACCTTATTCAGTATTTTTTTTATAGAAGTATACTGTAAAGAGAATGCATACATTTAGAAACTCAAAATAAACATAAAAAACAAATTTATATATATATATATTATATTATATTTATATATAATATATATATATAATATATATATATAATATATATATATATATAATATATATATTTAAATCCTCGAAGACTTTCAGTTCAAGTTGGTAAAATATATGTGAGTGAAATGAACAGAAGAAACATCTAATTGAATACGTAGTACCTCTTTTTCACTTACTAAGTTAACTGAAGACTTCAGCTAGAGGTGGGTTGCAGAGTATCAACCTGCTACTTTGTAACTGATACACATATGTATCAGGTACTGCAAACGAGTACACTATTCAAGTATCAAGCACTTTTGTATCAGTTTAGATTTCGCCTGGAACAACACCACGGCCAATGTGCGCAGAACCCGATCGCAGAACCCGATCGCAGATGACGGTCACTTGGGCGGAGCTTGTGAAAGGGGAGGGAGCGGCACGACGAATAAGCGACAAAGAAGGGAAAGAATGTAGGGGAGGAAGCGCAGGGGAAGGCGTTGAAGGAGAGACGCAGAGCGAAATTCTTACGAGTCGTTTTGTTTATTGTCCCACATCAAAGTACGCTCAGTGCGCAGTGCATGCTTCTTGCGAAGACTGAATACTCTAGCTAGTACGCTAATAGCGATACAAGACCAAGGACACTGGTTCTAGATCCATCATCCTTAGGTGATAGATATGTGGATCTACGATCTAGAGAGCAAAGCTAAAACACCGTCTCGTTCAATAATAAAACTAATGAAATTTTAATATTAAAAAGTACATTAATAAAATATATATTTATATTTGTGCACCTAACAGCTATGAAAATGCAAATAAATTCTGAGTCGACCCTAATAACAGATGTAATCAACATATTGACTGTCTTTTTTTCGAAAACAATTAGTAATAGTGTTTTCGTACATTAAAAGATTACGATTTTATCAAAAATTAAAAAAAAAACAAAAAAAACAGATAGGTACATTCCACACAAATGAAGTCTTTTCCTGCACTTATCCATTCCTTATTTCACTATAAAGATACTAACTACAAAGCATGACAGCCCACAACAATGTACGTGGTAATACACGGCCAGGACGAACTGCAGTGAATGTTGAACTGATTTATACTGGCTGTATTAGGCGGGCATGAGCGTAACAGAGGTAGAGAATTATCGGGCGTGATAAATAATGTATCAGATTCTCCTTACGGTCGCACGGTCTGCGTACACGGAGCTTTTTTTTTTATTGTTGGAGAGAAGTAAGAACAGGAGGGGGGTTGGAAGAGAGTGAGAAATACTCCTTTAACATCAGAAAGGAGGAGAATGAAGTATGACGATGAGAAGGGGGGGGGGGGGGGGGGGGTGTCTGCAGATTACGATAGGCGTGGAAAGAGAACACCAATACCTTTTTACGCTGGTGATGACGGCACGGAGGATGTGTAACCTGTAACGAGAATGCTGATACCTTGTTGCTTCCTGGGATCGCTACTGCTCTAGCTGATACAGAAGTATCAGCTACTTGTAACTAGTACATTACTGTATCAGTAACAGGTTGGAACAGATACCGAAAATTGCTGTTAACAACCCACCTCTAACTTCAGCACTTACCTTGTGATGATATATCCAGCAGCTAGTCTCACAAATAAAATCAAAAAAATTATAGCTCTCAATATTTTAAAAAATAACTATCTCGTTTAGTTCATTGCATTAATTGATAACAAAAGTTAAGGGAATATCAAACTGTACTTAGTACTGTGTGTAGGTAGATAATAGATCAACTATATTAAATACAGTAGGACAAGAGATATTTAATATAATGCAAAAAATTATTATTATTATTTTTAGTTTTTTTAACCATCCTGTTATCTATCTATATAAGAAGTGGGAGATTATGTTACTAACTATGTATGAACCAAACTTTAATAATAAACATAATTGGTCTTAATCTCACATTAATAGAACCTTTCACATTTAATGTCAAATTCCTGATGTGTGGGAGATAATTAAATTACCTTGTTATTAGCAGTCCAGTTGTTAGAACTCTTGCAAGAAAAATGAAAGGATGTGGCGCAGTGGTAAGATGCTGGACTCTCGTTCTAGAGAACCCAGGTCCAGATCCTGGTCCGGCAATTCTGTGTGGTTCCCCATAATTGCTCAAGGCAAACTCTGGAATTGTTCCTTACCATATAGCCCAAGGCAGATTCCATTCCCGACATCATGTGTCTGTGTTGTGTGTTTAACATCGGTGTCGACCAAATACTAACACAAATAAAATTGTAAAATACTGCGGGAGAAAACAGTAGCACATCTCTAGTAGCCGATCAACCCATAAATAGTAAAATAATGTGTCAGTGTGAATCTAGATCAAGAGTAATGACATCAAAACTAACCTATATCAATTAAATGGGAGGTGAATGTGTTGATTGCACAATAGTAAAATAATGTGTCAGTGTGAATCTAGAGCAAGAGTAATGCCATCAAAACTAACCTATATCAATTAAATGGGAGGTAAATGTGTTGATTGCACAAGGTTCCATTAATTTTGATAAATCAATAATATTCAGGTTTTAGAGAGTTTGCACCGAAGAAAATGTTTTATGGCTAAATATTTGCTAACAATCGGACTCCTTTCCTTAGAATAAAAAGTAATTTGGTTCAAATGAGTGTATAGGAAGGCTCTTGATCAAAAGCATTAGCCATTGGCCACTATCATCTGTAATCTGAGTTAGCCAGGTTTCCCCACAAAAATTCTCACCCTGCTCTTAATGCAGAATGCCACACCCAAACAAAGGGAGCCATTGTGGATGAGTGATTAAATCACTTTCCCATCACCTAGGCCAGGGTTTTGCCTAGACAGAGGTTAAGGAAGAATTTTTCCCAGGCCACACATTCCAAAGGAATACAATTCCCAACAAAATTGGAAATTTGCACATAGTAAATTGACTTAACCTAAATTCTACATCACACATTTGAGTATCCTTTCATATAAGAAATTAAAAGATCATGAAATCTTCCCTTACTTATAGTATTCCAGATTTTAAACAGCATCTATTTATGTCATATATTATAAATCAATCATGTACATATTCTGTAAATGAATAAATGGCAGAAATTTGTATTCTTGTCCAAAATTGTTACTATCATAAGAACATATAACTGTTTACAATGTTGTAAAACTAAAATTGTTGGCAAAAATAGTATTGAGGGGAAAGTGGCAGGCATTGCAGTGAGCCAGTTTATCCAATCCCTGCTGAAATATCTAAAATCTTGTTTCAAAACGCATTCTGGGACAGAATTCCGCTGTGTCATGCCTCAACAGCCTACCAGTGTGACGGGTGCAGTCCCAACTTTGCTCTTGAGGGTGCACTTCTTCTACCTGATATTATTTAAGTTTACTTTACTACTGAAACAATCATAATTTTAAGGCTCAGTCTTCGTCACTATATTCATTTAAGTTTTTTTTTTCATTATTCCTTTTTAAGGGCTATTTATAAAATTTTAACTCGATACCTCCCTTGCATTTGTTGTTTTGTCACAAATATTTTCAACTGGTATTCCCTTAGTGTATTATCGTAGTAATTATCATCACTTGTGTGACTTTACGATCATGATATTACACAAATTGAATATCTGTTGAAAATATTTGTGTTGGAACAAATGCACAGGAGGTATCAAGTTGAAATGTTATAAATAGCCTTTAAATAAAAGAAATTGCAAAAAAATTAAATATTAAAAAATTAATGTGGTGTGTGAGGCCAAGTAAGCTGTGTAATTTTAAACTATGACAGGTTCCCAAAATTACTTTGCATATTATAAACCTAATTGCCCTTGTCTGTATGTATGGCGAATTACAAATTAACTGGCTAATTTCTTAGCATTCTAATGCAACCAAATCCAACTCACAACTTCCCAAACAGAAGTTTTACAGCTTAAAGGGGATTAGGCCTTGCCATCCTGCAATTTCAAATATTTTGATAACACTTGCAACAAAGCTGACGTGCTAAATTTTTTTGGTCTTGTCATGGCATAGGACTTATCTTTGGCTACTTGTTGAAGTCAACACTTGTGAAAAGGTGTGATTATCTTGACAATTGTATTCGCCTGCAAGAAATAATAACATGTGATTGCAACAAGGTATTAAGGTCAGGGAGATATGATTTATGCCTTTAAATATCAAAAATAGGGATATAAGGTTTAAAATGATAATTATAGAAAAATATGGGAAAATTAAACACGGCAGGGCAAATTCCCCTTAAGTTGACGATTGCAGATTTTGTTTTTTAAAAATTTTACTCAGCTAATAAATGTCCGATTACTCTTCATCTTCAAGCTCTTGCATTCTCCTCCAGCTGACAGCTGCAAATTTATATAATGCACCTGCCTGTACCTTTGTTCCATACTGAATATGTAGACCACTAATGCTCCAAGATATTTAAATAGTCAATGCCATAAATTTGAAACTTTATTAAAGAAAAACAAACCAACCATTGATAACATTAAAGTATGTATGTTATAAATCTAACACAAAATGTAAAATTTAATTTATTTTAAAAAGTAGAACTTGTATGCATTGGTAATCAAATGTGATTTAAAACAGAAGTATTATCATAAAATAAATACCTACAAATATTTGTACATGGAATATATTGAATGTAACATCTGTTAAAACAGATTTAACAAAATTTTCTCATATTGCAAGCCCACCTATTCACCAAGGTGAGTGTGTGGAAGCGTTGGACTCTCCGCGACTCAGTTTTGAATGCCAATTTGACCGTCCTAATTTTAGTTCGCAATGATATCCTTAAATTACTCTCGCAAATGCAGAGATGGCCATATCTGATTCACTCCTCAAATTACCTTGAATTGTGGTATTGCATGTCTCCATTGTCTTCCCGTTAACCAGATGTTAAATTAAATAATAAAAAGAAACAACTGCTACTAAGTGTATTTGCAGGAAATGCACAAATATAAAACTTGAAACTAGACCTATCAAAGTAGAGCGAATATCACACCATACCCTTCTATCAGGGGCATATTAGGCAGCAAAAATTTTCAATCCACTTTTCTATCTCTAAATGAAATTCCAAATACATGAAACAAAGCAAGGAGACATCACCATTACATTACTAATGCTGCAAAGAGAAAATTTATTAAGATTATGCCACTGCTACGATGGTTACAGATACTCAAATTAATACAGGATAACATATTTCCATATAGTTTCCACCTAAGTAGAATAAGGTTATGTTTCAAAACATCTTTATCAAAAAATAAATCAACTATTGATTTTCACAGGGAAAAATCTACCCTTTTAATTACTTTGGGCTGTACCTTCAAGATTTCAAAACATTGCAAACATTACTTTTCAGCACTTCAACCAAACAAATACTAAAGTAAATTTTCAGGCTGCTTTATAGCTTATGTAGCACAATGAAGAACTATCACAATTGTTTAATGGTTTACACTCAGTATAGATTGGTTTTGATTCACATGGGAGTAACATTTTCTTTATTATGCAATTGCCTCTGGTTTTAAACATGAAACTGCGCCACGTAATTGGGTAGATAGACAGACCACTTAGTTTTGACATAGAAGAATATACAAGAAACACTCTTTGTTCATTTATCATATGGTCTCAGTAAATCTTTTAAACAAAGTTACAAAATTTTTTATAAAAATTAAATTAAAATTAATTATTTCAGACGTCTTACTCACCAACACAATGTGTGTGTGTGTATAAAAGAATAACATTAAGGATCAAAGAAATTCATGATGAACATATTACTGAAGCTTAATAAATAAATCAATCCATGAATGTAAAACAGAAATAGGTCATTTATAGCTATTAACTGCAGTTTATAAAAATTTAGTCATTTATAGCTACAACTCTAGAATACTTTAAGTTCATGATTCGTTTAGTCAAACTCAAAAAAATGACATCTGAATAATAGATACCATTCACATATTTAAGTCTCTCTCAACAGGGATATTTGGTTGTTCAAGTAAAAATCATTACTAGGTTTATACTTACAATAGATTTACAGTTTTATTAAATTTAATTTTAGTGAGTGAAAAAATTATAAAACCATAAATAATAAATTATGAATAACAGAGATATAAGCGTTAATTAAAGCCCAAGATACTTGCAACTTTTGCTACTTATAAAATGTTTGAGTGAATGTCAAGGTGCAATTTTCTGTTCTAACAGTTCATAGTCTACGCTACTGGCCTCTGACTGAGTATCAAAGTCGGCTGGCGCACGCTGTTCCACAAGAAGACTTGTCGGGACACTGTTTGCTCTCCAAGTCGCAAGAGAATCCTGAGGTGTGTCACCCACTGACCGGGTGCGGGTGCGATGGCCCAACTCTTCGTAAAACCTGCGGCAATGTTCACACAGACATTCTGGATTTTTCGAGGGACCTACGTGGTGACCAGGCTTGCGGAATGCACCCACTATGTTACCAAACTTCCTAGCCATTAGCAGTTGGTTTGTTGTTTTGCCAAACACTGAGAAGGGGGAGGTGACACTGGAATTAACTTTAGGAGGTGGTGGAGATGGTGATCTAGACCCAAATGGACCAATTGTACGGCGCACATGTTTATGAAGCGATGGACCACAATCACTAATGCTGCCAGTGTCGCAAACTGGAACATTTAGCACTGGAACTATGAGGTTGGGAACATTAGCAGATTTTGTTGGATCCACAGGCTGTTTGTGATCTTCATGGGAAGAGCTCACTGAAGTTACAGGAGAGACTTTGTCTTTATTAATCATTTTTACAGTATCTTCTCGCTTAAGTGACCCTTGCTTTTGAGAGCAATCCCATCCTCCAATACTCCAAGCATCTCCTGTCTCGTCGTCATCTTCAGAATCTTCCAATGAGGCGGGTTTCCAGAGAGGAAATGGCATCACATCTTTTTTCTTCTCTAGATATTCCTCTAATTTTTCCTTCTGCAGCAAGTACTTGCGTTCCTGCTGTGGAGAGCGCCAACACTTGGACTCCTCCCATGCCTTTTCCTTTGCTCGTATCCTCAGCCTGTCAATAGAGTCAGCGTACTCAAAACTATCACTTTGTGCAAGACTAGCTGTACTTTGAGCGAAGGAATCCAAATCAGTTCCTGTATCTTTCCACGAGGTTGCTGTTACAGATTCGTAACCATCACCTGACATGGCACAGCTGGAAGATGACATTGCAGTAGAAAGATCTCTTGTGTTTTCACTTGAAATACTGAAATTATCATTCGTCCATGTGCAAGAACTTTGTTTTGAAGGATATGCAGAACTAGGAGCATCATCACTTTCATATCCTCGTGGAACGGGAGATTCCTTCACCGACTCACACTTGAAGCTCTCACTTTTGCGATGAAGTACGGAGCCTTCCTTTTTGTTGCTGCACTTCTGGTCGACGTAAGACTGGGGAAGTTGGTTCTTTCCGGCTCGTGTATGAGTGACCCTGAACTTCTCAGACTCGTATACTGTCTGAGGAGAAGATAAAGAATCTCCCTCCTCTGCAGTATCAGAGTCTGATGAACTGCTTGCATCTGCATCTTCTGAGCCAGTACAATAAACATCTATGTGGACAGTTCGAGGTTTCTGCTTATTTCCAAGATCCGAACACTGAGAACCTTGGGATCTTCTACCAGAAAGTATCGGGGACTTGCCTCGTAGTTTTGCTGGTGATCGTGTAACTCTTTTACTCACCTAGAAACAACACCCACACACAGAAATCAATGTTTAAGATCCAAAAATAGTATTAAATGCATGCAAGTTAGTTAAAATTCTTGTATTAATAACTGTATGTATTACCAGATATCTTACTTTTTGTTTACTTCCACTGGAGGCTGGGATTTCAAGAAGCTGGGAGTCGGTCTTACTCCTAGTGTTGTAAGGTGTTCTCCTCACTGGCTTTGGTTGATCTGATGGAAATGGTATTTCTTCTGACTGTGGCAGGCCTTCTAATGTCTGAGATGCTGCATCTTTGCTAAGTTTCTCTGCTGCTGCCTTCTCCGGAACACGTGTGCAGAAATGAGTGGTGAAAGTGTTGAGAAGGGAAGCTCTACGAGTAGCTGTGGGGCTCCGTCCACCTCCGCACACCTCACATGCTTCAGGGACGGATGTTAATGCTGCAGCAGATGGTGCAGAGTGATAACACACAGGGTCACTGCAACGTGAATTTGTGGTCTGATTGAGCACTATGCTGCAGGTGCTCTTGCACCTCCTGTTGTATGGTTGCGCTGGCTTACGGGTTGGAAGACTGTTGTAGGAAAACTGGGAGCTGCTGTAGCCGGAATCTCTTGAAGGTTGGGGTTTGCTAGAAGCAACAGTAATAGCATCTCGTGCAGGTGGACGGGTAGTGAAAAGGATGTTGCCACGCTGAAATCCATAGCATGGCCTGCTTGCAGTAGTTGCAGTAGTTGTGTTGGTGGTTGAAGTTGGCTCTGCCTGCGTTCCCCATGAACACTTCATCTGCACCTTGTCTCCATTTGATGTCACTCCAGTGGAGGATGCTATAGGATGAGGTACAGTCCCAGGTGGTCTCTGATGGGAGATGGTCAGCTGGGCATGCACTGACCATTCCTGAGCTACCATTGGTCTTGCAAACATCTTCACATGCTGATCACTTTTAGCTTGTTACGTCCACTCGTACGCAAACACCACAAATGACCACGCACTGTAGAGGGTGTTTACGAAAACACATGATCTCCATTGTTCCGATTCTTTACTGGACATCTTCGATTTTTATGTTTTAATCATCCCTTGTTACTGCGTCAAGTTATTTTGGATGAATTCACACACTTCCATTCAGTGCAAAGTATCATAAATTATGCAATTCTGTAAAAACACAGATAGCCACATTTTAGGAACATTAACAAATCCTAACCCTAGGAAAAAGTTTTAAAAATTAAAGTATTATTACATAAAAAACAGCTTTCCCTTAATGATTCTTAAGTCTGGCTCTAAAAAAAAGAGCAAATTAAAAAAAAAAAGAAATTCCTTAATATTTTGAAACAGAGGGGCATCTGCTAATGACTTGAAAAGAAAATCTTTTCAAGACTGTACCAAAAAATACACAAAACCCTATGCTTTCGTGACTGAAATACAGGGACCAATCTAGGTCTAGCAGAAAAATTAAATTTTAACTAAATATTTCAATCCTGTTAAAAAAGGGCATAAATACAGTACTACAGATAGTTGAACTTTTAAATAACTGTGGGAGTTCAGTAGCTGGTTGGTTTCGTCCTTGAACAGCGGTCAACACAAAACTGGCAGGATATCAAGAAGTTGAAACCCACACCTCTGCTGCACACCTGCACCCCAAAAGCAGCTGCTTAAAAAACAACTTGTCATGACATTTTACTGAGCGTATGCCAAGAAACTAACTAAATAACAGGTATAATATTTCCATTATGAGGTCAGACACACTTCATTTTAACTGTCTGGAAATTATTAACATTTGTGACGTAGGCCTCCCTGGAAGCTGGCACACTCCTAGTTGAACAGGTACATTGCCTCCTCATTAAAACAAAGCCCTTCAAGATAACTGCCTGTAAATGATGTTAAATGGTGTGATGAGCTCCCAGTAAAAAAGTGAGCTAGTTTTTCTGTAATTGCCAGTGATATGTAACATATAACCTCGTATGAGCAATATCCCCGATACATTTAAAAGAGTTATGAGCAACTTTGTTTGGCCTTGCTCCTCCATTTGCAACTTTTTCTTCACACACTGCCTGTATTCTCCATGAAAAACTCATCCTATAAATTAAAAAAAAAAGACCAAAATTCCATTATGGAAATTGTTGTAATGAAAACATCCGTTTTATAATTAATTCCTTAATTTATCTACTAATTTTGGAGGAATTCAAAGGAATGAATCTCAAATTTTAAAAAGACATTATATCAATTACAGAACTTGTTTACTAATAATCTTTTATACAAATAACCTATTAGAAATGCCACATGGCAAAGTGTCGCGATATTCACGACTACTTGTTAGCGGAACGAACGGTTAACAGCTGTGGCTTCTCTCTCCTTCTTCCTCTCTCTCGCTTATCAAACGCCATGAAAATGTTTGCGCTAGTTGACATGCTACTTTGAAAGACGCACGCTTCTCCATACTTCTGGTTTACACATTTCCGTTCCTTGACTTCGTCACATTCACGAAATTACTCTCACCAAATGCCGTATACAGAGAGCTAAGATGTTAACACATCAAAAATTCACGAAGGATGTGATTTGTACACCATATCTGATTTGCGACTTTTAAATTAAAATAACTTTTTTAAATCCACGACGACTTTAATTTTCTTGTTTGGTCTAGCCTCTAAGCTCTGTTTTTGGACAGTGAAAGTGGTTAAAATAGGGTGTTCCCCCCCCCCCTCCATACATTATGGACCTGTAACGCTACAATAATAAGCGGCACAGGGACCGCAGCAGACTGCCCGAGCCCTGCAGAGGTGACGAGACATTCAAGCGAAAGCCCGATGCGTGCAGAGAGGCGACCAGCCATAACAGTCGGCGGCGCTGAACCAGGCGCAAACGAGAATACGGGCGTAGGCCACGGGGGATCTTTACTGACTTTCCAAATATACACGCCCGCCTTCCCCACCCGGGGCAGCCCCGGGCGACCACCGCAACCGCCTTCGTCGAGCACCCTGCTGTCTCCAGCTCGCCACGGATCCACAGGCTGGTTCGCGCCAGCACACACCCTCAGTTTACCTATCAGTTTTCCATGTGTGACTTCATGTCTGAACGATCAACTGAAGCAACTGCGCAGTTCTGTCCGGTGGGCCTCAGCCCTACTGCCAACTGACAGTCCATTCAGGTAATCGCTCAATCCCGTCACTTGCGTGGGTGATGTCGCGATGTCGCGATGTCGCGATGTCGCGTCGAAACGGGAGAGCCGTTCGTTTATTGGAACGTGCAGATCATTTCCCGAGGTGTGGAATTTGGGGAATACTAACTACTGCAATAAATTAAAAAAAGGCTTCCATTAATATGTACTCCTGGATTGAACCATATTTTTATCGTGAAGTCGTAGCACAAACGTAAACAACCTTCTCTAATCATTCCGGAGAACGGACACAACTGAAGGAAAAAAATGGAGATTGGATGAAAAACAGAGTTCAGTTAATCGTTCAAATTAATATCCTGATCAGGATATTAACTGAGTGTTTATGGGGGCCCTTAACATCGGTAAACACGATTATGTGCGCTCCGAATTTCAACACTGTTACAAAAATGTTTACCTTAAATTTACGAACAACACTGGGTACCTACAAATTATCCAGGGATATTTTTAGATTTATGAATATTTACGTAAATTTACTGATAGGTACCGCGTTTTTCTTACTTTGAACATGAACAACATTAAGGGGACTGCCTAGTTAGGGGTGTATTTGTTTAAGTGAGGCGGGATGATAAGTGCGACTCTTGCTGGTGCTTATAGCGCGGTGTCGCCTCTAACCGCAAGGCTCTGGACTGGCACATAGTCTTCACGTCGTGCATAGAACTATGAGATTGGAGCGGTTACCGTAACATACGGCAGAGAAACTAAGATAAAGATGTAATGCAAGTTCCTCGAGTGCTTTCAAGAATCTGTACTAAATGTTTCATGACTACGAATTATACTAAAAACACACTCTTAAAAATTTTTACAACTAAATATGGACACAGAGCTACTCATCCGCCCGCAGTATTCGTCAATGCTTTTCGTTAACAGACCCCACTCGGATATCTTGAGCAGTTTTAAATCGCGTGATTTTCTCTGAAGCTCTACACACCGCGTGTGTGCCCAAATAGGCGGGGCCTTAAAGATACGATTTCCGACATACAAAACAAAGAAGTGGCAGAACAAGGATTTCCGGAGGGATGAAAGCGGCGCGTGAGAGAGAAAGAGAGTGAGTGAGAGAACCAACTATGGAGCTAGAGAGTAAGAGAGCAATGGAGAACGACACTAAGACCTGCTTGCACAGTTAAATCCAACCAAAAACTTTAAAGGTTAATAAATTAAGAAATACTTTACTTTGCCTCAAGAACGACGGTGTTACAAGCGGGCCTAACCCCCCCCCCCCCCCCCCCCCCACCGAGTCTAACCCCTCACCATTATTTCAAGTTCAACGAACTGTGGGTAGACTAAAATTTCATGACAGCTGAATTTAACGTATTAAGTTTTGGAAACAAATTATCGTAGGTTAATGACCCAAGCATGCTTCGAACTGCGACCTGAATACGCTTCGAAATGCAACACGTCCTCTATTCCATGTATAAAATTAAATTCTTCAATTATTTACTGCATGTTTTAATACTACAGGTGGAAAATCTACCGGGCAATTCGCCAACACGAAAAGGAAAGTGTTCCAAGTTACCAGCGCGCGGTTATCGAGCTTATAAGACGCCAAAGCAACACGCGGTGGTTCGAGAAAGGATAAACAGTTACGTCAAGAGGACCCGGTGACTAATAAAAACAACGCGATACGGCCATATGGACACAAACTTACGTTAGCAAACAAGGGCTGGCCCACCTGAAACGAGGTCTAGTGGTTCACGAGCTGATAAAGCTTCTTTGCGGGGCAGTCGACTTCCGATATCGCCAACTCGAAAAGAAATTTCACCCTCGGAGACAACATTTAAGGAACTCAAATCTCATCGTCACTAATAATTGACGAGCAAGGTTTGTATTTATGGTTTTTTAAAAAAGTTGGGAGTAAACACTAAGGTGTCACATCCGTGTTGCGAGGAAGCCAAAAATCCAACAGTTCGAGTGCCAAAATTGTCGTGAATCAAGTCGAGAAACTTAGGACATTAACTTTAATGTAACAGACCGAGGTTAAGGAGTTAATACTCGGAGTAAAGTGTAATTCATAAAAAAAAAAAACACAAACCAAAATTAAACATTGAAGTCTTGTAGCCACAAATTTATTTTTAACAGTTCCAAACACGGCTTGGTTAAGAAACACTGCGATATTTGTGTCTGTACAGCTTAAACGAAAATTTAATTGTAAAAATATTTACAAGCATAACGAATACTCTACCTCACGAAAGTTGAAAAAAAAAAAAAAAAAAAAAAAGTCCAGAGACCGCAAACCCATAATTGAACATACTTAATTCGAGAACCTGGCAACCACGATTCCTTACGTACTATCTTGAATTACGCAACAGTAAAGTTTTTCTAACGTCACCATACTTGCGAAAGAGCTGCGAAGTACACTGCACTGTTACGATAAACCACAAAAAAAAAAAAAGTTGAATGGCGCTCATTAAGACGACACACGAGTACGTTGCAATGAAGCAAGAAACCGACACGTTTCAAATTTCAAAAACCTAGATTTGGGACACTTCAGGACAATCTTCTGCATCTTCTTCCCTCCTCAGTCGTTCACACACACACTTAAAGCGGCCAACAGTACTTGATGGAATGGCACAAATACACTAATGCACGTCGGGGGCCGGACGCGCCGCTCTCGCTCGGACCGGGGCGGCTCGACGCCGACACTGCCGCGCGACGCCCGGCCCGCCGCGGCCCGGGGCTATTTCCGTGGGGCGGCTGCTGCCGGCACCCCCTCGCACAGTGGCCTCGCCTCGCCCCGCCTCGTCTCACCTGCCGAACCTACCGTCTTCGTGTCTCATGACTAGGCAAGTCAAGTAACTAACTTAAATAAATAAATAACCCTTCGTGAAAGGTGTTTTTGAAACTTAAACCGCTTTGCAAATCTTTTTAATAGTCCCAATTGTAAAATATTACTTAGAAAAAAAACACCTATCACTATTTAGTAATTTATTTTAAGATGAGAGTAAGCCGAAAAAACTAATAATATAAAACGATCAATTTTAGTCATTACTTGAGAGTTTGGTCAACAACCTTAAGTATCCGGCGTAGCCCGGGCTTTACGTAGTAGAGGTAAAAGGCTTCATTTAGGGGATGTGGCAGTTTTTTTTTAATCCCACTGGTAAAAAAATATTTCCTCTTATTTTGGTTCAAGGTCAATCGTGCAAAATTTCACCAAGCTTAAATAAAACTGTAGATTTTACTCAGAGAGCAAACAAACAACCAAACAAAATCCCATTTTTTAAAAATATATTTAGAACCCTTTATTGCAAAGACTAAGGGTACATATATTTTCCGTTTGTACGCTAGGAGCTTTTTGGAGAGTGCGCAACATTTCATCAAGAAACACCAAAATTCTGCTTTAATTGGCGAGAAAAGAATGGGAATTGTCCCCCCCCCCCGCCCATCCCCCCCACACCTCTCGAAATATCGTGTATAACGTGACCTTCCTCTTGTTTTGAAAGTGAAGTGTGCACACTTTCATCAAGCACGGAGTAAAACTGTGGATTTGTGTTTAAAAAAATCCACAAAAAAAACTTTTGTTGTATAACATTGTTTATTTTTAATGCAATGGTAGTGAAGTTACAAAAGCGGCTAAGTGTTATAAGTAAAAGCTCACCACTAATGAAGATGTTGAAATAAGTAAAATATAATATGAATCTCTGCCCTGCACTGGGACTTGGTTGCAAGCAACAGGTCCGGTCAGACAAATGCTTGATGCAAATCGTATGACTTGTGCCCAGGATTTTCCCTGTGTCCAACCAGGTTTCACCTGGATTCAAATTTCACTAGTTTTAGTCTAGATTAAGCACTGGGGAGTTAGTCGCTGCCATGGTTGACCAATCCCCAAGCAAAGCACGCGATGGTTGTAACACAGCTTCCTGAGACGCACTTAAGTCTTCCCTAACCCGAACCTCTGCCAACCCAATACACTTAGTTTTAGTTAAGGTTAGGAAAAAAATTAGTGTAAGAGTGGGTGGAAAAATATCTTCCCACTGAACTGGACAGTGTGGCCCAGGATTGGGAAATAGAACCGCTACAACGTCGCCATGTCTCAAGTGCCTTCGGAGTGAACGCGTGTTGCGTCAGTGGCGTAGCAGGCCAAAGCAGATAAATTATTGGAAACTCATGAGCTCGATAAAATTATTATCTGTTAGCAAATACTTAACGTTATCTTTACCAAGAAACTAGCGATATCAAAGAAAAAATATCGTCTGCTTGTGTAAAATAAATGCTCATTCCAACGCTGACGTGATTTCACTTCTTCGTTAAACCTTTAAAATTTTGAATTCCAAAAGCCAGGCGCTGAAAACATCTCTTCCCCGTGCACACGGAATACTTGCTCAAAAATGATAAATAACTTTTCTTGGAAAAGCTTATCTGAGAGTCCAAGTGTACGAACATACTAATGGCTACACAAGTATTTTTTTTAGAAATAAAATGCCCAAACCCAAAGAAAAAAAATCACCCCACACTTCAGTAAAAATTAAAGACATGTTCAATTTTAAATAACATTTAAATATTACTGAACAGCACTAGCTCTAACAAAAAAAAAAGTAATTAATTCCACGCGCGTGCTAAGCAAGTGACTGCAACGTGTGTTGCACAGCGTTGCAATGCACTAATGGTGGAATGTTTTCAGAAGAGGAGGGCTGTTTTCTATAACTTCAATCTTGAGAATAAAACTTGCAATAAGGCCAAAAACATGGCGTGAACTCATTTCACACCTATCAACAAGAAAAACACCAGCTAAAATTTTACAAAAATAAATTATATATATATATATATATATATATATATATATAGTCCATTGGCTTGTTTCATTAATCCGTTTAAAAGCACACTACAGCTGAACGACTGTTCATGTCTTTGTGGCAATACTTTACGTACACAACATGTTTGGTTGTTGAATATACAAGCCAACATTATCGTTTCATTGAAATTTTCACTGATATTTATTATATAACAAGCATTTAAAATTACTTTCGTTGATAATACTTTACAATAAATGTATAATACCCGTCGTGTGCCATTTGAAAAAAGGTCAGGTAAATACTCACAATTAAAACACTTGCCTTACTAATTGCTTCATGGTCTCATATTCAATGTTTGCACTGCCGGAAGATACATTTTCCATTTATTTCTCCACACAGATGTGGGTGTGTGGGTCATTTGCGGACCCGAGATCCTAATGCCAGAACCAGGCCCCGAACCGCGCAACCCACCGGAAGTACCAGTACCACAACCTCCTGGTTTCAGGCAGTTGTGGTTCATATGTCGCGGAGTCCGACCCGTGCCTAGCACTCTGTGTGCACCCAAACAGTTTTATTTAGTTGCAACTGTAGATGAGAAGCTTCTGCCAGTCATGTCATGATGTCCGATGAGGCGGTAACGGTAAAGCCCCAAGGCCGCACGCGATAGCCCAGTGCTCTGAGGAATACCTTGGTCGCCAACAGCTCAGATCACCGCCTCGGTGTTTCTGTTTCGGTTTCAAACATGATTTTATTGAAGAAGTTTTGTTACAAGCTGAACGTATCTGTGCCAGTACAATGGTTGGTCAATACATCATTCAACAGTGCCATACTTGTATTTTAGTCTCTTCCCGTGTATGGCTTTTGGAACAATCTCTTTTGTTACCAGATCATTTTATTAAATCATGAAGCTGGGCGTATGCCTGGAGAAAATTAAAATAAAAACCCCAAAAGCATGAAAAGAAAATACACTAAATAATTATATTAAATAGATTAAACACAAGATTACATAGATTAAAAGGGACGATAGAGTTGTATAAACTTGAAAAGGGCACCTTTCATACTTTTGGTGGCGGTAGAGTAGCTGGGTAGAAACTGAAAAGGTACCCTTTTCGATTTCTAAAAAATGTTTCGGTTTTAATGCAAATATGGACTGGAAATGTATCCCCTCGGAAAGGCTACAATTCAGGATTTTCTGTACAATGGCACAGCAGAAAATAAACTGGAAAGGTACCCTTTCCGAGGGGATACCTTTCCAGTCCATATTTCATATTTGCATTAAAACTACCGCCACCAAAAGTATTAAAGGTATCATTTCCAAGGGGATACAATTCAGCCCTCCCCCCACCCCCCCTCGGAAGTAAAACACATGATGGTCACGGGTCCGTTGTTGCCCTGGTGGCAGATGTGCTCTTCCACTGGCACTATAGGGAGATGAAGTGGTGGCGAGGGGTTTTAAGGAGGGCGGCGGGCCAGGGCATCCGAGGAGTCTCCCGTGTGCGTAGTCGGTCCCTTTACTTCACACGAAGCAGGCCAGCAGTTAATGACATCTTACGTGTCACGTGAGCCTGAATTCCATAGACTACAGGTTCATAAACAAAGAAGTTATGCAAGAACATACATGATAAAAACAGATATGCAGACGAATTGTCCTACTTTTTTTGAAATCGGTTAAAAAGAGGATATAGGTCTACCTAGTACGAAATAATCAATCCAGTGGACTGCTCTATGTATTTAATATTATAGCAATACGATAAACAAACAAAATGTGTTCATGTATATTTGCTTGAATCACAATCTGTATAATCTAGTATTTGTAATTTAAAAGCGTAAAAACAAAAACATCCACTGTAGAGTTTTGAACCACAGTCCTTTAGCTTACTATCCGCTCACTATAACCACTGCACTACGAATCCTGACAGAAGATTGAAAGGAGAATATGTATTACAATAAGTGTTCTAATACTAATATCCCTAGGATTTTAAAAATTGAAAGTACTCTTTACTATGACTATTTTAGTTTACCAATTATATTCCTAGGTAGTTTCACTATCATAAAGTTTCATTTGGCACACCAATAAGTTTGCTATGTCCCTTAATTTTTATGAGAGTGACTATATATGGGTTTATGTTCATACACGTTGGTCCGCCATCTTGCTGTGATAATTTCGTTGCATAGTGCAAGCGCATCGTAAAAATTAACTCTCATCATTTTCCCATAACGCACCTAAAGTATAACTTCAAAAAATCTTGACTAGTTGCCAGAAAAAAACCACCTTGCCAGATTTGTTTTTTGTATTGTAAAGCAAAACCTTTTCTGAAATCTACAAAACAGTTTGTTTGACAAAGAAAGTTAATTTTGTAAACTTTAATCTTGCATATTCTATGATTTAGATAGTACTGAGATTTCATACCAGAGCTGTTCAGCTCATATACCAATGCCAAAATAATGTAGAAGTGTTAATGCTAGGTCATTAGTACTCGATTCTGTTATCATATCTTTAAATATGTCTTTTAAATAACACACCGATCTATCTTTTGCTGCCACCGTGTATTAGAGCGAACAGCTGTCGAGGTACTGTAGGTAACTGCTACCTCAAAAGTGGCGATTGCAAGTCACCTGAAACAAAGGTAAAAGGCAAAATAATGACGCGGCTAAAATCCCGCAAATCTTTTGCATCAATCGTTGATTAATTGACTTCTGGGTGCCCCAGGACGTGGTAAAAATACTTAGTTTATATGGTATACAGAGTAACCCAAGTTATGTACGTAAAACCAAATGAGGCCCCTTTAAAATGCTTGTGAACCAAAAAAGGTGAACATTGAGCGAAGTACACGGAACTTTTTTTTTTTGCCACCTTGACTGATGGAGTTTTAAGACAAATTGTGGCTGATAGTGAATAGTGGGCCAACAAGCAAAAAGTACATACTACCACTGACATTCGCCTCGCCCCTTAGCGGTTACGGCCGAAGGTCTGTTGTCTCAATTAAAAAGACCTGACATCGAGCACATCGTAGCTCGAAAACCGGACGAGAAAGTATAAACGACCGTGATTTTTTTGCGATGGTTGTTGATTCAGTGTTGCGTCTTGGCATTTATTGCATAGTTTATAAACCCGGCATGTGTCTGTTTGTGACTTTCAAGCATACGACAAAAATAACAAGTGCTGGTTCGCGAGATCTCGGTCCTGTTGAGTGTTCCACGAACCCACACAGCTTTGCACAAGCTACAAATGCAGACCCACAGATACCGGCCACTCACGACCGATAAAAAACCTTATCACGTGAAACCGATTACAAGTGCCCAGCCTTTGTTTCCGTCATTTTGTACGACTCATCACCTTCGAGCTCGCTTTATAATTAAACGTGTTGCTACCGCTTGCATCAGCACTGCTAACTTTTCATCGTTGTCATTCATTGAGATGGTATTAATCAAATACATGGTCACATCCATGTTATAATTGGGTAGCAGCTGGTCTGACAACTGTTAACCTAATGTTAAAGAATGTTTAATCATTAATTTAAATTGTAATAACAGCTCATTATTAGCAGTCGATTGGGATTTCCGCTGCCTTAGTGGTTATCAAGCATCCATTTTAAATATGTTTAGTCATAATTATCTTTAAATTATTTAAGAAGCAGTTCAGTCATTTACCTGTATAGCGATGTACAGTTATCAGTTATGAAAAAATTACACATGTTAGTATTGAGGGTGGAAAGTCTAAGGCGAGAATTTAAAAAACAAAATCGAGAAAAGATCATAAACGATTTTGAGTAAGCACTCTGCAACACACGTTAACTCGTTACGTATTACCTGAAAATGACTATATAAACTGGCTAACAATTATGGATTCGCTATTAATCGCAAGCACAAATCATTCCTGTTTCTGGACGGTGAAACGGGACGTAAGAGGAAAATTACTTACACGTGCTTGGTTATCAGTTATCGGAAATAAAAGGCACCCGCCAATCAGAGTGGCTGCTGTGACGCAACTCAGGCGAGGTCACGACGCGTGATTGCGCTCGAGCAGCCCCCCAACGCACGCTCGCCTTCACACGGAACAAACTTGTATTTCACAACTACTTGTGCGGAGAAAACCCGCGAGGGCCGGCATTCATTCCCCTGAAGGTGCGCCACCATATGGCGAGGGAAGTGGATACGCCACTTCATCGCGGCTCGGAGGTGTTTGGGGAGAAGCTGAGGAAACATACGCTGCAACCAACATGTACTCACCCGCTTATCCCCTCCAGCGAGCAATGAAGGCGTCTACCCAAGCCTATCACATATCCGGGACTCCTCTGAAAGAGAGCCAGTGATCCGGCCGAGGTCCTATCCTACCTCTGCTAGCTGTCTAGGCTAGTGCCGGAGCTGATCCGCTCGTTTAGGAGTGGGGATTCCCAGGGCTTGCTCCAAGCACAGAGCAACCAGCTGCCAGTGAGAATCCATGCCACAGACTGTCTGAATAGAATTACTCATGACCGAACTCACTTCTTCCGACGGTTATGCACTCACCGAAAGACTGTTTAATTTAAACTGCTCGGCAGTGGTTGGTTGGCTGACGTATCAATAAAGCCAAACCCTTGAAAATGAATGTGGTCTGAAGCTCATTCGAATGCTTGTTCGGTTGCAAGTCGTTGAAACAGTTGACGTTTTTGATATAATTCTTTAAATAAAGAGTTTTCGTATGTGCTTGTAAATGATGTAAAACATGTTTTCTGCATGACATTACCGTAATTGGAATATTCTGTAAAATTTATTTTAAAATTAAACTGGTACGGGTTAAAAATTGTTTCGCCCGTAAGGATTTCATAGGCACCGTGTGTTGAGTAGAAATGGCAGTGGAGGAATTAAGAGGCCACTCCAGTGTTTCAGGGGCACTACGCAACCCGCGTTAACCTCATAAGATTCAATGCTATTTTCATTTTGCTTATAACTAATTAACTAATATAGATTTCAAAATGATGCTTGCGTGATATGTAAGACAACGATGCTCTTATCAAAGCCCCTTTCTTCAAAACCGTGCATAAATTATGGTTTTATACTAATCTTTACTAATACGCATAAGTCAAGTGTATTGTCTAGGTTTGAACCATAATTTATGCACGTTTTTGAAGATAGGGGCTTTGATAAGAGCATCGTTGTCTTACATATCACGCAAGCATAATTTCGAAATCTATATTAGTTAATTAGTTATAAGCAAAATGAAAATAGCATTGAATCTTATGAGGTTAACGCGGGTTGCGTAGTGCCCCTGAAACACTGGAGTGGCCTCTTAAGGAATCATATTAACGTGGTTTTTGAATTCGACTGCATAGAAAATGAAAATCCACTTACGAGAAGCATGTTCCTTATAAATTATAATTTATAGTTATTCGTTCCATTTGTTTCTCCCGTCTGTATATGAAGGGTCGTTTATTGTATTTGTTAGTTCATTTTATGCACACACATTTTTTTCTTCGAAATACAACGTATGCAATAGCAAATGTTAAATTTGTCTTTCTTCACTCATTCATTCACATTCATCGCAAGAACATTTCGAGGAACACGTGTTGTAAGTTTACTGGACACCATCAATCTCGCATTTTAGTTGTTTGAAGAAGGAGCTCCGTTCATGCGTGCGATGCACCAGGGGGCGACTCCGTAAACCTGCAACCAGAACCGTCCACGTCCGAGTTCATCTTGAAAATAGACCTGGCGAGTGCGAACACTGGCACACTTCCCGACTAGCGGAGTCGGCGTGATCCCGACAGGCGCGGCCCGGCGGCCGGTGTTTACCCCAGCAGTGCAGGCCGCGTGCCGGGGGCGTCCTGCGCAAGGCGGTTTGTTTTACCGCTCACACAGCCCCGCTCGAACCCTCACGCGGCTCCACAAGCTGATTGCTTTCATACATATCATCCCGCGGCCCACTGCAGGGAACAAGCCCGCAGAGCCTCGCGACGCCGCGTCGTGCGGCTCACAGAACAAGGAGGGAGAGACAGCAGCGCCACTCCTACAGTGGAAACTGAAAACATGTTTTGCGCGACATGTAACGCTATCTGTTGGGTGGCCCATAACTACTAGGAAAAAAAACCTTCAGAAGAGGGGTTAAAGTCCAAAGTGTTAGGTTTATAATGTTAATTAAACTACTTGACGACTAATTGCTTAGTAACAGAAATTTAAATTATGCTAGAAACACTTAATGATGTTTAATAATAAAAAATAATGTTCTATATAAATTAGTAGAAGATGCAAGATTTCAGGTATGCCACACAAAAAAAATGGAGGCTAACAACATAAAAGTGAATTAATTTTAACTGGTCTGTTTGCCTGATAATAGCTTATGCATTTCGTCTTACAATCAACATACCTATGTGGTAATAAATCACGAAAGCAACTACCTAGCGGGTGGGCCCAAAACTACTTCAAAAAACTAGGTCTCAGTTTCGGCAACTAGAGCTTCCTCCCCATGATGCGGCTGTGCGGACAACTGCTGCAAAGCGCAGCATGGTTTACACTGGTCGAGTAGAGGTCGATCACGCTGGGGTGTGTACTCGGCCTAGCATGTGCTCACCCTTTCACTCGCCAGGCCGTTCAGAGTGAAAGATAAGACGGTAGTCATCTCCCTGAATCTCTACCCGAAAACACGTGTGCGATTTTTTTCAGTATTCGCCATTGATGTTCAACATCTAACCACGATAACGAGCAAATTCAAGTGTTCTCATGTTGAAAATACTTATAATACGAAACTCGGACACGAAATTGAACGTAGAATTCTATAAAATAATGTCGAGCGTAATAAATATATAAGCTAACTAGCTGTTCCCGCGTGGAATAGTGTCTTTGGGTAGCATTTTTAATTATTTAGGCCAATTATTTTACAAATAAGATACATATAAATACTTTAATGAGCTATTTGCAGTGTTTCACTGCAAAGAGCTTATTAAATTATTTAAGAATATAAGTACATAAAGTATAAAGTATTAATATCAGTTTATTTAAGTACATTTTTATAAACTACGTTTTTTTGTTTTCCCATCTTTTGCCAAAACATAAAGATTTTGCGGATTTGATACACGTGAGCATGCCACATAAGAGTTGCCCATGGGAAAAACTTTTTTCTAAATAAACTCCTGCAACTTTAAGCGTCTGTCCTTGAGCTTTATTAATTGTTATTGCAATGCTGCTTTCAGGGGAAACTGCACTCTTTTAAATTGAAATGGCAAATCAGTCGGAATTATTGGAATACGGGGTATCAAAACATTTTCTCCTTTTGCCATTTCAGTAATGATTGTAGCTTTTATAATGTTGTGCCCCAGATGTGTAATTTGTAGCCGTGTACCATTACATAGCCTTGGCGCGTCAAGATTTCTCATTAATAGGACTGGAACACCAAATTTCAGCCTCAACTTATTGGAAGGCACTCCTGATAATTCTAAAGAGTTGAGAAACTCTATAGGGTATGATGTGACTTGTTAACAATATACCTATAACTATTTACACTTTATTTTACTTTTGACCGTAAACACAGAAAACAAAACTTCCTATTACGAAAATAACTTATTTACATTTATTGACCCAAATAAACAAAACCTCTATACTATAACTTTTTACACTTAACTTAAAAACATAATCAAAGCAAAATAAACTTACTTAATATTTTTTAAGAATATAAAGAACGCAAAAGATTAAGAAAACTACGTATTACGAAATTACACACGCATACCAACTACAAAATTAATGACAACAATGGTATTTTATGTATGATTCACAAAAACAAACAAAAACTTATGAAAAACAATTGTACTGAGATTGTTCGTTATTACAAAATAAACAAAAGGAGTTAGCGTTCTCAGGTACCTAGCTAATATCCAAATGTACAATAATAATGACATAATAACATCTAACTAAATTCGAAAGTAATCTACTTTTGACGAATGAAATAAACAAAACAATAACCCAACTAAAGAAAAAAAATTAATAACCTAACCCAAAAACTTAAAATTATTTGTATTTCACGAAGAACATTAATTAAATAAACAAAAAATCGTGTAAGTAAATCGAATTGTAATCAATTTGCAGTGAATAATAATGAATTTGCAGCGGAAAAGATCAGTATTCGCATGCGTGTGACACAGTCGTCTGCCATCACGTGTCTGCCCGTTCTGGTAAGCACACTTGGGCATATTTCCCCACCTACACCGCGCCGTATAAAATAAAATACTAAACCCCGCATTTGGAGCTGATTTTCACAAGGGAATTTTATTAAAATACTGCCCATCTAGTTAAAATTCATTAAACAGTTAATACTATAAAGTTTACCTTTGGCTTTGTGAACTTTTGTTTGCGCCATCCGCCACAGATGGCATCATCGTGGTTACATATTCCCGTTTCATGCGACTTGCGTTCCATTCACGAAATAACACTTACAAAATGCCGTATACCGAGAGCTAAGATGTTACACATCAAAAATGATACTAAGTATACACCTGCAATACTAAGAATGCTTTCAACTGAAATGCTTTGTAAATTATGAGACCGACCAGTTCTGTGGCTGTGGCACAGCCTAACGACGCAGGGGTCACGAAGAAGAAGGGGGGGGGGGGGGCAGGAGGCATGACGGAGACGTAACGTGTTGGCTGTGTGTCGGCGGGGAATCTATAAATATGCCTCTCCGTCCGCAGATGTTTGAGTCGTGTCGCGGCCATTGTCCACGGCAGTTGAATTTCGACGTGTCTCGGGGCATCACCACACCTTCAGGGGGAGATAACAGTTGGTTTAACAGATTGTACGTCGTTACAATTTTCTAATTTTAATTTTCAAAATTTGGCTTTTTTCAAGCATAGTGTAAAATTTAGTGTAATGCCGGAAGTTAATAGTATCTGGCTGCTAACTAGTTTCTCCTCGGGGCCTTTAGTAATGAATTTCTTTTTAGGGAATGAGTACAGCTGTAATAATACTGTCAATAGAGAATATGCCTTAAATAAAGCAAATTTACAACATTCAACGTAATAAATAATTCTTATTGCATAACAACTGTTGAAGCCAATGTGGCGTCTTTGAGTTCCCATATAAGTTATCACTACTTCCTCAAGCAGCCATTCCTTACACATTAGTAGGGACCGGACACTAGGATAGACCACAGTCCTCTGGGTACTCTGGCCAACGTGATTGGGAGTCGTTAAGCTGAGTGCACAAGATTTGACCGCCATGTTTTAGAACCTCCTGATTCACAACAGCGCCTAGGGCGGTCGCATGCATAGATTTTACAATGATCAGGTGTATGTAATTCCAGTTTTAAAAATTAATTTTCGCTATTACTAACATAAAGTCACTAGCGAATAATGTAAATAAAATTTAAAAAAAAAAATAGTGGGTATAGGTAAACTAAAATTTTTAAAAATACCAAATTAATTTACATGTTGAAAAACGGTGTTCACAATGTCAGGGGAAAATCATTTGGTAGTTAATATAGTTATTTACTAACACTAACAGATGTCTGATACATAGCGAAATTTCATTGGCTGAAATTAACAGTAAGATTTCAATTGTGAACTTATTTCGTACAGGTCGTGTGCAGGGCCTGCTGTGCACTAGCTTATGTTGTCTAATTGTGAACCCAGAATTACGGTGGTTACGCAGAACTTCGAATGAAGGTTTCTCATTGGCTCACAGTCCTCCAGATATAAGCACTGTGGCCCAATCGCAGAAGCAACACGGGAGTAAAACAGTTAGAATTCGAAGTCCGTCGCGAAATGACTCCGAAATAAATTTCTGTCTCTGCACATTAGCTAATTCTGGTTACTTCCTCGAATAGCCCAGCTCGCGCGCGCACACACACACATACACATACACACGCGCGCACACCAACGCACACACACACACAGACGGGCGGCTGGGCAGGAAGCATAATTGAAGTTATTAGTCACGACTTCTGACAAAAAACAAAAACAGCGAGCATACGAAAAGAGACGCGGAAGACAAATTTTACACGCTGGATGGAGAATTAACGGTTGGGAAAAAAAACTTAAGAGAGGAAAAGAGAGAGTTGAGTAAGATGCCAAATGTCGGGATGTATACATGATCGTGATGAAGTGCAAGCAGTGGCTTAACACTCCAAGATTTAAAGACGTGTTTTATATTGCACGTTCATAAGCAGTCACAAGAATGGGTCTAAGAAGGAAGTATTCAAAATTATCATGCTTAAGTGAATTGGTGTTTTTGTTCATGATTTTAAATAAATGCATAAAATATTCATGGATAACTGTTTACAAATGATTTTTCAATTTTTTTTTGTTTGAAGAAACTTAAAGATCTATTAATAATTAAATCATAGACTAAAGAAGAGTCTGTGTCTAAAACTTTATTTGCATGATATAATTCGTAAATAAATTAAACGTGGGTTTCTAAAATATCTAGAAACCTAATTTTAGATTTTGAGAAAACATAATTTTATTTATTAAAAATAATGTCCTTAGAAAATATATATATATATATATATAATACGAAAAAGGCTACACACAAAAGGGTTTATTCAAAATATTATAACACGCGATTTAATGCTCTCAATTAATGCTAGAATAAAAATATAAATGGTCTTTAATGTTTTCTAAATCTTTAAACAACGCTTATTGAAGTAATAAAAGCATGTACAAAAAAATTTACACACACACATTATATATATATATATATATATATATATATATATATATATATATATATATATAGTAGTCAAATGGAATCATTAGCAAAAATAAAGACTAGAGAATAAAAAATAATTGAAGATATGAACTGAATAAGCACCAATAACAAATTAACCTTAATTCCAAATATTCACAAATTTCATCACTATAAAAGGTTATCATGAGGAATCGCCAATAAATTAGCTGCTCCACAAAGCCTATTATTGTTTTATTCCAATAAATACTGCGCCACTTTCGCGAGTTCCAGGAGCCAGCAGTAGGACAGTGTTGCAGTAGGAATGAACTATCCACACTTCAATGGCAATTTCATTCACGTCAATACTCAAAACTATGAGCAGAGTTATTCGAAGTAACGGGTAACTTAAACTAGCCAAATTAAACAGTTAAATTTTCTTTCGTAATATGCGGCAGATAAAACCAACATTTCAATGTGATGCTTCGGGAAAAGTAAATAAATGCTTGCCAAAGAAACACACCAACAGCAGATCTAAGCACTCAACTTAAAAAAAAAAAACATAAATGCTACATTGATTGTAAAATAATAATTTACAGATCTCCACAATAAAGGTAAGTATTTTGCACATTTCGCAGCAAATCCAACAGCTGAAGTGGGACTTGTATAGATAATAAAAGCACGCAGCCGAAGTTTGCACTCTGTTCAGATTAACAGACTTTTTTTTACGTCTTCAAGAACAGACAGATTAAAACCTCAAAAAGAATTAAATAGTCTTTCACTGACCACAATACTTATTATTTTCATTGAATCCAACCCACACAAGTAATTTTTTGCAGTTTTCTAACACTTCCAAAGTCACAACATATATGTAGATTTTTTAACGTCGTGAAAAAAAAATATTTACGCAGTAACAAAAATCATTAAAGCTACGCACAGGTGATTTTCTTACACCACACTCAGAGGCGCCATCACAGATGAAATTCAGCCTCTAACGTGCCAATAAAAATACATATCTGCTCACAAATACTTGGCACACAAACACGCAACGAACAAAAGACTGAACCCTAAAAAATACGTTCGACTCGTTTATGGATTAGCATTACAGGATGAGGCTTACAAGGGGACCACCGAGTATAGTACAAACGGAATTTAATAGGTCTTATATATGTTGTGGAGGGAGGCCCCCAGAGTACTAAGCTAAAAGGGTTTTGACCAATGCGCCTTAGTTTTCGCGAAAATTGTGGTTAAGGTTTTATACGAACGTTTTACCCGGTACATTTTCCGTGGCGCCAGGCGAGCCAGCCTAGCCTAGTTGGTAAGGCTCTTGCCTAGCAGCCGGCCGGTCAGGATTTGCTTCCTGCTCATAGAATTTTTTTTATTATTTCATAATTTTATAATAATTCTTATTTTAACGGTGAAATAAATAGTCAAGAAATATTTTATTTTTGGGCGATGTATTTTTTTCAATCATACTTGGGCAACGATTGCTACCTGATTTTCCTGTTCTCAACCTTTCTTTTAACAATCGATCTTATGCTGTAGTTACGTTAGGCGAGTCCTAATGGGATTCTAATCTTTTAAAGGGGAAATAAATGGTCAGGAAGTAATGAACTATAACACATAATTCACTCATTGTTATATTTAATGCTATTCAATGTGATTTTAATACACTTCTAGTACGAATTTAATATATCGTCGCTAGCGTTAAAATAAGAATTATTATAAAATTATGAAATAATAAAAAAAAGATTGTATGAGCAGGAAGCAAATCCTCACCGGCCGGCTGCTAGGCAAGAGCCTTACCAACTAGGCTAGGCTGGCTCGCCTGGCGCCACGGAAAATGTACCGGTGTAAAACGTTCGTATAAAACTTTAACCACCATTTTCGCGAAAACTAAGGCGCATTGGACAAAACCCTTTTAGCTTAGTACTCTGGGGGCCTCCCTCCACAACATATATAAGACCTATTAAAATCCGTTTGTACCATACTTGGTGGTCCCCTTGTTAGTCTAACCATTATATTTCAATTTCCTAACCTGAAATATTTATCTGGCTATTCCTTAATTTTCCCAGAAATTTAAAAGTCCATGATATTTCCGATTTTCTTATTTCCCCCTGATTCTAGAAACCCCGTAAAGGTACTGCTTACCCACTTAAGACAGAAAAAAAACTGAATTTAGAAAGTCACGTTTCACAGAAATTACATACCGGATCACATTGGTAAAATCCGAGTTCAAAAATTTCCTGTTTGAACTAATGTCCGATCAGTCACTGGGCGTGTTCAGTCCAACTAGTTTTTAGGTTATTAGGAAGATAGTCGTAGTCGGTGAACTCTAAGTCTATATATGGAACCACCAGCAACGCCAGTTGCGTAGGGGTGTTTTATTTTACAAGGGTTCTCCTCCACTCCCTCTTTCAGGGACAACGCAGAACTTGGCAACTCTCGACTAACTGGCAAACACGCAGGCTACAACCGGCTGCCCCCCCCCCCCCAACCACGGGGGAGGGGGGAAGGGTAAAAAGAAAGCTATCTCTAAAAATGCCCCTGGAAGCTGCGTAGCCATCGTTTACTCTCGACCGACATTGCCATGTTATACCACAAGTGAGCTAAGACCAAGCCAAAACTCACTTTCTCTCTTATGTATATATGCATATATACACACCTCTATCTCAATCTTTATAAATACACATACATAGATACATACATACATACATACATACATACATACACATCACACACACTTCACCCGCCCGCACACGAGGAAATTTGAGCTTTAAATGCTAGTCTCAGTTTGCTTAAGTACAAAGAAGATTCTATTTCGAGGAGTTGCTGGAAAAAGTTGGTAACAAATCAAGTACTGCCAGTATTTTTTGTCAGCGAAGAGACAAATTTGTACTTACTAAAATAGTTTACCGATTCATCCATAAGAACCATACTTTGTCCTGACAGATTTACCCTGGACACATAAAACGTTCTCTTCACCTTGATTATTACAAAACACCAGATTTCACGAATTAGACTTGTCGATTTTGTCCAATAGCCACACGATATTCTAAACGAAACTATTGAAAATATGCTAGGTAGGTTTCATACGAAGAAAACACGCTATTCATACAACTTGGGTATGACTTTTTTGAATCCGTGCACTGAACAAAACTTTTCAAAAGTCCTTTTCGTACTCGTATGCCAATTGTGTCTGTTACCGCAACATGACAAGAGTATTTTGTTGGGAACTAAATAAAGACTTGTATCCACGAGCCCATCACAAGAAATTAGTTTAGAACCGATCTATTATATTTCACTAGTACGGTCAAGATGAAGACTTTGACTTATTATCAGTGTCACGAAATGGCTGCAAGGTGTGCTGAGAGTTATATAATTAAAAAGTTTATCTCAAGTGCAGAAGCTTTTAAACGGCCTGGAATATAAAACAGGGCAGATAAAACTCCCAAACCTGGTATGCTATCCGGCCAACCAAATCGATTGGAAATCACATGTTAAGGCATAATATGTGAAAGTCAAGTGCTTGCAAGATTAATGCGATTTTAAACAATATTTATTTACGGCAATTATAAACTATAGACATATAAGGCTAAACTAAAGACATACAAGGCGGTGTACATTACGGAAGAAACCACAGTAACAGCATACGAATTACATGTAGAAGTAACCGCAGTTAAACTTGGTTCACAATTAAAAAAATAACAGTATCAGGTCGTATGCACAAGATTTTACCGCCGTGTTCATGAACCTACAGATTCAAAACAGCGCCCAGAACGGTCGTGTGCACAGGAGGGAAATGAATATATTATTTTTATGTTGCGGTTGCTTGGCGCATCAGCCAATGAGAGAAGAGTAGAAAGCCGATTTGGCGGGATTTAAGAAATGCATTTATTTATCAATCATATTGTTGCAAGAAAATGTCGAGACACTACAATGCTCAGATATTTCCTACATTAAAATTCAATTAATGAAATTACTTATAGACATAACAAATAGTTTCGTGGTAAAATTTGTATATAACCCAAATTATTTTACATGATAAAAAAAACTGTGTTCACAAACTGCTGGTCCAATGTCACGGGTTAACAGCATTTAATAGTATAGTTATTTACCAACACTACCCACTGATATTGGATACATCGCGAAATTTCATTGGCTAAAATTAACAGTAAGATTTCACTTGTGAACCGATTTCACTTGTGAACCGATTTCGCACAGGCCATGTGCATGGTCTGCTATGCACTCGCTGTATTTTTTTAATTGTGAACCCAGCTTAGGCAAATACACTAGAGACTAATACCGGGCAGCTCCAAGAAATTTGTGTGAAAACCTTGCGTTGTTGTCAAGTCAGTCCGATAGATGGCAAACGGTATGCCCAGTATGAACAATGTATCTGTTAAATACATATGGTACCAACATTATGGCAACAAAAATAACTTTATTTTCTCTTGGAAAAACCTTTCTTTAATTATAGTACAGATTTATGAGAGATATAAACCTCCAGTTCTTAAATTTTTAAAAATTAAATTAATAATGTTTGACACCAGATAATATTATATATAATTTGACACTATATATATAAAATATGTTTGTAGTTACACCTCTTGTCGCTAGGTTATTTTTCACACACTCGCCTGTGTTGTTAGTATAGAGCTGTCCGGTATTAGTCTCTAGTGTATTTGGCTTAGGCCTGATTACTCGCCTCGCTCCAAGGCGATTCGGGTTTGAGTCCCGACTGAGTCGAACATGTTTTTTTTTCCCCCTTGTTTTTCTCAGTGTGAAAAACCGGTGCGTTTTCTCAGGATAATGCCCCCCCCCCCCCAAACCAATAATTCCATCAATGGTCATCGTCTCTAATGACCTAGATGTCCATGAAACGTTCAGCCTTACTACATTCATCACGCTCAGAACACTTCCCCGCTAGATTGGTGGTTTACTAGCACCACGTGCGCCTGCTCGATAGACCACCAGTCTATCACCACGGCCGTACGGGTGGCTAGTGTCCGAGCCCGAGGCGTCCAACTGCGTCCAGACCTGCTCATGGGAACTTTCAGTTCGTCACATCTTTCATCAATACAGTATACTGCGACTCAATTAACTTCCCTTGTACCGGTAAACGCGGACCTACAGGATAAATAAAATGCTACGCTGTTGATGAAATATGACGGTTAAATGTAGGGTTAAAGCAATCAATCCTCCGAATTCGTGTCACAAAAATAAGTACCAACGACTATTTGAAAATGTTCATTGCGGAATGAAAAGGGCAGGAGACAGTTTTACTGCAGCAGGCAGTAAATTGGAGGCAAAGAATCTTGCCAATCGCCTTCCGAAGTTTCTCGCCGTTATCGACGAATAAGGCAGTTGTCTTATCTGGTCGGGCTCACAAGAGTTGTTCCAAGATAAGAAGACGCCGAGAGGTGATTGGCCAATCCCGCTGGAGTGGAGCTACGCGGGCAGGTAGACGGCACCAATGGAGGCCCGCCCCATGGAGTGCCGCGGACACGTTATCGGCACGGTCGCACTTCGCCCCGCGCCACCGGTATAAAGCGTCTTACGTTATCTGCGGCCGGGAGTGAAGTTCGACCACGCAGCCATTCTCCGGCGAGGAGGCGGCGGCGCAGCAGGCGACGGCGGAACCCCCCGCGCGGCCGCGAGTTGGAAGTGGAGATCTAGGCACGTGACGCTCGACAGCCGTGCCAGATCTAACTCTTCCAGCTCATGGCTGCCCGGCTTGTCACCGAGGCCAACTCTTCCAGCGGGACGCCGAGGCCAGCTCGGACTGCAGGTCGGTGAGGCGTGCGTCTCGGGAGCCCGGACACACTCTACACACTCTTTACAACTGGTTCTTACAGGATCGGTTATAACAGTTTATAAACCAAATTTATTTGAATCACAATAGTTTTCGGATTCACACTTGGAGCTTGGAAGGGCCATTTAAGCACTTCCACTCGGTTCAACTGACACTCTCACTGCAAGGCTGAGCCCGAGACGTACACCGCCCCGCACCAACCCCTACACGACGCATCAGGGCGCCAGACGAGGAAGGCAGAAGAGAGAGAGAGTGGTTCATGGACTAAGTGGAGAAGTGGTCTCTTCACTTTGATTACAAGTGAGATTCAACTCCTCCAACTTATTCCTGCCACCGAGTTCGACAGTCGGCGCGCAGGGCCAAGTCCGGCCGAAGAGACACACATCAGGTAAGAGCTGGCAGTGTGTTGCAATGAACTTCAGAGAAAAAAAAGTCCCTGCCTTTAGCTGCACGAGCTTCAGTTTAAAGTTGGGAGACAGGAACCGGAAGACGTCATACTGGTTACAATAATTTTCATTTCGTATTATTTATCGTTTGATTATGTAAATTTATTACATTAAGAGATATACGAAGCCCATAGAACACGGCTAAAGTCATTTACAAAAAAAATAACTAAATACTAAAAGTCACAGGGGAAATTATCTGCAGCTATTAGTTCAGGCATGCTCCATAAAATGATGGCCGCCTTTAACAAGCTGAGGGCCAGAGAAGACGACTCGACGTGCGGCTGCACTGCACGCCGAAACCAAGCAATCAGCTCAGTCGCGAACCTTGTGTCTCCGCCGCGGAAGGATTACGAGCTGCGCGCTGTATCTCCGTGGCGGAAGGCGCCGCCAGACTCTCGAGGCCGCAGGCACCGAGCAACGGGAAGCCTGCAGTTCACACGGACGAGAGCCACACCCAAAACATTTCTGAAGTTCTTCGTAGTTTGCCGATCGCTCGTGAAAACACACCATATTGCAAGGATATATGTATTTAACGGCTAGCCTAATCAACCTTTCATTTTAGTTACGATAACCTTGCCGAACATAACCTAACCTTTAACTTCGGAACTGTTCGGGTTGTGCTTGTGACTTTCGTCCCTGTGAACTGTAGGCTATCCCCGAGCAACACTGCGGGGCGGGATTCTCTGGTCGCTCGCGTGAGCACAGCATTTCGGCACTTTACGCAGTCTGTCTCACGCTCAGATTAAATAATAAATGGCGACGACTGTTGCCAGATTGTACCTATACAGCTTGTTTACATTACAAATATTATTTAATTATAATAAGTTTTATAATTTTTAAATTGTACTATTTGTTGATTTTAAAGACCATAAGTTAAGTGTTTATTGACAGTATTCTTTCAGTTGTACTCGTACTGAAAATATAATAATTGCTGAACACACATTATTCGATGTGAGAATCAATTTGTAGTTTTCGGTCATTATTAATAATAATAACAAACTAATGTGCTATGCTCAAAAGAGAAAAGTTTTAATATACATGTTATAAATAATTGACAAACAATTGAACCCAAGATGGTGTCTTTAGATTATGACTCCTTAGAAATAAAAAAGAGTAGTATCAAATGATGTTCTTGATGAAATACAACAGGAAATGTTTTTTCATCAATTAAAATTTCCAAAATTTGACTTTACAAAATACAATGTTAAATAAACATATTAAAACATTTTACTGCAGTACAAAGTTTTGTCTAAAACGTCACTGCTATCTGGTGTAATCTGGCAACAAAACAAGTACACCGAAGCAAGTACAGCGCTCATGGCAAAAACCGTAGATTGTAAAGTGAAGGTAAGTACTCACTGAAATGAACACTGCAATTTAAGGATGAGACGCGCTATAAACAAGTACGTATCTTGCGGGCTGTGCAGCGTGAGTTCTATGAGGAAATATGAAAGTTTTTTTTTTAGTAACAGTAGAGTATAAAAAACAATATATATTTATTTGCAGACAGTTTTATTACTGTGCATTAAAAGCTACGACATCAATAATAACATTTCAGAATCGTTTTTAGCCTCGATTGGGAACGTCAAAGCTTTTACAACGGAGGCAGACATTTTTTGCAATAACCGTGGTGTATAGGGCAATTTATCAAATATTAAATTGTATAACCAAGCTCCAACTGCAAACGCACAAATTTACGTTCTTACTAGCTATGAAAAAAAAATTATCAAAATATAATTTTTTCATTTAACAACTTGAATGAAAAAAAAACCACACCATAAACAGAATAAAAAATTGCAATATTACACAGCTTATATTTTATTCAATTCTGGCTGTAGTTTTCTTACCGCTTTTAATTCATGTAAATGCAATGCACGATTACAGGCGGTTTTACATAAAAACTTAATCCACACGTTTCGGACGAAAAAAGACAAAAAGAGAGCGAGAAAACTTTCTTCCAAGGTTCACTTAAATTTGCCGATATTTACTTTCAACTTGCCAAAAGTCACGCTACGGCAGCAGGTTTACCAAACCCTTAACGAGAGGTACATATTTGCTCTGATAGTCGCTATCAGACGTGTCGGGTACGAGCACACAAGAGTGTTCGCTCGGCCTGGAGGAGGACACAGCTACAGGAGAGCGAGACGGAAACTTCCTGGGAGGCGACCAGTCTGCGGTCATATCAGTAAACTAAGCACAAAAAAAGTTAACGGTTTACTGCATGACGAATAGTAACTGCCACGTGAATAATAAAGGAGGATAGAGGGCGTGAAGCCACCCACAATGAATCAAAGGAAAAAATAGGAGAAAAACGCCTGAACGAGCGAATTGCTACTTTAACTTTTCAGTTCAGCATTAATAACTATTTATAGACATCCAAAGTGTCAAACATACTCAAAAAAAAATTCACGGTCATTTGCATTGACACGACTTTGCATAGCAGATTATTAAGCTCATAGAAATGATTTTTTATTAGCTTCATTTCATTTCAGCAAAAAACTTTTGTCCAGCAATTATTGGTAGAGAAAAAATGCATTCTTATAAAAGGAAAACAGCCCTTTGGTATTGCATATATAATTTGCGTGTGCTAATAATTTCATACTACTCATATGCAAGCTATCGATTATATATACTCTTGAAAAATATCGAAACAAAAATCATCGAAACAGATTTAATAACTCTTGGGCATTTCTGTACTTATATATATGTATATATAACTTCTTTTTGTTTTATATTTTCTAATGACATACAAGAATAAAGCTAATTCATTACTAGCGTATAAATATGAGAGAATTAGTTACAGCTTTAATAAAAAATAGTACATTCCGTGTGTAATTAAATAGAAATCATTTAGATTAAAAAACACTATATGAAATTGTATACACAGTTATAAAGCACTTCGGGAAGTGAAAACTATCAGTTTGCTATTTTTTATTTTAGTGAATCCTACAAAAATAATTTACTGTAGCTATTGTCTGTGATACTGTGAGGCTTTAGGAAATTAAAAGTCCTTTATTTTGGAATCGAAAAAAATAACAATGACTGGCCACTGTTAAAAGAAATCACTGATCAGCCTTACAGACTAGTCTTTTTTTTTAAACTAATATAATACTTATTTATGGGAGAAAAAAACACAAGGTTTGAACATTTTTGGACAAATACTTGGCAGCCTTTCTGTTAAGACTAGTAAATTATATCTGGAAGGCAATAACTGTGCATAATTGTGTACCTTATACCAAAATAAATTTGTTTTCAGATGCAGCCAAATGGAAGCAGCAAGTTCGGCACATTCTCTGTTTTGAGGAACGTACTCATGTTTGCATTATTCTCTTTGGTTTAAAACAATTAACTTCTTATTTAAAGGAACGCGCTTCATTATTAGTATCTGCTTTGAAAACTATTTAAATATAAAGTATTTTTGGTCATACTTCTATTAGTTGTTCTGCAAGATTAAGAATACAAACACTGTGTTAAAATTATATATATTATAAGGGTGAACTATGTGAATAATTCATATCAGTAATCAGGAAATGTTGTGCAACTGTTTCAATGTCTCTACAAACTTACTTCGCTATTATTGAAAACGTGTACGTCGTTTTAACGAAGCATCCTAGGAATACAATACAAGCATTAACAATAACGTTTTAAACTAATAAAATGAAATATGAGGTTGAATTTTTTTATTTGTTTTAATTACTGTTTACATCGCACAAAAATCATTCATCGAAGCGAAGTCATGAAAAATTAGTATTTACCTAAAAATAAATATGCACGACAAAGCTGTATTTCCCTGTAGTTTTACTTTCTAGAATTTTCTTTAAGACATAAGGGAGTAAATTCGATTACCACAGCTTAATATAATTATTTTAAAAGATTGGTAATTACCGAATGAGCTATGAAACCCCGACCGATTTATTGCGTCACTACTACTAAGCTTTCTTTGGCAAATAAGCTTGTTCATTGGTTGCTGGCCTTTCAACGAATAAATGGATTAAAAGCTTAGTGACTCATTGAAATCTCCGGGGTCAATGAAGACGATGAGAGAAATCTGACGAAAAAAGAGCATTGACGGAATGGATGGCTGATTGGGGAAAACGGAAACCCCCCGAGAAAACCCACTGGCCACGGAAACCACTAACAGAAATGCGGGTTCAATGACTCCATACGCTTTGGAATAGGGTTTCCCACTAACTCGTACCCAGAAAAATCCAAATAAAAAATGGCTGGCCTAAGAGTGTTTGCAATAAATTTGTTTAGATATTCCCTACTTGCAAGCCGGGATGTTCCGTGATTGAGGAAGGTTTGGCTAACCAGATGGAGTCTGCTTGGTAGCTGCAGCAGCCGTGGTAAACACAAGCTTGACTTAATGATCAAATACACGTGTGCTTAAAAAAATTTCAATATAATCACAGAGCTAATATTCATTGCCTGTATAATATATTTTATGTAACATTAATAACAGTTAATAAAGTACAATGAAAGGTCATACCGGATCAGAAATTTAACTTGATAATCGAACGTCAGTATAGTTTAACTGGAACACCAAAGAAAAATTAATATACAGTACATCTGTATTTAAAACAAGTTGTAATGATGAGCTGCTCTATATTTAAAATGCTGATATGCGTTGGTCTTCTTAACAAAAAGAAAATCATTGCGGAAATTTACTTAACTGAAAACGCAACAGTAACGATGAACTTCCCAGGACACTAAGAACGACGGCAGCGCAGTAGGCCAAAATGAGAATCCACCCGAAAAAAAAACTCTTGAACCCCTTGCCGGTTTACAGAATCCTGTATCAAAGGAACCGCGGCCTGCGGGGCATATGTGCGCCGCAGAGCGGAACCATAACGCGCCGTCGCGTTTCACCTTATATCGGCTCCAGTCAGCGCTAAGTGACACTGCGGCTCCTGTAATAGAACTTGGCGAGAAGCCCCGGGCCGGGCGAGTCCGCGCAGAGAGCGCGTGATGTCGGCAGGAGGGGTCGCATTGCGGCGCACCTCCACCCCCGGCGCGGCCAGGGGGTGGCCACTGCGCAAATACTACAATTAACAACATTGAACGTGATCCTATGAACTATGGTAGCAACAGACTTGGTTTACCTTAATTGAACGAAAATTACAAGTAGGTATCAAAGAAATCGCGAGACTGTACCGGGGTCCGGGGATTTAGCCCCCGCCACTCTCAATGTTACTGCGTGAGGTCGCTATTTGTCCAGCTGAAACATTGCTTCAAGTGTAGTATTTGCGTTGTCAAACACTTAAGACTGTCAGTGTGATATGGAAGTGACTGTTCAACGACGGACATTATAATTCAAGCACCATCTTCTGAAATGTTCTTGGCGTTGCAATATTCTGCGATGGTGTCGTAGAAAGTTACTTCAACCACCTAACAGCATTTCGTCCCCTATCAGATTTCCTAACTCCACACCGCCGACCGCTGCGTAGGAGCCATATTGCATTTTTACATGAACATCCCCCCCCCCTAATTAAAGCTATTTATCCACACTTTTGGCACTAAACGTCATAAATCGCCTCTTCTGAAGGTGTTTTTTTTTTTTTTTTACCGCGTTACAGCCTGATATTTACCAACAGGCTTCGGTTTATAACTGCCATAAATAAATAACCGTTTCTTTCACACGGGCAACCACAACTATTAAAAAAAAAAAAATCACCAGCACACGAATGTTGGGATTAACGAGGGGGTGGCCTCGTCTGCATTATTACATGGCAAGTGTTTGAAGCCACTTTTATCCTTCAGCTAATTGATGCGCCATATTGGTTAAGGTAGTATTTCGCTGAAACTCACGACCGCGTCGCCTGGCAGTGACTACCGGTAAATATCACTCAAACTTCTCGCCGCGACTGCCAGTGTGTGATTCGTGGTGTGTTATTCCTGGCAGGATGCACACTGCAATCAAATGTTTAGTTGGAAAATTAATTTACGCACATTTTCGGTGTTATAATTATGAAAATCAAGGGAAAATAATATACATATTTAAGACTTTAAAATACGGAACTTTTGTACAATCAGGAAACGTGCAAGTTAACCTGTGGTAAAAATAAACGCCAATTTTAACACGTTGAAAATACAATTATTTTTAGACAACACACTCCGTAAATTCTAGTGGGCGAAAACAGAAACTGTAACTTGTGTTCACGGTGCGGCATGCCGAATAGTTTGTTCCTTACACAGCGAAGAAAATAAGCGTAAATTCGGAATGCATTTACGTAATCCATAAAAAAAAAAATTTACTTCACAACATACAATATTTGTGTTATTTCCACTTCTTTGCATTTATCTACAAATGTCGAATCTGTCGCAACATTTATTCAATATAAAAAAGAATTTTTTTTTCAATAATGCAACACTCTGAACCGAAATATAAGTATGGGAGTTCTAGAGAATATACTTGGGAATACAAATCTAATTAACTTTTTTTTATTATCATGCAAAAATTAAACGTTATAAATGGAATAATGACACTGGCTGAGAGCACTTTCAGATCATACTATAGGTCCGTTTTTTAGTCTTAAAAATTATTTTATCACATTAATGTCAGCTTTAACTGTAAGGCGCGAGGTAAGGGTCCCATCACTGTCGAGCCTAGCTCCAGCGAGGAGTGTGGACTGTGGAACTTGGCAGACATTGAATGACTTGAGGATAAACATTTGTTTAAGTGCCAGTGGTAATTTTCGAATCAATGGAAGAAAAGAATTAAAAACTTCAAATACACTAATGCTTGCATCGATGTCCGTAGGATGCGGTGCAGCGAAATTAATTTCTGTGTGGTTGTAAGCAAATTATTAGATTAAACTACAAAATCTTAACATTTTTGTGGGTTTTGAATGTATTGCAAACCAAAGAACACAAACCTTATATATCTGCTTTACTATGGTACACGCTTCTACATTTCGTACCACTGATTATTTCACTTAACCAAAATACACTTTCAGGTTTAGAACATATTCTATGATAGCTAATTTCAGAACGTGTTTAGAATATTTTTTTTTAACGCGTAGCAATGCTCAGAATTATAAATCTATTTAATAGTTTTTCTACTAAAAATACAGAAAAATAATGCTTACATGATTAACATGTAAGATACACAGTCCAAGCCTTCATTCCATTACTGGTAGTGAAAATGTTTTCTTACCTTTACGAGCGCATTTCGAGTGGAAGAGGTGCTCTAAATGCAGCTGGATGCTACGAAGAAATGCATTATCGTTTGGAAATGCTAAATTGTAATAGAGCACGACAGTTGGCATTTAACTGCACTATTTCTCATTTTGGGACAAGTGAAGGTCGCGCCGAGATCTGGCAGCAGCAGGTGCCAACAGACAAAAAAAAACTACAAAAAAATTGGCATAACCTGCGTAAACCACTTTCCTTGCCTAAACGTTAGCTAACACAATAGCACGAACTCAGAATACGACCACGTCTTTGCCAGCAAAATCCCAACACGCAAATAAATTCCTGTCATCAATAAAGTAACGGACTCCCAATAAAAATTATCCAGCTGAAAATACGCCAAATTTTAAGGCATTAACTAAAAAGGCACATATTCGTATACACATTTAAGTAATACAGAACAGAAGGCGTGTGTGTATACACACACACACACACCTAAACACACACACACAGATTACAAATTACAAACTGAGCGACCGACGCCAAAGTCTCAAATTGTATTTTGGTCATAAGAAAAACACATGGTTCATTGCAGTAAATAAGACTTCGTTAAGGCAACGCAAAATTAAATGGCCACACGGAATAAAAAATAATTGGCTGCAATAAATACTTCTTTTTCTACTAAGTTAAACTTCAAAATGCATTAATTTTTAATAATGACAGTTGGAATATTATCAACAGTCACACACTATGAGGAACCGAAAACCGTGTCCCGAGTCTTAACGAAATAAAATGTACAAATAATAAAAAAAGGCTAGACCCTAATACATGAAAAATGCATTAAAATCAATTTTGTGTAAAATGCCATTGCCTTTTTTCCCCTTCTTAGATAAACAACATGTAATATCGAACTCATAACTTACAGGTAGTTGCAGCAAGTGTATGCCTACACTTAATTTGGAGTAATATTTAAATTATTTGTTGGTTGGATTTTGTATGTTTATCTCTTGTTTTTTCGACAATAAGCTCAAGGTGGTTTTCCCGCACATTAGCCTTTTTATCGTCAACTCTATTTGTTTATTTTGAGTAGCTAATGTCAAAGTAGTTTATTAACAAATTTGGTTAAGTGTAAGAGAAGGTGTCGTCTTAACTTCGCCACCTACGAAAACGTTTAATAAATACATTATATATATTATATATTGTACTATACACACGCCGACCTAGAGAAGGGGCGCAGTTCAAGATGAACCGTTTCGCGTAAGCTGGCGGAGCGGCGACGGTGATAATTAGTTCCATTTAACTATTACGTATCCAGAATTTCCGACCTCTTGCCCCCTTTCAAACATTCACAAACATAACTTACATGTTTGTGGCTATTTTTTTTAACTTCGACGCATTGCATAATTTACATATTATATTTACTAAAAATTCTCGAAATTTACTGCTCACGATATCCGAGTGGTGTCAGTTAACGAAAAACATTTAAGAATGCACTGAGGGCGGATGGGTAGTTCTTTTTCTGTATTTCGTTTTTTAACTCTATTTTTAGGCAAGTTAAAAACTTAAAACGTATGTTTTCAGAATAACGTTTAGACAGGAGGCGCCGGTAAAGATTCTTGAAAGCATCCAAGGGCTCTGCATTACACCTTTATCTTCATTTCACCACCATATAATAT